>NC_081367.1:75009570-75333229 GCF_030684315.1 Stegostoma tigrinum | reverse complement strand
GTCCACTGCTGTTTCTCATTTTTATAAATGACCTGGATGAGGGCGTAGAAGGATGGGTTAGTAAATTTACAGACGACACTAAGGTCATTGGAGTTGTGGATAGTGACGAGGGATGCTGTAGGTTGCAAAGACATAGATAAGCTGCAGAGCTGGGCTGAGAGGTGGCAAATGGAGTTTAATGCAGACAAGTGTGAGGTGATGCACTTTGGTAGGAGTCTCCGGAGGGCAAAGTACTGGGCTAATGGTAAGATTCTTAGCAGTATAGATGATCAGAGAGATCTCAGTGTCCATGTACACAGATCCTTGAAAGTTGCCACCCAGGTTGACAGGGCTGTTAAGACGACATACAGTGTTTTAGCTTTAATTAATAGAGGGATCGAATTCTGGAACCAAGAGGTTATGCTGCAGCTGTACAAAACTCTGATGCAGCCGCACTTCGAGTATTGTGTACAGTTCTGGTCACTGCATTATAAGAAGGATATGGAAGCTTTGGAAAGGGTGCAGAGGAGATTTACTAGGATGTTGCCTGGTATGGAGGGAAGGTCTTACGAGGAAAGGCTGAGGGACTTGAGGCTGTTTTCATGACAGAGAAGAAGGTTGAGAGGTGACTTAATTGAAACATATAAAATAATCAGAGGTTTAGATGGGGTGGATAAGGAGAGCCTTTTTCTGAGGATGGTGATGGCAAGCACGAGGGGGCATAGCTCTAAATTGAGGGGTGAAAGATATAGGACAGATGTCAGAGGTAGTTTCTTTACTCAGAGTAGTAAGGGAATGGAACGCTTTGCCTGCAACGGTAGTAGATTCGCCAACTTTAGGCACATTTAAGTCGTCATTGGATAAGCATATGGACGTACACGGAATAGTGTAGGTTAGATGGGCTTCAGATCGGTACGACAGGTCGGCACAACATCGAGGGCTGAAGGGCCCATACTGTGCTGTAATGTTCTATGTTCTATATTGCCTCCCTCCCTTTTTGAACAAGGGCATTACTTTAGCATTTTTCCAATCCACTGGAACCTTTCCAGTGTCCAGACAACTATGGAATATTGTAACCAGTGGATCCACTATCTCTACCACCACTTCCTTTAATACCCTAGGATGTAGGCTGTCAAGCTGAGACACTTGCCTGCCCTCAATCCTAACAGTTTGCCGAGTACCTTTACCCTACCAATGTCGATTGTTCTAAGTTCTACCCTTTCTGTCGCCTCTGACATGCCCGCTCCGATAGGAATGGTATAATTGTCCTCCAATGTGAAAACTGAGGCAAAGTATTGATTTAATACCCCTGCCATTTGTGTTCCCCACTATCAACTCTCCAGTTTCATTTTCGAAGGGACCAACATCAACCTTAGCAACTCTCTTCCCTTTGATACACCTCTGGAAGCTTTTTCTATCCTTTTGATATTTTGTGCTAGCTTTCTTTTGTAATTTAACTCAGTGCTTTTTATTAATTTTTTAGTATCCCCTTATGTTTGAAAGTTTCCCCATCCTCCTGCCCACCACTGGCCTTTGCAACACACTTTACCTTAGTTTTTGACTTTATATTGTCCTCGACTGCCTTGTTTAGCTATGGATTTTTTTTTTAATCCACTTACCATCTTTCTTCCGCATTGGGATATATTTTAGTTGTGAGGAATTGAATAGCTCCTTAAACAACCGTCACCGCTTGTCTGCTATCTTATATTTTAGCCTTCCTGCCCAATCTACTCAGGCCAAATCTGCCCTCATGCCTTTGTTTAAATGTAAAACACCACTGTGGGGCTGCACTTTTTCACCCCCAAACTGAATTCTATCACAGGAGCACAAAAGCTGACGTTTCGGGCCTAGATTCTCTGAAGAAGGGTCTATGCCTGAAACATCAGCTTTTGTGCTCCTGGGATGCTGCTTGGCCTGTGTTCATCCAGCTTCACACTTTGTTATCTTGGATTCTCCAGCATCAGCAGTTCCTATTATCTCTGAATTCTATCATACTGTGGCCACTACTCCCCAGAAGGATCCTTAACTATGATACCATCAATTAATTTCCCCACATTACACAATACCAAATCCAGAGTAGTCGGCTCCCTGGTTGGTTCCACAACATACTGCTCCAAGAAACAATTGCTCATGCATTCAATGAACTCTGCCTCCAGGCTACCCTTGCCAGTTTGATTCTTCCAATCTATGTGCATGTTAAAGTCACCCATGATTATTGCCACATTTCTCTTGCAAGCCTCTAATATTTCCTGGTTTATACAGTGTTTCACTGAGGAACCACTGTTTGGGGACCAATATTTTCCCTACCAAGTACTTCTTCCCTTTGCTGTTTCTTATTTCTACCCAGACTGATTCCACACCTTGATCTGACGTACTCACATCATTTCTCATTCCAGCAGTGATCCCTTCCTTCACCAGCAAAGCTACGTCACCTCATTTTCCCTTTGGTCTATTCCTCCGAAATGCCAAGTACCCCTTAGATATTCAATTCCCAGACCCGGTCTCCTTGTAACCACGTTTCAATATTCACTACCAAATCATACCTTTTGTTTCCATTTGAGCTATTAACTCATTAATGTTAATTCGAAAGCTTCATGCATTTACATACACAGCTTTTAAATTTGTTCTACTGTTAACTTTCCCTTCTTTTATAAATCCTAGGTGCATAAAGACAATCACCTGTTTTGTCCCTGACCTTTACTATTTGGTAACCGTCTGCCACATCGTTAGCCTGTGCTCTTACCTCCTCCTTTAATTTGGGGATTTTTAAAAAAATTTCCCCTATAACCGAACCACTTTTCCCCCCCCCACCCTAACACCACGCATCCCACCCCCTAACTATTTAGTTTAAAGCCCTGTCTACAGCCCTTGTTATACAATTCGCTAGGACTCTGGTCCCAGCACAATTCAAATGATCATTCCATCAGAATAGGTCCCATCTTCCCCACTACTGGTGCCAATGTCCCATGAATTCAAACTCATTTTTCCCGAATGAATCTTTAAGCCATACATTTACCTGCTAATCTTATTGACCTTGTGCCAATCAGCTCATAGCTCAGGAGGTAAGCCAGAGATTGCCACCTTTTTGGTTCTGTTTTTGACTTAGCTCTTCACTGTTCTTATTTCTTAGATAAAACTAGGACAGAAATTCTGCTATGTCATAGTGCATCATAGTTTTCCTCGTTTAGATTGAGCTTCATTTTCAAATTAAATTACTTTCAAATTTCATGTAAAAATGGGATCATGGTCACTCTTTCCTAAAAGCTGCTGCACAAGATTTTGAAAGAGCCCCTTCTCTTCTAGCAACCTGCCCTTCAAGAATGTCATGTACCCTCAGAAGTTTGGGTTCCAGCCTTGATTTCCTTAGTTCTGTAATGGGTGTCCGGTACATATGAATTTTTACTTCAGATAAATTTATCTGACTTACTGACAATGCCGTGAGCATGCAGATGCAGAGATCTTAGCTTCTTATTTTAAACTGTCAATTCTGACTATACTTAATGGCATACTTATAAGTTGGCAATCACCATCAACTTCAATCATTTTGATTGCTATTATCTTTATTGCTGTCTTTCATTATATATCGTGGAAAAACAGTCCACCTTTGCCAGTAGGTCATTGTAAAAAATTACTTTAAATGCAGTATGTGGAAAATAGAGAATTTGAGCCCCAGACAGTGGGAAAGTGAACTTGAGATTGTAACTTCCTGTTTATAATGAAAACATTTTGATAGTATAAATGAACATTCAAAAATACACTGTATCCCTAAAATTAGTCCATGCACACAACAAGAATCGATGCGTCACTAAAGTAAACAGAAGACTTTGCTGGCATGTAAGCAGCCCTGTCACACTCTTTGCTCTGATTGTTGATGCGAAGTTGTGTAGCCATCAACAAGATGGATAAATCTGGAAAGCATTCCTTAGGACAGGTTTTCAATTTCTGTACATGCATTGCAAGCATAGGTTGCTATAACGAACAAAGCATGAAAAGCATCACGAAACAAACGTATTTCTAAAAATTGTTACAGAGATAGTAGGAACTGCCAATGCTGGAGAATCTGAGATAACACGGTGTGAAGCTGGATGAACATTTCTGAAGAAGGGTCTCGATCCGAAATATCAAACGATTTCTAAAATTAGAATTTATTTTGCTTTGTAACATTATTTGTATGAAACAGTCATTAATCTTAGTTATCTAACTTGTTAAGTTTTGATTTCTTTGCATATCAGAGAGATTTGGAGTGCACCAGGTTCACCTTACCTCCAATGAATACCCGTAACAGATAGAAGTTCATTGCTTGCCCTGAGCTCCAAGTTATATTAGACCCGTGGTCAAAATTGATTCGCAGTGCGGGTTTGCATACCCAAGTTGACCATGGAGACAAAGTGTGTTTCAGGAAGGAGCACAAATTGGTAATACTGATAAGATATAAATTGACACACTTGGCTAGTTACACTAAGTAAATTAAAATAAACCTTTCAGAATAATGTATAATGCCCACTGCCATGGGTCCTAAAGGACTGTTGAAAGAATAGATAAGAGTCGTTAGGGATCAGTCATCTATTTTCCTCAAACAACTGAGCATCTCAGATCGACAAAACAGACAGCACAACATTCCTTACAAGAACATGAAATAAATTTATTTTTGGTTGCGTATCTATTATCAGTCTAAGTGCACCATAACTGAAATAGTAGCTAACATGTCAGAGGCCTTCCAAAAAATTGAATTCAGTGCACACCTCTACAAAATAACTAGCTATAAAATTGCCTTTGGTGTCCAGGTTGACAGGTAGCAATGGTGGAGTGAGTAGAATGTATCACTACAAAAGAGTCAGGGAGCAGAGATGAGTGCCATGGCCATCACAAAGGAGATGGTGCTGGGGAAGTTCAAAGGTCTGAGGGCAGATAAATCACCCAGAACAGATGGACGACACTCCAGAGTTCTGGAGGAGATCGCAGATTTTCAGGAATAGCCGGAATGGGGCGGGACGGAGTGGTGCACAGACTGGAAAATGGCTAATGTAACATGCCCATTTAAAGGGGTGAGGGCAGAAGGTGAGAAACTATGGGCTGATGGGTTGTTGGTAAGATTCAAGAGGCCAACATCAAGGATGAAAATACAGAGTAAAGTGTGTGGTAAAATGGGATGAAATCAGCATACCTTTGTCGATGGGAGGTCATGCCTGACAAATCTAGTAGAATTCTTTGAAACGGTCACAAGCAAGTTCAAAAGGAGATTCAACAGACGTTATCCATTTGGATTTCCAGCAGCCTTCCAAAAAAGTTCTGCACATGAGGCTGCTAAATAAGAGACCATTACGTTAGGGGCAAAGTATCAGGACGGATAGAGGGGATTGGCTGAAGGCAGGGAGTGGGGTTAAGGAAGTATTTTTCAGGACAGCAACCAGTGACTGGTACTGCAAGGGTCAGTGTTGCGACTACAACTATTCACGTTACACATTTAGTGGTCTGGACAAAGGAACGAAGGGCGTTGTTGCCAAGTTTGCAGTAGGTAGAGGGATGGGCAGTGTTGAGGGAGGAGGACTTGGACAGTCTAAGAGAATGGGCAGAGAAGTGGCAGATGGATTATAATGTGCGAAAATTTGAGGTTATGCACTTCGGTAGGAAGAAGCAGCATAGACTATTTTCTAAATGGGAACGGTTTTAGGACATTAGGATTCTCTTAACATGCAATTTCAGTTGGCAGTCAGGAGGACAAATGCAATGTCAGCACTCTCTTCAAGAGGGGCAAGAACATGAGCAGGGATGTGCTGTATAAGCTGAGGCTATACAACCCTCTAGTCAGACTACATTTGGAATATTGACAGCAGTTTTGGGCCCCATATCTAAGGATGGATGTCTGGCATTGGAGAGGGTCCACAGGAAGCTCACAAGAATGATGCCCAAGAATGAAGCACTTGTCTTATGAGGAGTGTTCGAGGACTCTGGGTCTGTACTCGATGGTGTTTAGAAGAATATGGGGAATCTCGTTGAAACTTACAGAATACTGACAAGCCTGGATAAAGTGAACATGGAGAAGATGGTTCCATCAGTAGAAGAGACTAGGACCCAAAGGCACAGCCTCAGAGCACAACCTCACACCCCTTAGAACTGAAATGAGGAGTAATTTCTTCAGTCAGAGGGTGATGAATCTGTAGAACTCATTGCCACAGAAGGCTGTGGAGGCCAAAATCATTGAGTGTGTTTAGGTCAGACATAGATGGTAGGAAGGAGGTATCAAGGGTTACAGGGAGAAGGCAGGAGAATGGGGTTGAGAAACACATCAGCTCTGATCAAATGGCAGAAGAGACGTGATGGGCTGAATGGCCTCATTCTGCTCCTTTGTGTTATTGTGTTATGGTTTAAGTGAATTCCATTGACAAACACAATATTGAGTACTGATGAAAGATTATTGACCTGAAGAGTCAACTCTATTTCTCTTTCCACAACGGCAGCCCGTCCTGATTGCCAGAACTTTTTATTTCTATTCCAGAATTGTAGCTGTTGGATTAGGAAAAAAAAAAATCACATTCAGCTGCAACATCAGTCAGACTAAATAGCCTGCTGACAATCATCATTTAGGTTGTACCCAAAGAACTGGCATTTAGACAAAGTACGAGAAAGCAACTTATGGAATTTTACTGTGAAGTCAACAAAAGAATGCCTCTAAATTTTACCCCACTCTAGACCCCTACCTTAGCTCATTTCAAAAACACTTGGTTGTTGATTAGAGATATTTAGGAAAGCTTAGTTAATTTACCTGAACTTCAGAGTTAGCGTCAACAAGCTGCAGTGCAAACCAGTTATCCTGACAGTTGTACTTGCACAGATCTTCCTTTCGGATTGATACTTTACCTGAAAGAAAGAAAGAAAGACATCAGTTGCAAATAATGGTCATAACTTAATTGATAGGAATTATCAAATGAAAATTCAACTAAATTTAAGCACAGATCTTTCTATTCACTTGAAAATTGCGATCACAGCTCTATTCAGGTAGTTTCACGGATCAAGGCCAGTCTGAGATCGAATTCTATTCCAAAATGTTAAGCAGGCCAATGCTACCCAGCAGAACAAACAGCCCCAAATTGTTCAAGAGTGTATTCATTCAAATGAAATATGAAAACAAGATCGCCATCTGCTCAACTCTCAGGAAAATATTAAATAGTCTGATGATTGAAGAGGAATGTTTTTGGTTTCTGAATCACTATCACAAGT
This sequence comes from Stegostoma tigrinum, assembly GCF_030684315.1. Lineage (NCBI taxonomy): Eukaryota > Metazoa > Chordata > Chondrichthyes > Orectolobiformes > Stegostomatidae > Stegostoma > Stegostoma tigrinum. Next base: position 75,326,032 of record NC_081367.1, on the reverse strand, counting down.
TACACCACAAAAACTGAAAGAACTACAGATGCTGTAAATCAGGAACAAAAACAGAAGTTGCTGGACAAGCTCAGCAGGTCTGGCAGAATCTGAAGGAAAAGAGAGACTTAACATTTCAGGTTGGGTGACCTTTCCTCAGAACAGAGAAAAGTTTTTTCCTTCACACAGTGTTGACAGGAAGGTAAGGTTGTGTTTTTTTTCTCTCTAGTATAAAAACTTACCTCGTGCAGCAACGGCGCTTTTGTTTTTCAGCGGCACCAGCGCAAGGCAGAGTGTCAAAGGGAAGATAAGGTTGCTTTTTTTTTCTCTCCAGTATATATATTTGGGTGGTTGCTTTACCAAAACACTACTTGGATAGTGTCTCCCACCCATCCTCTTCCTCTAACCAAAAACAAAAGGGTTGAGTTCCAATTTGGTAAGGTTACCAGTTTTATTTTCTTACAGTAGTCTGTTTGGGAATTCAGAACATTGGGAGTGGATGTTAGGGCAGTTGTATGCTCCTCCTGTAGAATGTGGGAGCTAAGGGTCACCACTAATGTCCCCGCTGACTTCATCTGCGGGAAGTGCACCCAACTGCAGCTCCTTGGAAGCCCCGTTAGGGAACTGGAGCTGGAGCTGGATGAACTTTGGATCATTCGGGAGGCTGAGGGGGTGATAGAGAGGAATTATAAGGAGGTGGTCATACCCAAGGTGCAGGAAAAAGGTAGCTGGGTGACTGTCAGGAAGGGGAAAGAGAATAGGCAGACAGTGCAGAGATCTTCTGTGGCCGTTCCCCTCAACAAGTACGTTTTGGATACTGTTGGGGGACAACTTATCAGGGGTAAGCCATGGGGTACAGGTGTCCGGCACAAGAGTCTGTCCCTGTTGCTCAGAAGGGAAGGGGGGGGAGAGGAAGACAGCATGAGTCATTGGGGACTCCACCGTTAGGCGGACAGATAGGAGATTCTGCGGGGTCGAGAAACTCGCGGTTGGTGTGTTACCTCCCAGGTGCCAGGGTCCACGATGTCTCAGATCGTGTTTTCGGGATCCTTAAGGGGGACGGGGAGCATCCCCAAGTCATGGTCCATACAGGCACCAATGACATAGGTAGGAAAATGGATGGGGATGTAACGCAGAAATTCAATGAGTTGGGATGGAAGCTTAGAGCTAGAATTTTATCTCTGTGCCCCAAGGTGAGGAATAGAGAGAGAGCAGATGAACACGTGGCTACAGGGATGGTGTAGGAGGGAGGGATTCAGATACCTGGATATTTGGGGCTCATTCTGGGGTAGGTGGGACCTCCACAAACGGGATGGTCAACACCTGAACCAGAGGGGGACCAATATCCTGGGGGGAAATTTGCTAATGCTCTTTGGAAGGTTTTTAACTAATTCAGCAGGGGGTGGGAACCTGAATTGTAGCCCCAATGTACAGGAAATTTAGAGTAGTGAGGTCATGATTAAGGTTTCAAGGTCGCAGGAACGTACTGGCAGGCAGGAAGATGGTTTGAAGTGTGACTACTTCAACGCCAGGAGCACCTGGAATAAGGTGGGTGAACTTGCAGCATGGGTTGGTTCCTGAGATTTCGATGTTGTGGCCATTTCGGAGACATGGATAGAGCAGGGACAGGAATGGTTGTTGCAGGTTTCGGGGTTTAGACATTTCAATTAGAGTGGGGAGGTGATAAAAGAGGGGGGGGTGTGGCATTGTTAGTCAAGGACAGTATTACAGTGGCAGAAAGGACGTTTGATGAGGACTCATCTACTGAGGTGGTATGGGCTGAGGTTAGAAACAGGAAAGGAGAGGTCACTCTGTTGGGTGTTTTCGAGGGGCCTCCAAAAAGTTCCAGAGATGTACAGATAAGGATTGCAAAGATGATTCTGGATAGGAGCGAAAGTAACAGAGTAGTTGTTATGGGGGACTTTAACTTTCCAAATATTGACTGGAAACGCAATAGTTTGAGTACTTTAGATGGGTCAGGTTTTGTCCAATGTGTGCAGGAAGGTTTCCTGACAGAGTACGTAGATAGGCCAACAAGAGGCGAGGCCACACTGGATTTGGTACAGGGCAGTGAACCAGGCCAGGTGTTAGATTTGGAAGTAGGTGAGCACTTTGGCGACAGTGACCACAATTCGGTTATGTTTACTTTAGCGATGGAAAGAAATAGGTATACACTGCAGGGTAAGAGTTATTGGTGGGGGAAAGGCAATTAGGCCAGATTTAGGATGCATAGGATGGGGAAGGAAACTGCAGGGGCTGGGCGCAATTGAAATATGGAGCTTGTTCAAGGAACAGCTACTACGTGTCCTTGATACGTATGTGCCTGTCAGGCAGGGAGGAAGTGGTTGAGCGAGGGAACCGTGGTTTACTAAAAGAAGTTGAATCTCTAGTCAAGAGGAAGGAGGAGGCTTATGTAAAGATGAGGCATGAAGGCTCAGTTAGGGAGCTTGAGAGTTACAAATTAACCAGGAGGGATCTAAAGAGAGAGCTAAGAGGAGCCAGGAGGGGACGTGAGAAGTCTTTGGCAGGTAGGATCAAGGAAAACCCTAAAGCTTTCTATAGGTATGTCAGGAATAAAAGCATCACTAGAGTAAGATTAGGGCCAGTCAAGGACAGTTGTGGGAAGTTGTGCATGGAGTCCAAAGAGATAGGAGAGGCACTAAATGAATATTTTTCATCAGTATTCACATAGGAAAAAGACAGTGTTGTCGAGGCGAATACTAAGATACAGGCTATTAAACTAGATGGGATTGAGGTTCAGGAGGAGGTGGTGTTAGCAATTCTGGAGAGTGTGAAAATAGATAAGTCCCCTGGGCTGGATGGGATTTATCCCAGGATTCTCTGGGAAGCTAGGGAGGAGATTGCAGAGCCTTTGACTTCAATCTTTAAGACGTCATTGTCTACAGAAATAGTGCCAAAAGACTGGAGGATAGCAAATGCTGTCCCCTTCTTCAAGTAGAGACAACCCTGGTAATTATAGACCAGTGAGACTCATTTCGGTTGTGGGTCAAGTGTTGGAGAGGTTAACAAAAGAGATGGGACTTATAATCATCTAGAAAGGAATAATTTGATTAGGGATAGTCAACACGGTTTTGTGAAGGATAGGTCGTGCCTCACAAACCTTATTGAGTTCTTTGAGAAGGTGGCCAAACAGGTGGATGAGGGTAAAGTAGTTGATGTGATGTATATGAATCTCAGTAAAGCGTTTGATAACGTTCCCCACAGTAGGCTATCGCAGAAAATATGGAGGCATGGGATTGAGGGTGATTTAGCGGTTTGGATCAGAAATTGGCTAGCTGTAAGATAGAGGATGGTAGTTGATGGGAAACGTTCATCCTGGAGTGCAGTTACTCGTGGCGTACTGCAAGGAAATCTGTTTTGGGGCCACTGCTGTTCGTCATTTTTATAAATGACCTGGATGGGGGCAAAGAAGCTTGGGTTAGTAAATCTGCAGATGACACTCAAGTCGGTGGAGTTGTGGATAGTACGGAAGGATGTTGCAGGTTACAGAAAGGCATAGATAAGCTGCAGAGATGGGCTGAGAGGTGGCAAATGGAGTTTAATGCGGAAAAGTGTAAGGTGATTCACTTTGGGAGGAGTAACAGGAATACAGAGTACCGGGCTAAATGGTAAGATTCTTGGTAGTGTGGATGAGCAGAGAGATCTCGGTGTCCACGTGCAAAGATCCCTGAAAGTTGCCACCTAGGTTGATAGGTTTTATTGGTAGAGAGGGATTGAGTTTCGGAGCGATGAGGTCATGTTGCAACTGTACAGAACTCTGGTGCAGCCGCACTTGAAATATCGCATACAGTTCTGGTCGCTGCATTATAGGAAGGATGTGGAAGCATTGGAAAGGGTGCAGAGGAGATTTACCAGGATGTTGCCTGGTATGGAGGGAAGGTCTTACGAGGAAAGACGGAGGGACTGGAGGCTGTTTTCGTTAGAGAGACGAAGGCTAAGAGGCAACTTAATAGAGACATACAAGATGATCAGAGGATTAGATAGGGTGGACAGTGACAGCCTTTTTCCTCAGATAGTGCTTGCTAGCACGAGGGGACAGTTTTAATTTGAGGGGTGATAGATATAAGGCAGAAGCCAGAGGTAGGTTCTTTACTCCGAGAGTAGTAAGGGAGTGGAATGCCCTGCCTGCAACAGTAGTAGACTTGCCAACTTAAAAGGACATTTAAATGGTCATTGTATAAACATATGGATGATAATGGAATAGTGTAGGTTAGATGAGTTTAGGGTTGGTTTCACAGGTCAGCGCAACATCAAGGTCTGAAGGGCCTGTAACTGCGCTGTAATGTTCTAATTTCTATGTATTTTATGTATTCATATATATGTAAGAAAACCCTAATTAAGACTTCAGAAACAGACAGAAATTTCTGGAAAAACAGGACAGAAAGCAGAGTTAACACATCAGCTTCAGTGGCCCTTCTTCAGAACTAAATTTTGACTTTAGTTTTCCTCTTAACTGAATACTTCAATATTTGATACTCTACTAGAATCCTTCACTCCCAATAAATTTTGTCCCTTGACCCTTGTTGTACTATAGCCTGGTTCCCTCAACACAGCCGAATTAGTCTAAAGCCTTCATAATAGCACTAACAAATCTCTCCAGAAGGAAACTGATCCTAGATCTGTTTAGGTGCAACTGATCTAGCCTGTTTAGATCCCAGCTCCCCGAGAACTGATCCCAATGTGCCAAGAATATGAAGCCCTCCCTCCTGCACTTGCTCTCCAACCATTAACATTAATACACACTAATGCTGGATACTGGCTGCAATCCAGACATTGCTATCAAGGTTCCAGTCACTAGTTTCCTACCTTGTCTCCTAATATTCTGACTTCCCTCTTCCTACCAACGCCACAGACATTGATATGCACCATGGCTATTGACTATTCACCCTCCAAGCTGCTCGGCAGCTATTTGGTGACATTCTTGCCCCTGCCTACAGAGAGGCCAAATATCATGCATTTACATCTGTTGCCAAGACATCAATGCTTGGCTGATCCCTTGATGATCTGATTACCTATTACTATTGCTCTTCTTTGTGCCCCTCTGGCTGCAGTCCCCATATGACACATCACCTTCACCAATATTCAGAACTCAATGCTGGTTGGAAAACAAGACACATTTACCTCACTCCTGCATTACCTGCCAGTTTGTTCCAGACTGTCCAGTGGTCATTTACTTTCTCTCTTCCTGCAAATGCCTCACTACAGTGACTACATTGAAAAAACACTATCCACAAAAGCACTCAACCTTGCAGATGCTGAGCGGTAATTAGCCTGGTAGGGTAATGGATGGGAAAGTGTTGGCCCAGTGGTGGTATTGCTAGATTATTAACCCTGAGATACAGGTAATGTTCTCAGGGGGGAAAAAAAAACCTAATTTCCAAAACACAAAACAACTCAGGTGTAGCAGATCTGTGGAGAGAGATCAGAGTTAACATATTGTGTCCAGTCCTCAGAACTCCTGGGTTCTGAACTTCAGAGGTTCTAAAGATGGTCACTGGATTTGAGACATTAACTCCAGTTTCTATCCACAGGTGGTTCCAGACCTGCTGAGTTTTTCCAGCTGTTTGTTTTCTTTTGTAATTTCCAGCATCCGCAGTTCTTTTGGTTTTTTGTTTAATATTCTTGGGACCTAGTTTCAAGTCCTGCCAATGGCAGATGTGGAAGTTGAATTCAATCAAAATCTGCAGCACAATTGAAGGAGTGTGAAACAGGTCAGGAACAATGTGAAGTATCAAACATGCAGGGATGCCAGCTGCTATGCAAGCTTAGAAATCTGGTGCACGAATGCTGCTGACAACACTTCCTGCACAAATGGTTACCTGGTATGGTATGCTCCAGGGGTCTGAGCTGCCCTGCCACTCCTCTACCAAATAATACAGGTTGTGACTTAAAAAAAACTCAAATATAGTGATTACATTGAAATACTTTCATTAACCTTTATTATAAGAAAAAATTAAGTTTTAATTTCCTAGTTCCTACAGTAACTTCCTAACTTTGCATAAAGGGAAATAAAACTACAGTATAAAACAGCCAAACAACACACAGCCTTGCTGCAAGAGCTATTTCTCAATACAGTGACCCTGATTTGTTTCACACATTGCCAATCTGATTTGCAATGATTCAGGCCTGCTGCACATTCTTCCTGATCTATCTCAGTGATACAGATCTACTACATGATAATCCCAAACTGCTTCACACTCCCTCCCAGTCTGCTTTAGTGATTCTGCCAAGCTGCACACTTGTACTCTAAAGGGATGTTCATTACTCCATTAAGCCAATTAGATTTGAACAAAAAGATATTCATACCTAAAATGCCATTCATGTTTTTAGCATATTTTTAAGCACCACTTGTTCAAGTAATAACTTTGTCAAACATCAATGTGACAAAACTAAATAACTATATAAAGTTACAAAGCAAACTCTATACCAGTGTGCTATTCACGCTTGTTTAAGAGGGTAGGCTTACACTGTTTAATCTTTAATCAAAATATTTGAAGAATGATATCTCTCACAATTATTTGGCTTGATAAGATCAGATCCATTGATGAGTTATGAGTGTATATATTAGGGTTCTATTCCATCCCATCCCCACTACACACGCACACTTAATTCGCTAAAATGCTGCAACTTTTAATGCAGAGATATTACAAGAGCATTATCCAACTTAAATGACCCGAGAAATAGAGGTTGAGAAAAGAAAGATGGAATAAACCTCAACCTGCTTCTACATATGTGAGCAAATTATCTACAGTATGATTTTATTTAAATTAAAAACATATTTAATAATATAGCAAATTCAGCAAAACAATCTGGAATTTAGGTTTAAATACAGCGTTGGACATTGTTTAAAAATTATTATCCAAAGACCACAAGAAATCCACACCAAATTCAAATGTATTATGACCCTACGATTTCTTAGCTCCTTGCCCATAGAACACCAATAATTCTAGGGACATAGGCAATTTTGATATTGTTGACACTGGAATTTATTTAAAGGGCACAGAATAAACGATATCACCACTCAAATGTTCCTACATAGGAAAGAAAATAGGGTAGAAACTCAGTATAGGGAACATGCAGAGTTTCATAGGTGAAGATTATGGTTACTTTGCAACTTACCAAAAGGGACATCCTTCTGAAAGAAACTTTTATCATAAATATAAAAGGAGAGGTACTGGAAACTTCGAGGAATTTCAAAGTAAAAATCTTCACCATAAAAGGGACTGTCAAGAAAACAAATGTTGCAACAAGAGATTAATAAATTGCGGCAGGTTTACAAACATTTGAAACTAACACATTTATTACACAATTTGTAATATTTTGAATGTTATTTCTTCACCCTATGACATCATCCATCCACAAAATATACATGAAATACATCAATAATTTTCAAAATTATAATTGCAGATAAAAACTGTGGGGTGGCACAGTGGGTCAGCGGTTAGCACTGCTGCCTCACGGCGCCAGGGATCTGAGTTCAATTCTATGCTCAGGTGACTGTGTAAACTCCACTCACTCCATCCCTCTGCCTGCTTGGGTTTCTGCTGGGTGCTCCAGTTTCCTCTTAGTCCAAACATGCTAAATTGCCCATGTAGTGTTCAGAGATATGCAGGTTAGGTGGATTAGCCATGGAGATTGCAGCATTACAGGGATAGAGTGATGGCAAATCTGGGTCGGATACTCTTTGGAGGGTTGGGATGGGCTTGATGGATCGATTGGCTTGCTGAATGTTTCTATGATTCTATAAACCCAATTTTTGCACCGCGGCTTTGAAATTTCAAGCTACTTGTTTCAACAGCTAATATCTTGGTACTTCTCACTTAATAGAAAAAGGCACATCATTTCTTGTCTAGACTAGATTCAAAGACCTCAGCAACAATGAGCCACCTTCCAGTGTTTACAGAGCTAAATCAGGCTCAATTATTTACCCGAGATACAGACCCATCAGGCTTCGGTTCACTAGTGTCAGCCTCCCCAGATTCAATCTAACCAAGTAAAAGCAACAAAAGACCCTGCTTCCTTGTCCCTTTATCCAGTTCTGCGATCACTGACGATAACTGACAGTCATCTGTGATTACCACAAAGCTTTGATGTAAACGCAAAACATACGAGCTCCATATCTGTCACATATGCGATAGATATTTTGGTTATGTACGCAAGACTGAATTCTGCTCTTGAATCTTTAATTCAACGACTTGAAAAATTACAGCACCAGAACTTTTGGGCGGCACGGTGGCTCAGTGGTTAGCACTGCAGCCTCACAGAGCCAGGGACCCGGGTTCGATTCCAGCCTCAGGCAACTGTCTGTGAGGAGTTTGCACATTCTCCCAGCGTCTGCATGGGTTTCCTCCGGGAGCTCCGGTTTCCTCCCACAGTCCAAAGATGTGCAGGCTAGGTGGATTGGCCATGCTAAATTGCCCATAGTGTTCAGGGGTGTGTGGGCTATAGGGGGATGGGTCTGGGTGGGATACTTCAAGGGGTGGTGTAGACTTGTTTGGCCGAAGGGCCTGTTTCCACACTGTAGGGAATCTAATCTAAAACTTGGTACAAAGTGTAGAGTGGGTGAGCTAACTGGAAATAAACAGCCTCACTTGAGCATCAACCTCCACTGCGTGAAGTCACAGGATCATAAGAAATAGGGGAAGAGAAGGCTATTTAGTCCTTGAAACTGGTTTTGCTGTTCAATAAAATCAGCTATTCTGACTGTGGCGTTACTTCCGCTTTCCTGCTTCCCCACATAACTCCTGATTCTCATGTAGATGAAAACAGTCTGACTCAACACTGAATACATTCATTGGCCCAGTCTTCAATGCACTCTGCAGAAGAGAATTCCAAAGATTAAAGACTCAGAAGTAATTCCACGACACATCCACATTATACCCAAGACCCCTTATCTGCATGCCCAAGTTCAAAAATCCCCCATGACGGCAAACATTTTTTCAGCAACTACCCTGTCAAATAACTTCAGGATTTTACATGTCTCAATTAGGTTATATCTCATTCTTCTAAATAAATGGGAACAAAGGAACAAGAGTAGGCTATTCAACCCTTGAGCTGACTGTACCATTCAATGAGATCACAGCTGATCTGTGGCTGAACTCCACATCCCTGCCTTTGGCACATCTGCCTTAATTCCTTGGCTTAAAAATTTACCTCAGATTTAAAATTAACAACTGATCAGCATTCACTGCTATTTGTGGAAGAGAGTTCCAAACATCTACCACCCTTTGTACGAAGAATTCCAGTGAGTAAATTTGCTGTGACAGTGGTTAGCACTACCACCTCTCAACACCAGGGACCAAGGTACAATTCTTGGGTGACTGTGTGGAGTTCATACATTCTCCCCATATCTGCATGGGATTCCTCCAAGGTGCTCCAGGTTCCTCCCACAGGCCAAAGATAAGCACAGCCAGACTACCCGCCATACAAAATTGCCCATACAGTGTCCAGAGATGTGTCAGTTAGGAGGATTAACCATGGTAAATGCAGGATACAAGGATAGGATCAGGGGCTTGGTCTGGGTGGGATGGTCTTCAGAGAGTCAGTACAGATTCAAGGGGCCAATGGCCTTTCTCTGCACTGTAGGGATTCTATGATTATATTCGACAAGTCCCATCCTCTTAACCTTTCTTCATTAGACAACACTGTCATTCCAGAAATCATCCTAGAAAACCTGTGCTGAGCTTCCATTGGAAGTAAATCCCCCATTGAAGAAGGGCAAAACTGCGGTCCAATGTTTGTCTGACATAAAGATAGAAACATTGGAATCACACAGGTCTGGCAATGTCTTTGTAGAGAGAACAGAATTAATGAATCAGGTTTAAGAGAACTTCTACAAATTTGCCAGCTTATCTTCAATAAAGTTTGTCCCTTCATCCAAGTCATCAATACTGTTGGCTTTGTAAATAGGCGAGGTTCCATCACAGATACTGAGACACTTCACAATTTACAGTTTGCCAACCTGAAAAGAAACATTTATCCAATTGTTTCCTGTTAGCTAGCCAATGCTCTAACCATGCTAATATATTGCACCCAAGACCACGAGCTCTTACTTTGCACAGTAATCTTTTATATGGCATCTCATCAAGTGCTTTTTTTTCCCCAAAATTCCAATGCAGTACACCTACTGGTTCCCTTTTATCCACTCTATTTGATACATTCTCAAAGGATCTAACAAATTTGTCCAATGTGATTTCCCTTACATAAAACCTTGCTGCTCTGACTGTGTTGAGATTTTCTAAATGTCCTGCTACTAATGCCTTAATGATGACAGAATTCTTTCAGTGACCCTTGCTAGGCTAGTTGGTGGATAGATTCCTGCTTTCCGACATCCTTTCTTACAAGTGTTATATTTGTAATATTCCAATTCAAGGGAAACTTTCCAGAATTTAAGGAGTTTTCACAGATTAAATCTATCCACAACGGCTGCAGCCACTTGTTTCGAGACCTTAGTAGAAAGTGCATCAAGATTACTGGGACTTGGTCTTTCATCCCATTCGCTTTTCCAATACCTTTTCTCCTGTAATGGCAACAGTTTTAAGGCTTTCCCTCCCTTTTATTTCATGATTTTCTATTATTCTTCAGATTGCCTTTATGCCTTCAGCAGTTAGTTAACAAAACATTGTTGAGTAGAATATTTGGTCCAGACAATCTGCCACACAAGAAAATAAATAGCATAACCAAAGGGCAACTGTAACTTACTATCACTTCCACTTCTTACACAAATCCCATCATATGAAACAGCTTACTTTTTAAAATGGTGCTGACAGAATTACGAAGGAATTACTTTCACATAGTTCGAGACAACCACAGATGAAAAGCCAAAAATACATCAAATTAAAATGGATAAGTAAACAGAACTACTCTTCTATACATTAGAAGACAGATGATAAACAACAATTAACAGCACAGGATTAAGGGCCACAGTTTCAACAACTCATGAGGCATCTCTACCATCGTGAAACCCTAGAATCCAATACGGAGAGTCAAACATCAGTGTAAAGCCCAAAACAAACCCAAATACTAATGCGACAGTAAGATATTGCTGATGTTGGAAATAGAACTCTGATGAAAAGTCAAATCTGAAATACTAAGTTTCCCTCAACACACCATAAGATCACAAGATATAGGAGTAGAATTAGGTAATTCAGCCCATCAAGTCTACTTGGCCTTTCAATCATGCCTGATATGGTTCTCAACCCCATTATCCTGACTCCTCCCTATAATCCCTGATCCCCTTACTAATCAAGAACCTGTTTGTCTTAAATATAATCAATAACTTGGCCTCCACAGCCCCCTGTGGTAATGAGTTCCACAGATTTGTCACATTCTGGCTGAAGAAATTCCTCAACTTGGTTCTAAAGTGTTATCCTTTCACTCTGAGGTTGTGCCCTCAGATCCCAGTCTCTGCTAGTAGCGGGAACATCTTCCCCATGTCCACTCTATCTAGGCCTCAGTATTTTTTAGATTTCAATGAGATCCCCTCATTCTTCTAAACTCTTGAGTACAGACCCAGAAATCGCTACCTCTCCTCACATGACGAGCTCTTCATCCCCAGGATCATTCTTGTCAGCTTCCTCTACACCCCCCCAGTGCCAGCACATCTTTGCTTAGATTTGAGGCCTGAAACTGCTCAATACACTAAATGTAGTCTTATCATAACGTTCTGCAGCCTGAGCAGTTCATCTCTGCTTTTGTTTCTTGCCCTCTTGCAATGAATGCTAACATTGCATTTGATTTCCTAACTATCAACTGAGCCTACATGTTAACCTTAACAGATTCCTGAACTAGGATCCCCAAGTCCCTTTACACATCAGATTTCCAAAGTTTTTTTTTCAATTCTATAAATAGTCTATACCTCTATTGTTCCTACCAAAATGTCTCAGCTCATGCTTTGTCACACTGTATTCCATCTGCAAATTCTTGGCCCACTCACCCCGCATATCCAATTCTTCTGCCGCCTCCTCACTTCTAAACACTACCTGTGCCTCCACCTAATGAAAATCAAAGAACTGCAGATGCTGGAATTCAGAAACAAAACAAAAATTGCTCAAAAAAGAAACTTAGATATGGCAGCACCTGGAGACAAAGCAGAGTTAATGTTTCTCTGCTTTCTCTTCATGGATGCTGCCAGGTCTGCTGAACTTTGCCGGCAATTTTTGTTTCTGTTCCTTCCACCTATCTTTGTGTCATGTGCAAACTTAGCAATGATGCCCTTAGTTCCTTCATCCAGATTTTTAATATATAGCATGAATAGCTGTGGTCCCAACACTGACTCTTACAGAACTCAAGTCAGTCACCGGCTGCCATCCTGAAAGACACCTTTATTCCTATGCTCTGCCCACTGTCAGAGCCGATCTTGTACCCTAAAACATCTTATTTAGCAGCTTCCTGTCTTGCACTTTATCAAAGGACTTCTGGAAATCCAAAACAGGTCATATCCACTGCTCCTCCTTTGTCTAGCTTGCTCATTACCTCAAGAATTCTAACAGATTTGTCAGATTTGACCTCCCCTTGATGAAGCCAAGTTGGCTCTGCCCTACTATACCATGCACTTCCAAACTCCGCAATCTCATCCTTAATAGTGGACTTTAAAATCTTACCAACAGTGGTAAAGCTATAGTTTCCTGTCTTCTGTGTGTCCCTCCCTTCTTAAACAGGGGTATTACATTAGCCACATTTCAGTTCTCTAGGGCCTTCAGTGATTCCCAAGGATCAGTTTCCCCTGTGTTTTCTCCTACTGATGGACACTATACTCATACATCCGAGTTTTGTGAGCATTTTCTAATTACTAGATTACATTGATAACAGATAAGCACTGTAATGTATAACTTTCCTAAAATGATTCAACCAAGATCATTAAAATGCAGTTAGTTTTTCCAACTGCAAGTAATTCCACAGAAGATTAATCAATTCCTTCCAGCTCCTAACCAAATAACTTCTGTTCTTAAAAGATCCACTAACATAGAACATTACAGCACAGTACAGGCCCTTCGGCCCTCGATGTTGTGCCGACCTGTCATACCAATCTCAAGCCCATCTAACCTACACTATTCCATGTACGTCCATATGCTTGTCCAATGACGACTTAAATGTACTTAAAGTTGGCGAATCTACTATCGTTGCAGGCAAAGCGTTCCATTCCCTTACTACTCTGAGTAAAGAAACTACCTCTGACATCTGTCCTATATCTTTCACCCCTCAATTTAAAGCTATGCCCCCTCGTGCTCGCCGTCACCATCCTCAGAAAAAGGCTCTCTCTATCCACCCTATCTAACCCTCTAATTATTTTATACGTCTCAATTAAGTCACCTCTCAACCTTCTTCTCTGTCATGAAAACAGCCTCAAGTCCCTCAGCCTTTCCTCGTAAGACCTTCCCTCCATACCAGGCAACATCCTAGTAAATCTCCTCTGCACCCTTTCCAAAGCTTCCACATCCTTCTTATAATGCGGTGACCAGAACTGTACACAATACTCGAAGTGCGGCCGCACCAGAGTTTTGTACTGCTTCACCATAACCTCTTGGTTCCAGAACTCGATCCCTCTATTAATTAAAGCTAAAACACTGTACAACTTCTTAACAGCCCCGTCAACCTGGGTGGCAACTTTCAAGGATCTGTGTACATGGACACTGAGATCTCTCTGCTCATCTACACTGCTAAGATTCTTACCATTAGCCCAGTACTTTGCCCTCCGGAGACTCCTACCAAAGTGCATCACCTCACACTTGTCTGCATTAAACTCCATTTGCCACCTCTCAGCCCAGCTCTGCAGCTTATCTATGTCTCTCTGCAACCTACAGCATCCTTCGTCACTATCAACAATCCCACCGACCTTAGTGTCGTCTGCAAATTTACTAACCCATCCTTCTATGCCCTCATCCAGGTCATTTATAAAAATGACAAACAGCAGTGGACCCAACACCGACCCTTGCAGTACACCACTAGTAACTGGTCTCCAGGATGAACATTTCCCATCAACTACCACCCTCTGTCTTCTTTCAGCAAGCCAATTTCCGATCCAAACTGCTACATCTCCCACAATCCCATTCCTCCGCATTTTGTACAATAGCCTATTGTGGGGAACCTAATCGAACGCCTTGCTGAAATCCATATACACCACATCAACCGGTTTACTCTCATCTACCTGTTTGGTCACCTTCTCAAAGAACTCAATAAGGTTTGTGAGACACGACCTTCCCTTCACAAAACCGTGCTGACTATCCCTAATCAATTTATTCTCTGAGATGATTATAAATCCTATCCCTTAGAACCTTTTCCAACACTTTACCAACAACTGAGGTAAGGCTCACTGGTCTATAATTACCAGGGTTGTCTCTACTCCCCTTCTTGAACAGGGGAAACCACATTTGCTATCCTCCAGTCATCTGGCACTATTCCTGTAGACAATGACGAGTTAAAGATCAATGCCAAAGGTTCGGCAATCTCCTCCCTGGCTTCCCAGAGGATCCTAGAATAAATCCCATCCGGCCCAGGGGACTTACCTATCTTCACCCTCTGAAGGATTTCTAATACCTCTTCCTTGTGAAACTCAATCCCACCTACTCTAGTAGCCTGTATCTCAGTATTCTCCTCGACAACATTGTCGTTTTCTAGAGCGAATACTGTTGAAAAATATTCATTTAGCGCTTCCCCTATCTCATCTGACTCCACCACAACTTCCCTCTATTATCCTTGATTGGCCCTAATCTTACTTTCATCACTCTTTTATTCCTTAAATACCTATAGAAAGCCTTAGGGTTTACCCTGATCCTATCCGCCAACAACTTCTCATGTCTCCTCTTGGCTCTTCTGAGCTCTCTCTTTAGGTCTTTCCTGGCTACCTCGTAGCCCTCAAGCACCCTAACTGAGCCTTCACATCTCATCCTAACATAAGCCGCCTTCCTGCTCTTGACCAGAGATTCCACTTCCTTCGTAAACCACGGCTCCCGTGCTCTACAGATTCTTCCCTGCCTGACAGGTACATACTTATCGAGGACACGCAGGAGCTTTTCCTTGAATAAGCTCCACATTTCTAATGTGCCCATCCCCTGCAGTTTCCTTCCCCATCCTATGCTCCCTAATCTTGCCTAATCTCATCGTAATTGCCTTTCCCCCAGCTATAACTCTTGCCCAGTGGTATACACCTATCCCTTTCCATCACTAAAGTATACATAACAGAATTGTGATCGCTATCACCAAAGTGAGCACCTATTTCCAAATCTAACACCTGGCTAGGCTCATTACCCAGCACCAAATCTAATGTGGCTTCGCCCCCTTGTTGGCCTGTCTACATACTGTGTCAGGAAGCCCTCCTGCACACACTGGACAAAAACTGACCCATCTATAGTAATCGAACTATGGTGTTCCCAGTCAATATTTGGAAAGTTGAAGTCTCCCATGACAACTACCCTGTCTCTCTCACTCCTATCGAGAATCATCTTTGCTATCCTTTCCTCTACATCTCTGGAACTATTCGGAGGCCTATAGAAAACTCCCAACAGGGTGACCTCTCCTTTCCTGTTTCTAACCTTAGCCCATACTACCTCAGTTGACGAGTCCCCAAACATCCTTTCTGCAACTGTAATACTGTCCTTGACCAACAATGCCACACCTCCCCAACTTTTACCATCTTCTGTTTTTACTGAAGGTCACTAAAGGTCACTTTGAAAATCATGCCACTTTATAAAAACATGCAGCATCTTAAAAAAATAAAACTAAGTCCATAAATTGATCAATGTACACTTCATTTGTGAACATTTCATATTTGTTCATTCTTCTGGTATCTTGAACTTGGTTTAATACCATGTTGATAACTTTATGCACAAATATAATTGACCGATTGCAGTTAGACTCAGAAAAGGCCAAGTGATCCAATGGCACGTCCAGCAGTATCACCTGCATTTGCATTTAGTTGAGGTATCAGGATGGTTAGAGGGTATTTTTTTGAAGTGTTTGCGATGTCACAAAGAAAATGCAACCAGCATCAACCCATTCAAAATGGCAGTTTTGACTTTTGTTCAATATTAGAAACACCCAAACAAATCAGCTCAGTCAATTGGACAAAACTCATTTTTAAAAGTAATAGTATGAAGTAAAGGTAAGAAAGTAAAAACGTAATGAGGAAACACAAACATGCCCAGGAGGCATCAATTTGGGTCATGTTCTCGTCAGCAACGTCTAATCCCACTACAGCTGAAGTTACACAGGCCTATAGATCACAGAACCTTAACTGCATATACAATTGATTTTAATTTCAGAGTTTTTCTTCCACCGTTCAGGCAGTGAGATCCGTATACCCTCCAGACTTAGTTCAAAAGACTACCCCTCCAACTTTAACTACTTCAGCTGTTTTAAATTTATTTTCCTTAGTTAGTAACCTCTGTTCTCAGAAATGGGTCCATGCACTTTATCTAGGCCCCTCAATTTTATAACACAAATAAATCTCTCCTCAGTCTCCTCTGATAAAAAAACTAACTCAGTCGTCTATTCAACCCGAAACACAAAACCTTCCTGCTCCTCTGATGGCCTGCTGTGCTCATCCAGCTTCACACTTATCTCAGATTCTCCAGCATCGGCAGTTCCTACCATAATCAGTCTATTCAATCTTTCTTTACAGGTAAAATTCTATATTTGGAGGTCGAGGGGGCTCCTGATTGAGGTGTACAAAATCATTAGAGGTAGAGATAGGGTGGATAGCAAGAAGCTTTCCCCCGCGCGCCATCCCCCCAGAACACCCCGCCCTCCCCTGCCCAGCACCCCACCGCCCCAGCACCCCCACCCACCCACCCGCACCACCCCCCACCCCTGTTCTTGCAATGTGGTCAGAACAATATACAGTGCTCTAAATGTGTATGTAACACAAACTGGCTCAATCTCTGCTCTTTACATGCCAGCCCTCTGGCAACAAAGAAAATAATCCCATGTGCCACCTTAACCATCTTTCCTAACAGTGTGGCTCCCTTCAGGGACATTTACACATACACTTCAAAAGATTTCTCTGTTCCTCAAACCTGTCTGACTCGTCTCATTCATTGAATATTCCTTTGCCCTGTTTATTCTCAATTTTTTTTTAAACTCACTTGTGGAATGTAGACAACATCTTACTTGCCAGCATTACTTTTGTCGATCCCTAGCTGCCGTTAAGGCAGTGGTAAGCTGCCTTCTTGAACCGCTGCAGTCAAGTGCTGTAGGTTGACCCACATATCCTTAGGAGGGGATTCCAGGATTTAGACCCAGTGAAAATGAAGGAATATTTCCAAGCTGGATGGTGAGTGGCTTGAAGGGGACTTTGCAGGGATGGTGTTCCCATGCACCTGCTGCACTTGTCCTGCTAGATGGGAGTGGTCAGGAGTTTGGAAGGATCTCTGGTGAATTTCAGCAGTGCATCTTGTGGATAGTACACATTGCTGTTACTGAGCATCGGTGGGGGAAAGAGTGGATGTTGTGCCAATTAAATGAAGTACCTTGACCTGGATATTGTTGAGCTTCTTTAGTGTTGTTCAAACTACTCCCATCCAGGCAACTGGGGTGTGTTCCATCACACTCTTGACTTGTGCCTTGTAGATGGTGGACAGGCTTTGGCGGGGTCAGGAGATGAGTTACTCACTGCAGTATTCATAGCTTCTGAACTGCCCTTATAACCACTGTATTTGTGCGATGATTCCAGTTGAGAGTCTGGTCAAGAGTAACCCAAGGATGTTGATAGTGGGGGATTCCGTGATGGTAACACCATTGAACATCAAGGGATGGTGATTATATTGTCTCTTATTGGAAACAGTTATTATCTGGCATTTGTGTGACGCGCATGTTACTTGCCATTTATTAGCTCAAATCTGCATATTGTCTAGATCTTATTGCATTTCAACATGGACTCTTCAGTATCTGAGGAGTCACGAATGGTACTGAACATTGCGCAAACAACAAACATCCCCACATCCTACCTTATGATGGAGGGAAGGTCATTAATGAAGCAGCTGAAGACGGTTGGGCCCAGGATACTTTGCTGAGGAACTCCCACAGATGTCCTGGAACTAAAACGACTGACCAACAACCACAACCATCTTCCTACGTGCCAGGCATGACTCCAACCAGCAGAGAGCTTCCCTCCAACACCTACTGGTTCCAGTTTTGCTACAGCACCTAGATGCCACACTCAGTTGAATGCAGCCTTGATGTCTCGTGCTGTCACTCTCATCTCTCCTCTGGATATCAGCTCTTTTATCAGTATTTGAATCAAGGCTGTAATGTGGTCAGGGCCTGTGTGGCCCTGGCAGAACCCAAATTGAGTGTCACTGAGCAGGTGCTGCTTTATAGCACTGTTGATGACACCTTCCATCACTTGACTGATGGTTGACAGTAGACTAATGGGGTTGTAAATTGGCTGGGTTGGATTTGTCCTGTTTCACGCATAAAAGGTAATTTTCCACATTGTCGGGTTGATGCCAGTGTCTTCACTATATTGGAACAGGTTAGCTAGAGCAGCAGCAAATTTGTTACTATTGCCAGAATGCTGTCAGGGCCCACAGTCTTTTCAGTATCCAGCATGTCCAACTGTTTCTAAATATCACGTAGAGTGAATTGTATTGGCTAAAAGACTGATGCTGGGAATCACTGGAGGAGGCTAAGATGAATCATCCACTCGGCACTTCTGGATGAAGACTACTGCAAATACTTCAGCCTTATCATTTGGACTTGGGCATTGGGCTCTTCCATTATTCAGGATGGGGATATTTGTGGAGTCTCCTCAAATGAGTTGGTCAGCATTCACAACTAGATGTAGCAAGACTACAGAACTTAGATCTGATCTATTGGTTGTAGGATCACTTAGCTCTGTCATTTGCTGCTTATGCTGTTTGGTATGCGAGTGGTCCTGTGGAATTACCAAACCAGGTTGACACTTGATTTCCAGCTATGCTGCTGGCATGCCCTCCTGCACTCCCTTGAACCAGGTTTGATCCCCTGGCTTGATGATAATGGTGGAGTGAGAATATGCTGGGCCATAAGGTTGTAGATTGTGCCAGAGTACAATTCTGTTGCTGCTGACAGCCCACAGCACCTCAAAGAATCACAGTCTTAAGTTGCTAGATTCGTTCAAACTGTCCCATTTAGCACCACGATAGTGCCACACAACACGATGGACGGTATTCTCAATGTGAGGACATAACTTCATCTCTACTTTGCCCATGCGGTGGTGACTCTTACTGACACTGTTTCGGACAGATGTATCCACAGCCAGTAGACTGCCACAAAATTCTCTATTGAATTTTGTTCGTAACTCTTCTTTCCACGGAACCAGTACACTAATTTGCACCAAAAGCTGGTCACTGAACACATCGGAAATTGGGCGTCTCCTTTAATACTACGTACTTCTGGTATTCCATATTTGGTAATTCTTGTGCAGCGTAAGACCACATTTAACTGCGTATAGTAGTAACTGGCTTTCAACCCAAGTATAAGCAAAAGGTTTATCGGGCACGACACTACACTATCCCGTTTTGAGTATACAGTTTTAAGTTAAAAAAAAGGCATAGTTCTTAGGAGTGAGAGCTAAACTTCAAATGGAGGTTGGCAAGGGGATATCACTCATCCAACATTGAGTAGCTATCCCATGGTCACTGGCCAAAATGGTTCAGACGGATAATTGACACAGTAGAAGGGTACTGCCCCTAGAAATATGGCATGTAAACAACTGCTCAGACAGAGTGCAATCTCCATTGAGCAGCTTCATTGAGTGGTCTTCTCCAGAAGAAAGATGGACCACAGAAGAGGAGAAAGACCCAGAAAAAGATTTCCAAACACCTCAGCTGGACAGAAAGACCCTACTGTCACCATTTTAACATGACCAACAAGTTCTGCACCAATAGCTTGTTTCTCCTCTGATATTAGTGAATCATCACCAATTGTCACAGTTGTATACTTTATCTAATTAAAGAATGTATTATTTTTAACTAACTTCTTAAATCCAATAAATGACCAGAAAATGGCTTACAAAATTGTCGACTGCCTGTATTTGGTAACCACGATCATGAACTCCTCCGCCCCCAACAAACATTGACAGTTGCAGTTACTGATGTACTCTGGTTGCTTATTTGGTAACAACTTCATTGTAAAATTCTGATTCTAGTTTCAAATCCCACCAATGCCTTGCCCTGCCATCATTAGTCTCCTCCAGTCCAACAAACCTCTGCATTCCCTAATTCAGGGTTCTTTTGTAACTCCCACTAATCACCCACGCACTGGTGGCCGTGCCTATCACTGCCTAGGACCCGAGCTTTGGATTTAATTCCCAGAACTTGTCCCAAATAGGATCCCACCCTATACCCACAACCTCGCATGCATCACAGCCAACACACCCAAACTACACATCCCTGGATACTATGGGAAATTTAACATGGCCAAGCCACCTAACCTGAACATCTCTGGACTGTGGGAAGAAACCAGAGTGCACTCTATTTTCTTTATTCATTCGTTGGATGAGGGTGTCACTGGCTAGGCAGCATTTATTGCCCATTCCTATTTGCATAGAGGGCAATTAAGAGTCAACCACATTGCTGTGGGTCTGGAGTCACATGTAGGCCAGACCAGATAAGGATAGCAGTTTCTTTCCTTCAAGGACATTAGTGAACCAGATGGATTTTTCTGACAATAGACAATGGATTCATGGTCATCGTTAGACTCTTAGTTCCAGATATTTATTGTATTCCAATTCCACCATCTGCCGTGGCAGGATTCGAACCCTGGTCCCCAGCACATTATTTGAGTCTCTGGATTAACAGTCCAGTGATAATACTGCAAGCCCATCGCCTACTCTGAGGAAACCCATGCAGAAATGGGGAGAATTGCCAAGTCCCACGTAATCAGGAACATCTTTCCAGCACCTAATCTGTCTAGTCTTGTTAGAACTGATCATTGGACTGTGCATTTCTCAGTAGTGAATTTGAACCCAAAATTAGGTCTCCAACCTGTCTCTTTAGCTGTGGTGAATTGTAGACTTGTGCAGCAAAAGAAAGCTCCTTTGGCCCATTGAGTTGATATCACTATCTGTGATTTGTAATCATAAAAAGGCTACTGCATGGGAAATTAAAATGATATTTCTGCAGAAGCAAGTATGAGCTAATTAGGGCAGAAGACTTAAACAACTTCAAAACTAAACATGGCTGCCAGCATGTTAAGTCTGGCACTTCTGCTTTCTCTGCATTGCCAAACTGTATGTTGGACTTTGTAGCCAGAGGATTCAACAACACCACTCAAGCTTGACAAAGCAGCCTGTTTGATTGGCACTACATCCACAAGCATCCACTTCTTCCACCACCGATGCTCAGTAGCAGCAGTGTGTACTATCCACAAGATGTACTGCAGAAATTCGAAGATCCTCAGGCAGCACCTTCCAAACCCACGAGCACTTCTGTCTGAAAGGACATGGGCAGCAGACATATGGGAACACCACCAACTCCTCAAGCCACTCACTTTCCTAACTTGGAAATATATCACCATTCATTCACTGTCGCTGGTTCAAAATCCTGGAAATCCCCCCTTAATGGGATTGTGACAGTAGACAATAGGTGCAGGAGTAGGGCCTTCAAGACAGCACCACCATTCATTATGATCATGGCTGATCACCCACAATCAGTATCCTGTTCCTGCCTTATCCCCATAACCCTCGATTCCACTATCTTTAAGAGCTCTATCCATCTCTTTCTTGAAAGTATCCAGAGGGTTGGCCTCCACTGCCTTCTGGGACAGAGCATTCCATATATCCACCACTCTCTGGGTGAAGACGTTTGTCCTCAACTCTGTTCTAAATGGCCTACCCCTTATTTTTAAACTGTGTGGGTCAACCTACAGCTGGTCAGACTGCAGTGGTTCAAGGCAGCAGTTCACCATTACCTTCTCAAGCACAACTAGGGATGAGCAAGAAATGTTGACCAGCAATGACGCCCACAAACGAATAGAAAAAAACAAGTACAGGAACAAAGATGTCTTGCTGTAATTGTACAGAGCATTGGTAAAGACACATCTGGAGTACCTCGTGCAGTTTTGGTCTCATCTGAGAAAGGACGCTCTTGCTATAAAGACGGTGCAGTGTAAGTTTACCAAAATGAGTCCTGGAATGAGAGATTGAGTCAGGATTGTATTCACTGGAGTTTAGAAGAAATGGCAAAGGGAATCTCAGAGAAAGCTATGAAAGTCTAACAGGACTAAGCAAGTTAGATGCAGGAAGGGTCACCGGACCCAAAACTGAAACTCTTTTTCCTTCACAGATGCTGACAGGCCTGCTGACCTTTTCTAGCAACACATCCCTCACACCCCGCCCCCGTCACAACCACCCCCAGAGGAACCCCCTCGTTCTCTCACACCACCCCACCAACCTCCGGATACAACGTATCATCCTCCGACACTTCCGCCATCTACAATCCGACCCCACCACCCAAGACATGTTTCCATCCCCACCCTTGTCTGCCTTCCGGAGAGACCACTCTCTCTGTGACTCCCTTGTCCGCTCCACACTCCCCTCCAACACCACCACACCCGGAACCTTCCCCTGCAACCACAGGAAGTGCTACACTTGCCCCCACACCACCTCCCTCATCCCCATCCCAGGCCCCAAGGTGACCTTCCATATCAAGCAGATGTTCATGTGCACATCTGCCAATGTGGTATACTGTATCCACTGCACATGGTGTAGCTTCCTCTACGTTGGGGAAACCAAGCGGAGACTTGGGGACCGCTTTGCAGAACACCTCTACTCGGTTCGCAACAAACAACTGCACCTCCCATTCCTCGGACAACATGTCCATCATGGGCCTCCTGCAGTGCCACAGTGATGCCACCCGAAGGTTGCAGGAACAGCAACTCATATTCCGCTTGGGAACCCTGCAGCCCAATGGTATCAACGTGGACTTCACAAGCTTCAAAATCCCCCCTTCCCCCACTGCATCCCAAAACCAACCCAGTTCGTCCCCTCTCCCCACTGCATCACAAAACCAGCCCAACTTGTCCCCTCCCCCCACCGCATCCCAAAACCAGCCCAGCCTGTCTCTGCTTCCCTAACCTGTTCTTCCTCTCACCCATCCCGTCCTCCCACCTCAAGCCGCACCTCCATTTCCTACCTTCCACCTCATCCCGCATCCTTGACCTGTCTGTCTTCCCTGGACTGGCCTATCCCCTCCTTACCTCCTCACCTATACTCTCCTCTCTACCTATCTTGTTTTCTCTCCATCTTTGGTCCACCTTCCCCTCTCTCCCTATTTATTCCAGTTCCCTCTCCCCATCCCCCTCTCTGATGAAGGGTCTAGGCCCGAAATGTCAGCTTTTGTGCTCCTGAGATGCTGCTTGGCCTGCTGTGTTCATCCAGCTCCACATTTTGTGACCTTTTCTAGCAATGTTGTTTTTGCTCCTGATTTACAGCATCCACAGTTCTTTTGGTTTTTAGTTAGATGTAGGAAGGATGTTCCTGATGGTGGAGGAGACCAGACCAAGGCTCATTAGTGTCATGTTAAGTGGAAAATCTTTTAGGACTGAGATGAGGAGAAATGTTTTCACCCAGAGTGGTGACCATGTGGAATTCACTATCAGAGTGGTTGAAGCCAAAACGTTGAATATTTTCAAGGAGACGGTAGATATAGCTCTTGTGACTAAAGTGATAAAGGGATATGGGGGGAGGGTGGGGTTAGGCTCTTCAACTCCACAATCAGCCATGACTATAAATGAATGATGGAGCAGGTTCAAGCACTCAAATAGCCTACTCCTGCTCTCATGTTCTAATAGCCTACTCCTTCTACATTTCTAATTAACCCTAGAGAAAGGGGCTATCTGTATTCCAATAGTAAATTTGCAAGAGCTTTCATAGCCAAAAAAAGAGATAATGCAATTTCACAAAAATATTTACCTCTGTAATATTCTCATGCATCAATGCTTTCAATCATTTTACTGAAGATTATGGCATCCTTCTCCTGAATATCACTATTTTTCACAGCCAAAAAACAGTAAGTCCAAGCTGAGATATGACAATAGTACGGGGAGGCAAGGCCTCGTGATATTATTGATGGGTTGTTAATCTAGAGACCCAGATAATTTCCTACAGACCCAGGTTTGAAGTTCACCACAGCAGATGGTGGAATTTGAATTCAGTAAGAATCTGGAATTAAAATTCAAGGCTGTGAAACCTTTGTTGATTGTCCAAAAAACCCACCAGGTTCACTAATGCCTTTTAGGGATGGAAACTGCCATCCTTACCTGGTCTGGCCTGCATGCAACTCCAGACCCACAGCAATGCAGTTGACTCTTAACTGCCCTCTGAGCAATTAGGGATGGGCAATAAACCCTCGACTGGCCAGCGACATCCTCATCCCATGAATGAATAAAAATGAAAAACGCATCAGTCTCACTTGCCGGCTTTGCAGAGTGCCCGCAGGTTATTTGACTGCAACAGCTTGTACATCCAAGTCCAATCATGCCTCCAACATTCAGAGAATAACAATGCATGTGGTGGCTTCCAACAAGGATCACTGTTACTGATTAGGACCAGGAACCCAGGAAGTTAAGAGCCAATTATAGCAAGTTAATTAAACTGGCTGATGCAAGACTAAGTTTAATAATGTATTGTTCATTTACAACCTAATAAAGCATGGGTTTAAACTTGCATTTTATACTGAATCCATAGCAAAATTGTTTGGATGTCAGAGTTTCCAAATCTGCTAAAGAATCATAGGGATACATCCCTGCTCACAGCAACCCCACAGCAATTTGATGCTCCGAGAAGCATTTATTGGCTGGAAACAGGACATCTGTCCCTCACTGCAGCAGCAGTCATACCTCAGACAACTGCAGCCATCTGATTAGCTGGCCTCTGATCACATCCAATGAGACTCCAAGCAGTACCCTGATGGTAAGCCATCCAACAACAGATACACGTGGCAGCATTTTAAAGCAGTGAAAGGTTTGAGTGGATTGGACTGAGGTAAGATGGTAGACAGTTTGTGGGCATCAAGGGAATAATTGGAATGTGGAGGGCAGGGCAGGAAGAGCATTTTTTTGAAAACAACCACCAGGTTTCCACCAAATGTCCCTTCTACATCTCCGCTTCATAATACAAGCTAGGCCAGAACTGGCCCTTAAATTAGCCACTTAAGGATCTCAAATGAGACAAAGGGTTGGGGCTCACCAAAGGCCTTGCTCATCCCGAGAAAAACTACTGAAGGGAGTTCTAAGAAGCCAGAAGGCTACCTAAGAAATTTTATGAGTTCATCTCCTGCAAAATCTCCAATGTAAAATTCTTCGACGTCGTTCAAAAACCTAGCGGTGGAAATGAATCCTTCTACTTTTCACAACGAAGCTCTTTTAAAAACTAGCAGTTTCCTATTCAGACTTTTCCATTGTTTTCCCTTCTGCCTCACGCATTGCTGCATTCTCAAATCGTTCCCTGTTCCCCTTCATACTATGTACAAAATGGCGATGTGAAATAGATGCTGTGCAATCAGCAACAGAAATGCCCAACTGCTGGATCAGTATGCATAAGTCAGCTCCTAGTGTTTACATCACCAACTCTGATTTCCATACACAAGCTTGTAGGCTGAATGCTTTCAGCGAAAACAGTTCAAAACCTCAATAAGAGCTTCAATAGATCTTGTATAAAGCCTCCCCCAAGAGCTCCATTCCATCTCAATATTCAAAATAAATGCCTTTAAAAATCATAGAGAAGGAGAAGACATTCTCATAATGGCCACAATGAAAAGCTAGTGGTGAGCACTATCATACCTGTAACTAAACTTACATAACGCCCTTAATGTGGTAAAACATTCCAAGCACTGTTAGCCATGCAGGAGTAGAGGAGGTACCAAAGGTAAGAAGAGGAGGAATTTAACTACAGGGATGATAATTCAAGGCTGCACCACACTTAGAACTAACACCAGCTAGTCAGCACAGGGCAGGAGGTGGATGAGATTGGGTGTGAGTTAGGACATTGGTAGAAAATCCCTGGTGCCTCAAAATCTAAAGAAGGTGGAAGCTCAGCCAAGGGACCATTAAAATTTGAAGCACAAACTCACAGAAGAGGGCTTCAACAACAGATCAGTCAAAGCAGTAGGAGGCAATGTTACAGCCAGAGATAGGAATAGGTGACCTTGCTGAGGATATGGGATTAGACACTCATAGCAAGATCAAACAGGATAGCCACAAAAAAAAGGCAGACTAAGTTGGCAGCATGGACCTTGAGAGCGGTAGTGGCCAAGGTTGAATGAATGGTAAAGGTGGTGGCGTCAGCAATGCCAGGATGAGATGAACTCAGCTCTAGTCCAGTCCGAAGACTCCTAGCGAGCAAGAAGCAGGTCCTGAACTGAATCCTCCTGCCTGGACTTACAGGCTGATCTGAGGTTCCAGATCCGCAGCTAGGCTCGGGTGCCTGAACGAGCCGTAGTGTTGGCAGAGGACTACTGCAACCAAGGTCTGGCAGCATTGTCTGCATGAGCGTTGGTTGGGGCCCCACAGGTATGAGAATTGGACCATGGTTCCAGCTCAGATGCAGCAGTTGCAGTAGTGGTGATGGTAGAGGCCCAAAATTGACACAGGAGCCCATTATAGAGACCCTGACCAATTTCAAGAGGGGCAGCGAAGGATGAACAAGGGGAGGGAAAGATAAACTTTACTTCAGCAATATCTTTTAATATATTCAGTAATTCAAAATGGCACCAGAGCATGGCAAAACAACACTTCTCACTGTGTTTTGTTTGAAATACATGTGACAATAAATCATTCAATTCAACTCAAAAGTCTCAATATTTCACTCAGGTACTGGATGGAACTGATGGCTAAGAAACAAAGTTTATGGCAGGAACCAAAGACAGTGGCTTTGTTCTGCCCAATAATTAACTGGAGTATATTAGTACACAACCTATAGTGGATGTCAGACGAAGTGCATGACAAATCAAAGACAAAGGAAAAATTGAGACGGTGGGGAAGTAACACTAGTTCCATCAGCAGATCCGTGAAGTTTGATGGGCTTTCACATGATGACACCAAAGGCATCATGTGGACAAGGAACAAGAGGTGACCCAGGTTTGGATCCTTGGGTAACTCCAGTGAATACAGCTCACACCAACATCAACTTATCTTTAGAGGTGTTGGGAGGAAGGAGGAAACCCCCAATTTCCTGATCAGCTCTCCCTCCCTCAATAAATGATTAATAGATGGAAAGCTAGAAAGTGATTGTTGATTGAGGAGGCAAGGAAAAAAACTTGCAGCTATGTAAGATTTTCATAGTCGCTGGATATCCCAAGGGCTTCACAGATAACGAAATACTTCTGAAGTAAAGTACTGTTATAATATTGGAAATGTGGCATTCAATTTGAGTTCAGTGATCTCCCACAAATAGCACTATGATCATCTCCAAATAATCTGTTTTTCTGATATTGATTGAGGTATAAATACTTGCCAGATCACTGGAGTTAACTCCCCAGCTCCTCTTCATATCAGTGTTGTTGAATCTTTTATGTCTGCCTTGAGAGCAAAATGGGGTCTTATCTAAAAAGGAGCACTTTTGGCAGATTTTAAAAATCTGTTCGTGGAACTTGAGCATCATTGTGCAATAAATACTGACCTAGCCAAAGGGCAGTTAAGAGTCAACCTCATCACTGTGGGTCAAGAATGACACATAGCCCAGGCTAGTTCCCTAAATGACATTAGTGAACTAGATTGTTTTCTACAAGAATCAGCAACAGGCTACATGGTTGCCACTGGCCTAGCTTTTCATTTCAAAAAAAGTTTGATGTTTTGGGTAGAGGCCCTTCTTCAGAAACTTGACCCAAAACAACAAACTTTCCAACTCCTCTGATGCTGCTTGGCCTGCTGTGTTCATCCAGCCTCAGACCATGTTATCTCAGATTCTCCAGCATCAGCAGTTCCTACTATCTCTATATCATCCATGTGGATTACTTCAAGCAGTTCTGTTTTCTAAATGCACTACTTCTACTTCAAGTATGGAAATGATGATACTAGCATTGTGAACTTGTTCGTAGAATGAGATCAGCCAATGGCTCAGCTGGTTAAAGCCACGCGCAAGCTTACCACCACAAACTAAGATGATTCAAATTTAATTGCACCCCTGTAGTCAGTTCACTGATCTAAATTGCAACTGTATCAAGGCACATTTTTTTTAATTTTAAAGATAAACAAAAAGTTTAAAAACTAGTGAAAAATTGTGCAATGAGGAGCACAAAATTACATTCAATGCATGTTTAAATGTAGTACTACAATGTATATGGAATCAGTGTTAATGCAATAGCCAATAATTAAAACACTTGCACATTGCTTCACTATTTGTTTCTGCAATAAAGCTGTCACAATCAAGGTCAAAGAATGATTACACAAATGCCAACTTTGTTAGCTCCAAGGCGTCATTTAACACAAAATTAAGACTGCTTCCAAGTAATACCATGAGGGCTGAGATTTCTTGTTATCTAGAACATACTGCCTCATCCATAAGTTCGGCACAATACATTTCATTAGCTAAGTTCATAAATCTCCATCTTAACCTTCTCTCATAAGCAAAACAAAGATAGAGGTCTGCTTGTTCTAACCTGCCAAGATTCACTGCACAACTGACAGAAAAGAAAGCTCTGATGACAGGAAACACAGGAAATTGAAGTACAAGTATGCCAGGCAGCTTATTGAACCACTCAATCTGATCATGGTTGTGCTTTGGCTTCAACTCCACTTTCCCATTCACCCTCTTTATCCATGGATTCCTTGACAGAACAAAAGTCAATCTTAGTCTTAAATACGTAACTTTCTAGGGTGGGGAAATTCTAACAATGCAAAACCCATGAAGTGAAGCAATTCCTTCACATTGCAGTTCTTCATCCTAAGACTATGCTACTGGTTCTAAATTCCTCACCTGGGGGAAAACAATCTGTTTGTCTATCCCGTCAAGCTCCTTTAGAATCTTGTACACTTCACTGAGATCACCTCTCAGCACAGACCCACTTTACTCAGTCACTCTTCACTTTCACTGGGTCACAAAGCGTGGAAGTCCCATCCTAACTGCACCATGTGGACTGCAGCAGCGGCAACTCATCAACTTCTGAAGGGCTATTAGAGATTGGCAATTAATGTCTTAATAGAGCACTCACATCTCAAAAATGTACTACCTATAAGTAAACAGAGTTTGATACCATTCAATACAAAAGGTACATATTATCCTCTAGACTTATTTTGAAAATCTCAACTCTCAGGGCAAATGGATCAATGCTACAATGATCGTGATCACCTTGCTAGCCATTTTCCTTGCGACAGTTCTGGTAATCTTAGAGTATGGCTCACCGTGCAGCCTTCATAACAAAAGGGAGAAGCAAGAATAAAAGACAGAGCATAAACCCCCAAGTATTCAATTCACTCTGCACCACTGACTCCAATTTACAGCAGCGACACAAGCAATGAGCTCATAATGCCTGCTCACACTTCTATATTAGAAATGGCAGAATGGCACCCAGGCAAACATGATGACTGAAATAAATAATAATGTTAGTGAATTCTTTCAAATCAACATGCAGTAAATGCTGGTACTGCAGGCCATTAGCAGCTTTACATTTTAGACAGCAGTCTTTGTATTAATTGCTTTAAATGCAACAGCCAACTGAACCGATCACAGCAGTTTGCCTAATGACCCCACCACACTAAATTGAGCAAGCATACCTTGACATCAATAATCTAGCATAACAAATACACATACCGTCTTTCACTTTGTGAATTTTAGATAATTCTCACATCATGACAGCTGCTTGTCTAGGTCAATTTTCTGTTCTCCAATATTCCTATCCCAATCCCCCTAACACTACAGAATTGAACAGTCACATCACATTAGCTTAAGATCAAGAATCATTCTCCAGTGATTACCTTAAAGATTTATCAACGACCTTTGTCCGATAAACCTCTTCTTGGTCCAGTTTTATCGTACAGAAACAATCACGCATCTTGTTTGGACCATGGTATGGAGGTAGGTTCTTGGCTTCACCTATTAGATAAAAAAAATGAATGTTTAAAATAGTTCACAGAGGAAACAAATATATAGTTTACTTGCGAGATACAAAATCATATCCCCAATTTAACAATTAACTGTACAGATGGGGATGGGTCCAGTAAGGTCACTGAAACAGCAATCCAGAGGACCAGGATAGTAAGATAAGATGTAGTAACAGAAATAGGCCATTCAGCACATCGAGTTGCTCTGCCATTCAATGAGATCATGGCTGATCTGATAAAGTTAAACTCCACTTTCCTGCCTTTTCCCAATCACCTTCTATTCCCTCACCAATTAAAAATGACAAAGTCTCCCTACTTTTAGTCATTCCCTTTGAAATAAAAACCAACAGTACATTTGTCCTTCCTATTACCAACTGAACTTAGCTGTTAGCTTTTTGTGATTCAGAGCTGACGATTCCCAAATCTCTGTTCCCTAACTTTCTGCAGTCCTTTTCCATTTTAAATAATATTCAGCTCCTCTACTCTTCCTGCCAAAGTGCCTTACCTCACATTTTCCTATATTATGTTCTCTGTCAAGTCTTTGACCACTTATTTAGCCCTCATACATCCCTCTGCAAACGGTCAGCACTTGCCTTGACAATTATTCTTGGATGTTAATCACAAATTTGGCTATTCGTACGTTCACTTTTCTCATCCAGGTCATGAACATGTGTTGTAAATAATTACGATATACTCCCAGCTCCGAGTCCTGTGGCACACCACTAGTTACGGATTATCATCCTGAAAATGTCAACCTTACCCCAACATATTCTATTAGTTTGGCCAATCCTCTGTGTTAACATGGATGACAGGTGAAATTGAGAGACGAGCCAAGAGGAAAAAAGAAGCATACATGAGGTCTAGGAGAATGAAGACAGACGAAGCTTTGCAAGAATATTAGGAATGTACAGCGAATCTGAAACGAGGGATTAAGGCGGCAGAGAGGACATGAGATATTGCTGGCAAACATGGTTAAGGAAAATCCCAAAGCCTTTTATTCATACATAAAGAGCAAGAGGATAACTAAAGGATTGGCCCACTTAAGGGCAAAGAAGAAGAGTTATGCGCTGAGTCAGAGAAAATGGGTGACATTCTTAACGAGTACTTTGCATCGGTATTCACCAAGGAGAGGGACATGATGGATGTTGAGGTTAGGGAAAGATGTTTGCTTAGTCTAGGTCAAGTTGACATAAGGAAGGAGGAAGTGTTGGGTATCCTAAAAGACATTAAGGTGGACAAGTCCCCAGGTCCAGATGGGATCTATTCCAGGTTTCTGAGGGAAGCAAGAGGAAATAGCGAGGGCTTTAACAGATATCTTTGCAGCATCCTTAGACAAGGGTGAGGTCCCGGAGGACTGGAGACTTGCTAATGTTGTCCCCTTGCTTAAGAAGGGCAGCAAGGATAATCCAGGTAATTATCGCCTGGTGAGCCTGACGTCAGTGGTAAGGAAGCTACTGGAGAAGATACTGAGGGATAGGATCTATTCCCCTTTGGAAGAAAATGGGCTTATCAGTGATAGGCAACATGATTTTGTACAGGCAAGGTCATGTCTTACCAACTTAATAGAATTCTTTGAGGACGTGACAAAGCTGGTTGATGAAGGAAAGGCTGTAGATGTCATATATATGGGCTTCAGTAAGGCGTTTGATAAGGTTCCCCATGGCAGGCTGATGGAGCAAGTGAAGTCACATGGGGTCCAGGGTGTGCTAGCTAGATGGATAAAAAACTGGCTAGGCAACAGGAGACAGAGAGTACTAGTAGAAGGGAGTTTCTCAAATTGGAGACCTGTGACCAGTGGTGTTCCACAGGGATCTGTGCTGGGACCACTGTTGTTTGTGATATATGTAAATGATTTGGAGGAAGGTGTAGGTGGTCTGATCAGCAAGTTTGCAGATGACACTAAGATTGGTGGAGTAGCAGATAGTGAAGGAGACTGTCAGAGATTACAGCAGAATATAGATAGACTGGAGAGTTGGGCAGATAAATGGCAGATGGAGTTCAATCCAGGCAAATGCAAGGTGATGCATTTTGGAAGATCAAATTCAAGGGTGAACTACACAGTAAATGGAAAAGTCCTGGGGAAAATTGATGAACAGAGAGATCTGGGTGTTCAGGTCCATTGTTCCCTGAAGGTGGCCACGTAGGTCAATAGGGTGGTCACGAAGGCATACAGCATGGTTTCCTTCATTGGACGGGGTATTGAGTACAAGAGTTGGCAGGTCTAGTTGCAGTTGTATAGGACTTTGGTTCGGCCACATTTGGAGTACTGTGTACAGTTCTGGTCGCCACATTACAAAAAAGGATGTGGATGCTTTGGAGAGGGTGCAGAGGAGGTTCACCAGGATGTTGCCCGGTATGGAGGGTGCTAGCTATGAAGAGAGGTTGAGTAGATCAGGATTGTTTTCATTAGAAAGATGGAGATTGAGGTCTACAAAATCATGAGGGGTATAGACAGGGTGAAAAGCTTTCTACCCCCCCTCCCCCTCCCCCGGCAGAGTGGAGGACTCAATTACTAGGGGTCATGAGTTCAAAGTGAGAGGAGGAAAGTTTAGGCGAGATATGCATGGAAAGTTCTTTACACAGAGGGTGGTGGGTGCCCAGAACGCATTGCCAGCAGAGGTGGTAGATGCAGACACGTTAGCGTCTTTTAAGATATATTTGGAGAGGTACATAATGGGCAGGGAGCAAATGGACACAGACCGTTAGAAAATAGATGACAGGTTAGCGAGTTGAGAAAATTTGTAGGTCAGGTTGAGGTTCTGGATGTGAGTTTGCTCGCTGAGCTGGAAGGTTAGTTTTCAGATGTTTCGTCACCATTCTAGGTAACATCATCAGTGAGCCTCCAATGAAGCGCTGGTGTTATGTCCTGCTTTCTATTTATCTGTTTAGGTTTCCTTGGGTTGGTGATGTCATTTCCTGTTCTTTTTCACAGAGGATGGTAGATGGGCTCCAAATCAATGTGTTTGTTGGAATTCCGGTTGGAATGCCATGCTTCTAGGAATTCCAACCGGAACTCCATCAACAAACACATTGATTTGGAGCCCATCTACCATCCTCTGAGAAAAAGAACAGGAAATGACATCAACACAGGAAATGACACCACCAACCCAAGGAAACCTAAACAGATAAATAGAAAGCAGGACATAACACCAGTGCTTCATCGGAGGCTCACTGATGATGTTACCTAGAATGGTGACGAAACGTCTGAAAACTAACCTTCCAGCTCAGCGAGCAAACTCACATCCAGATGACAGGTTAGACAGAGGATCTTGATCGGCGCAGGCTTAGTGGGCCTAAGGGCCTGTTCCTGTGCTGTAATTTTCTTTGTTCTTAGTATGTTACAAAACAATTTTCAACACCAGAGGCTCTTATTTAAGAAGCCTAATTCAGGTACTTTATTAACTGTCTTGTGAAAACCAAAGTATCTTACATTCACTGCTTCCCCTCTACGTATCCTGCTTCTTAGCTACTCAAAGAATTCTAAGAAATTTGTCAGGCGTGAATTCCCCTTCATGCATCATGGTCACTGCTTCCCAGGGGATCTTTTGCTCCAATATAATCTATTAAATCTGCCTCACCGCACATCGACAGATCCATAATTGTCTGAGATAACAAAGTGTGGAGCTGGACGAACACAGCGGGCCAAGCAGCATCTTAGGAGTACAAAGATGCTGCTTGGCCTGCTGTGTTCATCCAGCTTCACATTTTGTTATCTCAGATTCTCCAGCATCTGTAGTTCCCATTATCCATAATAGTCTGATCTCTGATTGGATCCATGACAATTTTCTAGGAAACTGTCCTGAATGCACTTTTTCCTTGTGCTTACTACACCAATCGGACTATTCTATTGCTCTGGGCACACGGGTTCAAACCCCATCACAGCAGCTGGTGGCATTTAAAATTAGCATAATAAAACAGCAGCTTCACTTATGCCAGGCCATTCTCAGGGAATTTGTAAGTAGCTCAATATCACGCTGCACAAAATGAAATCTAAAAAGAGGTCATACAATAATGCACAACATTCAAATTTAACGCATACAGCAACTTAAAGATTAAGCAACATTTACCACAATGCAAAAGTTACATTACAACACAGTGGAAAAGGAAACCTTCTCATGACTCAATTCAAAATGACTTTGCATTTCTGCAAATACTCGATGAGAGAAGTCTTGAAAGCTGTTGTGCTTCAAAAAGAGTCAAACATCAAAAGAAAAAAAAATCTTGTTTTACTTCAAAGGCCTATTGAACTTAGGGGGAAAGAAACTTATCCAAATACCACAGGAGCTTTAAAGCAGATCAGGGTTCTATGCTAAAAAAAAACACAAACAATATAGTGGCATTGCCAAAAGCAATTATTATGAACAGAACTGGATTGGGGAAATTAAAGTCCTTCTTGTCAGATGAGCTCACAGAATGCTGAAAATTAACAGGCTAAAGAGAGAGAATTGGTAAAATCTTCCCACTGTTTGTGGGGAGATTTTAGGTGCTTTCTGAATGTAGAGTGTCAATGCACCCAATACTATACAAACAACGACACCAGAAACAGAATTTATAATAGCTTTAATACAGCAGTGAATATTCATGTTGAAATTTTATGTTTTAAAAATACTTGAGAGGGGACATGTAATGAGCAGCTAGCACATGCACGGTGAACTGACAGGCATCCTTCTGTCAGTGATAATGGGAACTGCAGATGCTGGAGAATCCAAGATAATAAAATGTGAGGCTGGATGAACACAGCATGCCCAGCAGCATCTCAGGAGCACAAAAGCTGACGTTTCGGGCTTAGACCCAGGAAGGGTCTAGGCCCGAAGCGTCACCTTTTGTGCTCCTGAGATGCTGCTGGGCCTGCTGTGTTCATCCAGCCTCACATTTTATTATCTGGCATCCTTCTGTCAATGATTTTGTCAATGTTCCTGAGAAACAACACACTTTAAATGTACAATTCAGCGTACAGGAAGGGTGACTGAAAGAGCTTTCCGACCACTCTGTTTTGATGTTGAGGTGCTGATGTTGGACTGGGATGTTAAGTCAGAAGTCACATGACACCAGGTTATAGTCCAACAGGTTTATTTGAAATCACAAGCTTCACAATCAGGTGAAGTGGAGGGAAGTGCACAGGCACAGAATATATACATCTCCACTTAACCTGACGAAGGAGCAGTGGTCCGAAAGATTGGTGATTTCAAACAAACCTGTTGGACCATAACCTGGGGTTGAGATATTTCTGGCTCTATTTCGATTATTGCATCAAACACCATTTGAAGTAGCAATGATAAATGTCTGGCTGTTTGTTATCAATCATTTTCATATACAGCAAATTAGAGCAAGACACAGAAACAGACACACACAATGACATGAACACGGAGGAGAATGTTAAATTTTCAACAAAAATATAAATTTTCCTTGAACACAAAAGTGCATAAAATTACATTTAAAGTTCACAAAAATGAAGAGGATAATCGCCAACACATCACATTTTCCCTTTGATTGACTGGATGGCATGTAATCTAATATTCACCCAGCTCAGCAAAACATTAAAAATCACATGTTGGCACAAAAAAGATTTTAAAAAAACAACTAGATTTTTAAAAAAATACCTGTCTTTGAAACGTTTTCTAACATAGTTGGCTTCAAGTCTTTCACAGAGAAAGAGTCAGCATTTTTTAAGATTACTTTGTTATTTTTAAAACTTAAAGTTATACAGTAAATGGAAAAGCACTGGGGAAATTTGATGCACAGAGCTCTGGGTGTTCAGGTCCATTGTACCCTCAAGGTGACAACGCAGGTCGAAAGAGTGGTCAAGGCGGCATTGGGCATGCTTTCATTTTTGGACAGGGTACTAAGTACAGAGTTGGCAGGTCATGTTACAGTTGTATAGGACTTTGGTTTGACTACATTTGGAATACTGCGTACAGTTCTGGTCGCCACATTACCAAAAGAATGTGGATGCTTTGGACAGAGTGCAGAGGAGATTCACCAGGATGTCACCTGGTGTGGAGGGGGCTAGCTATGAAGAGAGGTTGAGCAGATTAGGATTATTTATACTAGAAAGGCAAAGGTTGAGGTCTACAAAATCATGAGAGGTACAGACAGGATGGATAGCAAGAAGCTTTTTCCCCCCCCCGCAGAGTTGGGGAATTTTCAAGGTGAGAGGGGAAAGGTTTAAGGGAGATGTGTGTGCAAAGTTCTTTACACACAGGGTGGTTTGTGTCTGGAACATGTTACCAGCGGAGGTGGTAGAGGTGGGCACGATAGCATCAGTTAAGATGTATCTAGGCAAATACACAAATGGGCAGGGAGCAGAGGGATACAGATCCTTGGAGAACAGGCGACAGGTTTAGATAGAGGATCTGGATAGGCGCAGGCTTGGAGGGCCAAAGGGCCTGTTCCTGTGCTGTAATTTTCTTTGTTCTACAGTCAAAACACTCATGGGACATCACTGGCAAGCAACTACAAACTGTTTGAGCTGGGTACTTTGAAATGACTGACATGAAATTGTTAAATTAGAAAAGATTTAGAAGATTGTAATTCCCAGATGGCATTCAGATCCTTAACATGCATCAGAAACATAAATTAAAGAAATAAAGGATAAACAGCAAATATTAATCGCACCTTCTCTTTTCAATCTGAATATATTTTCGGTTAGTACTGATATGTACTAACTCCCCCTTCATGCTATGAAGTAACACATATAGTATAGCAAGAGAGCAATAAGAGTAGAAGATGGCTACAAAACAGTTAGCTTTTGGACAGGTGGGATGTTAAAACATTAGAAGTCTCATTCCTGATCTCAACTAATGGCCTTTAGGGAGGGAAACTGCCTTCCTTAGCTGCTCTGGCCAAAATGTGACTCCAGACCCCCAGCAATGTGCTTCACTCTTAACTCTCAATTAGGGAGGGGCAAAAAATGCTGCCTAGCCAGCAATGTCCTCATCCCAGTAATGACTAACAAACCTGTCAACTTACAGTTAACTAAGGGTGAGTTGGGGCACAGTCAATGCATTCTCTCCCTTCAGGGATTACACTGGGGCTGCATGCCTCATACAAAACACCTATTTAAATTTACACCTCACCAGTTCAGCGTCCCATGTCTCAGGAAACTTGACTACACCCCTGCTGATCAAACTCTAAGCTCCCCAATCGCCATCCTCTAATTTTTTCCATCTCCTTTCTGATCTTCCCCCTCCATTCCCCTCAAATGGAACCTGTTGTCATAACATTAAATGTCTGACAGGCAAAGCTAATCAAGTCTTGCCAGCAAATTCTGTAGTCTCCAATGGAGACACATTATACAGACTTCCCCTGCAAAGCAGCCCCACGTGGTATGCTACTCCTGCCTCCGGTTACATTCAATCCAATGAAAGCATAACTCTGCGACAAAAAACAATTTTTCTTTATAAAATCACTGTCGCCCTTAAGATGATACCAAATCTTACTGATTTATGATTTCATTGCTAATTGCCAGGATCTTGAGCAAGGAATCATTTTTCAAATGATCCGCTGACACAGCTGGTGCCTCGACATTTCAGCAATTTGGAGGTGCCACACTTAAAATTAATCCTGCCCATGACGGACATTAATGCACAAGTACACAAATAAATAACCAGCAAGAACACAAGCAATTATTTATCCCTGTCCCACAGCTCAACTCAAGGCTACTAAATAAAAACAAAGAACTGCATATGCTGTAAATTAGAAACAAAAATAAAAATTGTTGGAAAAGCTTGCACGTCTGGCAGCATCTGTGGACCGAAATCAGAGTTAACATTTCGAGGCAAGAGACCCTTCCTGAGAACTGCTCTGGTTGGCCAGCACTTATTGACCATGGATCTGAGTTTGCTCGCTGAGCTGGAAGATTAGTTTTCAGACGTTTCGTCACCATTCTAGGTAACATCATCAGTGAGCCTCCAATGAAGCACTGGTGTTATGTCCCGCTTTCTATTTATCTGTTTAGGTTTCCTTGGGTTGGTGATGTCATTTCCTGTATTGGTGATGTCATTCCCTGTTCTTTTTCTCAGGGGATGATAGATTGGCTCCAAATCAATGTTTGTGTTGATGGAGTTCCGGTTGGAATGCCATGCTTCTAGGAATTCTCGTGCGTGTCTCCGTTTGGCTTGTCCTAGGATGGATGTCTTGTTCCAATCAAAGTGGTGTCCTTCCTCATCTGTATGTAAGGATACGAGTGATAGTGGGTCATGTCGTTTTGTGGCTAGTTGATGTTCATGTATCCTGGTGGCTAGCTTTCTGCCAGTTTGTCCATGTCATGGTGGCTGAAGGACGTAGGGTAATGGATGAACTGAAGGGTATTTATATTGGGCAGGAAATGGCGTTGGATGGACAAACTGGCAGAAAGCTAGCCACAAAACGACATGACCCACTATCACTCGTATCCTTACATACAGATGAGGAAGGACACCACTTTGATTGGAACAAGACATCCATCCTAGGACAAGCCAAACGGAGACACGCACGAGAATTCCTAGAAGCATGGCATTCCAACCACAACTCCATCAACAAACACATTGATTTGGAGCCAATCTATCATCCCCTGAGAAAAACAACAGGAAATGACATCACCAATACAGGAAATGACATCACCAACCCAAGGAAACCTAAACAGATAAATAGAAAGCGGGACATAACACCAGCGCTTTGTCGGAGGCTCACTGATGATGTTACCTAGAATGGTGATGAAACGTCTGAAAACTAACCTTCCAGCTCAGCGAGCAAACTCACATCCAGAACCTCAACATGAGCTACAAATCTTCTCAAAACTCACTAACTTATTGACCATTCCTAGTTGCCTTTGAGAAAGTGGTGATGAGCTGCTTTCTTGAACCGCTGCAGTCCGCATGCTGTACATTAGCAGGCAATGCTATTAGAGAGAATTCCAGGATTTTGACCCAGAGACAGCAAAGGAACAGTGATATATTTCCAAGTCTCGGCAGTCAGTGATTTTGAGGGGAAATTGCAGCAGGTGTATTCCCATGTATTTACTGCCCTTGTCTTTTCAGATGGTAGTAGCCTGAGGAGTCACGGATGGTACTGCACATTGTGCAATCATCACATTTCTGATCTTATGGAGGATAGATCATTGATGAAGCAGTTGAATATGATTGGGCCAAAGACACTACCCAGAGGAACTCCCATTGTAAATTGTCAAAAACAACCCATCTGGCTCACCAATGTCCTTCAGGGAAAGAAATCTGCCATTCTCACCCAGACGAAAGACACAGCAATGTAAAATGGCCGAGCCAGCTACAAAGCCTCAACAAAGAAATGAAACTAGGGACACCACCTGGTATCAACCCTGCAAGTCCTCCTTCTTAACATCTGGGGGCTAATTTTAAAATGGGAAAGCAGTCTCATAGACTAGTCAAACAGCTGCCAATACAGTCATATTCACCGAATCATACCTTAGAGACAATGTCCAGACACCACCATCACCGTTCCTGGTTATGAGCTGTCCCGCCAGCAGGCCAGGCCCAGCAGAGATGGTGACGCATAGGGATACAGTCAGCAGGTAATTGTCTTGGGAGTCTTCAATGTTAACTCCAGACCCCATGCAGTTTAAACAGATAAACCTGCTTCTGCTTATCACAGACTATATTCCTTCAGCTAATGGGGTCACAGTACGAGGATTTGGGTAGACATTTTAGAACGGAGATGACGAGACATTTCTTTACCCAAACAGTGGTGTGCGTGTGGAATTCATTACCACAGGAAGTTGTTGATGCCAAAACACTGAACAATCTCCTGTCTTGTCTCCCTCAAGAGGCAACCAGATATAGTACTTGGGACAAATGGGATCAAAGATTATGGGGAGAAAGCAGAGTTGGACAGTCAGCCATGGTCATGAAGAGTGGCAGAACAGGCTTAAAAGGGTTGAAATGCCTCTTCCTGTTCCTAGCTTCTATGTTTCTTTGAGACAGTGCTAGACCTAATTCTAGGGAGTGAAATTGGTCAAGTGGTTAAATTTTAAACGGATGAGCATGTTAGTGCTATCGATTATAATTCTAAGTTTTTGAAGTTATTGTGGAAGGGGATAAGGATATTGAAGTTTAATGTCTAAATTTGGGGAAGGCTACTTTCAATATCATTGGACAGGATCCGGCAAACATGAATTGGGAAGTCTACATTTGGAAAGTGAGAGTCGTTTAAAAGTGGTATGGTGAGAATTCAGGGCTAGCTTGTTCCTCTCAGAGTGAAAGGCAAGGGTAGCGAGGCCAGAGAACCCTGGACATCATCAGGTAAAGAGAGTTTGATAAAGAAAAAGAAGAAAGCACATGTCAGACTCAGTGCATTAGAAACAGGAGAGACCCTTCAAAAAGTAAAGGCTGCTTCACAAGGAAATTTGGAGAGCAAAGAGGGGTCATGAAACATCCTTGGCAGCTGAGTTCAAGGAAAACCTCAATGCTTTTCAAAAGTATGTTAACAGTAAGAGGATTACTAGGGATAGAGTGGGGCCTATTAGAGACCAAAGGGGCAACCTATGTGTGGAGACAGCAGATATGGATCAGGTCTTAACTGACTACTTCTCACCTGCATTCACAAAGGAAGACATTGTAGCCAGGGATTTCAGTTAGGATGTTGAGGTTCTATAAGATATTATGGTTAATAAGGTGGTGGTATTAGGTGCTTCAGCTGGCATAAAGATGCTAAGTCTGCAAGGCCTGTTGCGATGTATCCCAAATTGCTAAGGGAGACAAGACACGAGATTGTTGGAGCTCCTGGATATATTTGCTGATTACAGGTGAAGTGCCAGGTGACTGAAGGATAGCTAATGTGGCTCCTTTGTTTGAGAAGGGCAGCAGGGATAATTATAGACCAGTTAATTCGACTTCATGGTGGGGAAATCATTGAAAAGTTTTCCAAGTGCTGGATTAATTAATTCTGGAAAGGCAAGGACTGACCAGGGATAGTCAGCACAGAATTATGAGTGAGATCCAGTCTGACTAATCCAACTGAGTTTTTTGAAAAGGCAACTAAATATATTGATAAGGGTCATGCTGTTGATGTGGTTTACATGGGTTTCAGTGAGGCCTTTGACACACCCCACTTGGAAAGCTAGTCCAAAAGTTAAGAGATTGTGGGATTCAAGGCAAGTTGGCACAAGTGGATCCAAGATTGGCTTACAAATACGGTGACATTGGAGGGTTGTTTTTCAAATTTGAAGTCTGTGACCAGTGGTGTATCACAGGGTTTGATGCTGGAAACCTTGTCATTTGTGATATACATTAACAATTTGAGTACGAATGGAGAAGATATAATTTGTAAGTTTGTAGATGACATGAAAATCAGGGTTGTTGAAAGTGAGGAGGATGGTCTCGGACTGCAGTCTAATATTGATCAGCTGCTAAATTGGGCAGAGCACTGGCAATGGAATTTAATCCTGATAAACAGGAGGTGATGCATTTTACCTTATGTGATGCATAACCTTACCCAAGGGGAATGAGCTCGGCCAGGTGGTTGAAGTTTCAGTAAGGGATTACTTTGGGAATAGTGATCACATTTCCGTAAGCTTTAGAATACTCATGGACAAAGACGAGAGCGGTCCTAAACAAAGAGTGCTGAATTGGGTGAAGGTTTACTATAGCAAAATTCAGCAGGAGCTGGGGCATGTGGATTGGGAGCAGCTGTGAGGGCAAATCTACATTTGATATGTGGGAGGCTTTTAAAGAGAGGTTGATTAGAGTGCAGGACAGATATGTCCCTGTGAAATTGAGGGCTAGGAAGGGAAAGATTAGGGAACCACAGATGACAGATGAAATTGAGAGACTAGGAAAGAGGAAAAAGGGAGCATACATAAGGTCTAGGCAACTGAAAACAGATGAAGCTTTGGAAGAATATTGGGAAAGCAGGACCAATCTGAAACAAGGAATTAAAATGGCTAGAAGGGGCCATGAAATATCCTTAGTGAGCAAGGCTAAGGAAAATCCCACAGCCTTTTATTCGTATATAAGGGCCAAGAGGGTAACGAGAGATAGGGTCGGCCCGCTCAAGGATAAAGGGGCGTTATGCAAGGAGTCGGAGAAAATGAGTGAGATTCATAATGAGTACTTTGCGTCAGTATTCACAGAGAAGGACATGACAGATGTTGAGGTTAGGGATAGATGTTTGATTACTCTAGGTCAAATCGGCATGGCGGGGGGAGGCGGAGAAAGAGTTTCGGGTATTCTAAAAGGCATTAGGGTGAGCAAGTCCCCAGGGCCGGATGGGATCTTTCCCAGGTTACTGAGTGAAGAGAGAGAGGAAATAGCTGGGGCCTTAACAGATATCTTTGCAGCATCCTTGAGCATGGATGAGGTCCCGGAGGACTGGAGAACTGCTAACGTTGTCCCCTTTTTTAAGAAGGGTAGCAAGGATAACCCAGGTAATTATAGACCGATGAGCCTGACATCAATGGTGGGGAAGCTGCTGGAGAAGATACTGAGGGATAGGATCTATTTACATTTGGAAGAAAATGGGCTTAATAGCGATAGGCAGCATGGTTTTGTGCAGGGAAGGTCATGTCTTACCAACTTGACAGAATTATTTGAGGAAGTGACAAAGGTGATAGGTGAGGAAAGGGCTGTAGATGTCATATACATGGACTTCAGTAAGG
Source organism: Stegostoma tigrinum (assembly GCF_030684315.1). Classification (NCBI taxonomy): domain Eukaryota; kingdom Metazoa; phylum Chordata; class Chondrichthyes; order Orectolobiformes; family Stegostomatidae; genus Stegostoma; species Stegostoma tigrinum. The sequence continues at coordinate 75,283,410 of NC_081367.1, read as the reverse complement.
CATTTGATAAGGTTCCCCATGGTGGGCTGAGGGGGAAAGTGTAGTCACATGGGGTCCACGGTGTGCTAGCTAGACGGATAGAGAACTGGCTGGGCAACAGGCGATAGTTGTAGCGGAAGGAAGATTTTCAAAATGGAAAAGTGTGACCAGTGGTGTTCCACAGGGATCCCTGTTTTTTGCGACATACGTAAATGATCTGAAGGAAGGTGTCGATGGTCTGATTAGCAAGTTTGCAGATGACACTAAGATGGTGGAGTAGCAGATAGTGAAGGGGACTGTCGGAGAATACAGCAGAATATCGCTGGATTGGAGAGTTGGGCGGAGAAATGGCAGATGGGAGTTTAATCGAGGTAAATGTAAAGTGATGCATTTTGGGAGATTGAATTCAAGAGTGAACTGTACACTAAATGGAAAAGCCCTGGGGAAAATTGATGCACAGAGATCTGCGTGTTCAGGTCCAGTGTACCCTCAAGGTGGCAATGAGGGTCAATAGGGTGGTCATGAAGACATACAGCATGCTTTCATTCATCAGACGGAGTACTGAGTACAAGAGTTGGCAGGCCATGTTACAGTTGTATCGGACTTTGGTTCGACCACATTTGGAATACTGCATACAGTTCTGGTTGCCACATTACCAAAAGGATGTGGATGCTTTGGAGAGGGTGCAGAGGAGGTTCACCAGGATGTTGCCTGGTATGGAGGGTGCTAGCTATTAAGAGAGGTTGAGTAGATCAGGATTATTTTCATTAGAAAGACGGAGATTGAGGGGGGACCTGATTGAGGTCTACAAAATCATGAGGGGTATAGACAGGGTGAAAAGCTTTTTACCCCCCAGAGTGGAGGACTCAATTACTAGGGGTCATGAGTTCAAAGTGAGAGGAGGAAAGTTTAAGGGAGATATGCATGGAAAGTTCTTTACACAGAGGGTGGTGAGTGCCTGGAACGCGTTGCCAGCAGAGGTGGTAGACGCAGACACGTTAGCGTCTTATAAGATATATTTGGACAAGTACATGGGTGGGCAGGGAGCAAATGGACACAGGCCGTTAGAAAATAGATGACAGGTTAGACAGAGGATCTTGATCGGCGCAGGCTTGGACGGCCGAAGGGCCTGTTCCTGTGCTGTAATTTTCTTTGTTCTTTGACAGATGCAGGAAGAATTCTCCCTCAGGCTGAAGGAGAGGGCAGAGTTTCAAAACAGGAAGCAGGCCAATAAGGATGGACATGAAGAATTTTCTCTCTCGGAGGATTGTAGATCATTGGACAGCCCTGTCTCAGGTGGTGTATGAAGGTGTGGAATCAGCTATGTGGTCTATGCGAAGACATACATTATGAATGTGGTGTGCAGGCTAGGCAGATTGCCCATGGGAAAGGCAGGTTACATGTAAAGGGTAGAGGAGATGCTCTTCAGGGAGTCAGTTTGAACTTGATGGGCCAAATGGCCTGCATCCACAATGTAAACATATGAAGCTGGCTTTAAGTGTTGAATAGCTCACTAGTATTCATTTGTTCTTTTGTTCTTGAATAACTGCAGTGTCTGGGTTATACATACGTCCAGTGTTGTCAGTAAGGAAATTGCTGGATTTTAACCCAATTGTGGTGAAAGAATAGCAATATAGCTCCAACTCAGGACGATTTATAGTTGAGGGAGAAACATCTCAAAGAATCAGAGGAAGAGACTGTTCGGCCCATCGATCTGCACGGATCCTCTGAACAGCATCCCAACCAGATCCAGACCTCAACCCTATCCCTGTCACCCTGCATTTCCCATGGCTAATCCATCTAGCCAGCATGACCCTGGATAATATGGCCAATTTGCACAACCAATCCACCAACCTGCACATCTTTGGACTGTGGCAGGAAACTGGAGCACCTCGAGGAAACCCACACAGATACAGGGAGAACGTGCAGACTCCAGACTGACAGTCGCCCAAGGCTGGAATCAAACCCAGGCCTGATGCAGCAGTGTTAACCGTTGGGCCACCATGCCAACCTTTACATCTATTATCCATGTACTTTCAGGTGGGCTTGGGGACAATCTCCTAATTATTCCTAGTGCCACTACTGAACATGGGTAGTGGACAGTTCAAGGATTGAAGAAATGATAAAAGAGAAAAGGGAATCAATCCTGGGGAACTTGGCACTATTGGGGGACTTGTATAAAATTAACATTTGCTACATTGAGACCAATGTTGTGGTGGGGAGATTAATTTGTGGCATGGGGCAAGAACTTAAACTAATCCGGAGGGTGGAAAGCCCACCAGTATAAAGCTTTAGGTTCGGTTAATCAACAATCACCGAAGTTTCTTTTTAACAAATAAGCTAATGATTACACGCAATTCAGAATACAATACTGAATTTCAGTCACTCTGCAGTATAAACCATTTTATTATCCTTGAATCATTGAACAGTATGGAATACAAACAATTGCAGTTGTCAAAGTATTAACAAAACAGAATCCCCGTCGTCCTCACGTACCACCCCGCCAACCTCCATCATCCTCTGACATGTACGCCATTTGTAATCTGACCCACTACCAAAGACAATTTTCCCCTCCCCATCCGTTATGTGCTTTCCGGAGGGACCACTCTCTCCGTGACTCTCTTGTCCGCTGGAGGGGAGCCCCACCACCCCTGGCACTTTTCCCTGCAACCAAAGCAAGTGCTATACCTGCCCCTATACTTCCCCTCTCACCCCCATCCCAGGCCCTAGGAAGACTTTTCACATCAAACAGATGTTCACCTGCACATCTGTTATCGTGATATACTGTATCCACTGTTCCCGTTGTGGCCTCCTCTACATCGGGGAAACCAAGCGGAGGCTTGGGGGCCGCTTTGCGGAACACCTACGCTCAGTTTGCAACAAACAACTACACCTCTCAGTTGCAAACCATTTCAATTCCACACCCCCAACTCCTTGGACGACATGTCCATCCTGGGCCTCCTGCATTGCCACAATGATGCCACCCGAAAGATGCAGGAACAGCATCTCATATTTCACTTTGGAACCCTGCAGCCCAAGGGTATCGACGTGGACTTCACAACCTGCAAAATCTCCCCTCCCCGACCACATCCCAAAACCAGCCCAGCTAGTCCCCGGCTCCCTAACCATTCCTCCCACTTCAAGCCCCACCCCCTACCCACTAATCTCATCCTGCCCCCCTGACCTGTCCATCCTTCCTGGATTGACCTGTACCCTCCCTAACTCCCCAACTACATTCACCTTCACTTGCTCTAACCCCGCCTCTTTGACCTGTCTGTCTCCTCTCACCCTATCTTCTCCTTTATCCATCTTCTATCCACCTCCCCGTCTCCCTATGTATTTCAGAATCCCCTTCCCCTCCCCCATTTCTGAAGAAGGGTCCCGACCCAAAACGTCAAGCTTTCCTGTACCTCTGATGTTGCTTGGCCTGCTGTGTTCAGCTAGCTTCACACTGTGTTATTTCAGATTCTCCAGCATTGGCAGTTTCTACTATCTTAAGAAAAACAGACCTGTTCTCTTGTTTGAGAGGATAGGTAAAAGGTTGTCGGGGGGGGGTAGTGAGAGTAAAACAGACCATTTGAAATTTGCACGCAAGTTTCTCTTGGCAGTGAAAGGCTCACATACATGTTAAACATGAGGAACAGTAAGTCGTGCAGTCAGGTGAAGTTTTGATAAACACCAAGTGTGATTTGTGCAATGATTTACTTGGAAAGCCTACCAGAACAATAAAGTATGAATTAAATCAAGGGACATGAGAAGACAGATCAATTCAGCCATCAAATGGACTCTAACACCTTGTATTACAGCACTAAACGTAACCAGCAGGCAATCATTGTGTAAAAGATAAAGTCATAGTCCTCCCAGACCACAAGCTGCTCTGTTATTACTGAGACACAACCAGTGATGGTTTAACATGAGGATTCCAACCTTCAGGCAAGAGGAGAGGTTGAGAAATGGAATCTTAACTTCAGCTGGTGCAGGAATTGAAGCCATGCTTTTGATATCACTACTTCACAAACCAGGAAAGACAACTGTGCCTCCTCCATGATAACATTCAACATTGGAGCACCCCCCTCCCCAAGATGCTTCCTCAGCCCACTGCTGTACTCCCTATACACCGACAACTGTGTTGCCAAATTCCAAAGGGTGCTGACGACACCATGGTAGGACGGATTCCCAACAATGAGGAGTCAAAATACAGAAAACAGATAGGGTGCAACATGAACAACCTCTCTCTCAACATTGGCAAAGCCAAGGAACTGATCATTGACTTCAGAAAGAAAGAAGGAGAACATGCCCCCATCTACATCAGAGCTGAGGTTGAGAGGGTGGAGAACATCAAGTTCCTTGGAGTGACAATATCTGACAACGTGTCTTGGGCTTCTCACGCAGATCTGGTAGTCATAGAACATAGAAAAGTACAGCACAGTACAAGCCCTTCGGCCCACGATGTTGTGCTGTAGAATAATCCTAATAAAGTCGAGAAGACACAACAATGCCTAAGGAAATTTGGCACGTCCATAAGGTCCCTCACCAACAGATGCAGCATTGAAAGCATACTGTCTGGATGCATCATGGCCTGATATGGCCACTGCTCTGCCCAGGCCCATAAGAAACTACAGGAGGTGGCGTGCAGAGCCCAGCCCATCACGGAAGCCAACCTTCCATCCATTTACACGGCTCATTGCCACAGAAAGGTTGCCAATAGAACCCCATCACACCGTGGTAATGCTCTCCTACAATCTCTTCCATCTAGCAGAAAATAAAAAAGCTTGAACAATTGCATTGGTGGGCTCAGGAACAGCTTTCTCCCGTCTGTCATTAGACTGATGAATGGACGGACTTCTAAGAATGCTGATCTTGCCTAGTGCACACCTTGTACAATGTAACGTGTAAACCTTTAAGTTTTTTTTTGCCCCATCATGTCTATGTTCTTGCTCACTATGATCTGCCAGTACTGCTCATAAACAAAGCTTTCCACTGTACTTATAAATGACAATAAATGACAATAAGTTAAATCAAACTGAGCTAACGGCCCTTAAATCATTATGTTGGATACATTCAAACAGACTTTGACCAATATTTGTGACAGTAGTACCAAATGTTCCTGCTTCAAAAAGATCAGAGTGAATTTTATGAACTAATGGAAGACACCACACAAAAATCAAATTCAAAGATACATTTCACAATCTGGGGGAAGATAACCAGTTTTCTATCCATCTCAAAGATAATGGGAACTGCAGATGCTGGAGAATCCAAGATAATAAAATGTAAGGCTGGATGAACACAGCAGGCCAAGCAGCATCTCAGGAGCACAAAAGCTGACGTTTCGGGCCTATGCCCTTCATCAGACAGGGGGATGGGGTGAGGGTTCTGGAATAAATAGGGAGAGGGGGGGAGGCGGACCGAAGACGGAGAGAAAAGAAGATAGGTGGAGAGAGTATAGGTGGGGAGGTAGGGAGGAGATAGGTCAGTCCAGGGAAGACGGACAGGTCAAGGAGGTGGGATGAGGTTAGTAGGTAGCTGGGGGTGCGGCTTGGGGTGGGAGGAAGGGATGGGTGAGAGGAAGAACCGGTTAGGGAGGCGAAGACAGGTTGGACTGGTTTTGGGATGCAGTGGGTGGAGTGGAGGAGCTGGGCTGGTTGTGTGGTGCAGTTGGGGGAGGGGACGAACTGGGCTGGTTTAGGGATACAGTTGGGGAAGAGGAGATTGAAACTGGTGAAGTCCACATTGATACCATTAGGCTGCAGGGTTCCCAGGCGGAATATGAGTTGCTGTTCCTGCAACCTTCGGGTGGCATCATTGTGGCACTGCAGGAGGCCCATGATGGACATGTCATCTAAAGAATGGGAGGGGGAGTGGAAATGGTTTGCGACTGGGAGGTGCAGTAGTTTGTTGCGAACTGAGCGGAGGTGTTCTGCAAAGCGGTCTCCAAGCCTCCGCTTGGTTTCCCCAATGTAGAGGTAGCCACACCAGGTACAGTGGATGCAGTATACCACATTGGCAGATGGGCAGGTGAACCTCTGCTTAATGTGGAATGTCATCTTGGGGCCTGGGATAGGGGTGAGGGGGGAGGTGTGGGGGCAAGTGTAGCATTTCCTGCGGTTGCAGGGGAAGGTGCCGGGTGTGGTGGGGTTCGAGGGCAGTGTGGAGCGAACAAGGGAGTCACGGAGAGAGTGGTCTCTCCGGAAAGCAGACAGGGGTGGGGATGGAAAAATGTCTTGGGTGGTGGGGTCGGATTGTAGATGGGGGAAGTGTCGGAGGATGATGCGTTGTATCCGGAGGTTGGTGGGGTGGTGTGTGAGAACGAGGGGGATCCTCTTGGGGCGGCTGTGGCGGGGGCGGGGTGTGAGAGACGTGTTGCGGGAAATACGGGAGACGCGGTCGAGGGCGTTCCCGATCACTGTGGGGGGAAAAGTTGCGCTCCTTGAAGAATTTGGACATCTGGGATGTGTGGGAGTGGAATGTCTTGTCGTGGGAGCAGATGCGGCGGAGGCGGAGGAATTGGGAATAGGGGATGGAATTTTTGCAGGAGGGTGGGTGGGAGGAGGTGTATTCTAGGTAGCTGTGGGAGTCGGTGGGCTTGAAATGGACATCAGTTACAAGCTGGTTGCCTGAGATGGAGACTGAGAGGTCCAGGAAGGTGAGGGATGTGCTGGAGATGGCCCAGGTGAACTGAAGGTTGGGGTGGAAGGTGTTGGTGAAGTGGATGAACTGTTCGAGCTCCTCTGGGGAGCAAGAGGCGGCACCGATACAGTCATCAATGTACCAGAGGAAGAGGTGGGGTTTGGGGCCTGTGTAGGTGCGGAAGAGGGACTGTTCCACGTAACCAAAGATGCAGGCATAGCTGGGGCCCATGCAGGTGCCTATGGCCACCCCCTTAGTCTGTAGGAAGTGGGAGGAGTCAAAAGAGAAGTTGTTGAGGGTGAGGACGAGTTCGGCTAGGCGGATGAGGGTGTCGGTGGAGGGGGACTGGTCGGGCCTGCGGGACAGGAAGAAGCGGAGGGCCTTGAGGCCATCTGCATGCGGAATGCAGGTGTATAGGGATCTTCTTTTCTCTCCATCTTCGGTCCGCCTCCCCCTCTCTCCCTATTTATTCCAGAACCCTCACCCCATCTCCCTCTCTGATGAAGGGTCTAGGCCCAAAACGTCAGCTTTTGTGCTCCTGAGATGCTGCTTGGCCTGCTGTGTTCATCCAGCCTCTCATTTTGTTGTCTTCTATCCATCTCAATACACTTCCTCCAATCCCATTGGCTTTAATCTCACACCATAATCTATTATGCAGGATTTTGTCAAACCCACCACATTAATTGGCTCACCTTTGTCAACTCTACTAGTTACACATTCATAGAACTCCAGATTTGTCAAGCAGGATTTCCCCTTCATAAATCCACATATGATCCTGTCACTGCTTTCTCAATGTTCTGCTACAGAGTCCTTGATAACAAATTTGAGAATTTTTCCCCTCTACCATCGTTAGGCTTGCTGATCTATAATTCCTTGTTTTCTCTCTACCTCCCTTTTGAATATGGGAGTGACATGAGCTACCCTAGAATATTGTGTGCAGTTTTGGTCTCCTTTTCGGAAAAAGAACACACTTGTGTAGAACTAGTTTACCAGGCTGATTCCGGGGATGGCAGGATTGACATACGAGGAAAGATTGTCTAGATTAGGATCTTTTTTGCTGGAGTTGAGGAGATAGGGCGGGGGGGAGGCGAAAGAATCTCAAAGACTTATAAAATTCTATCAGGACTTGACACGGTAGATGCAGGGAGGATGTTCCCGATGGTGGATGCGTCCAGAACCAGGGGTCATGTCTGAGGATTCTGGGTAGATCATTTAGGCCAGAGATGAGACGACATTTCTTTACCCAAAGAGTAGCGAGCCTGAGGAATTCATTGCCACAGGAAATAGTTGATGCCAAAACATTGAATGTATTCAAGAGATGGCTATATATAGCCCTTCAGGTGAATAAGGTCAAAGATTATGGGGAGAATGCAGGATTAAACTATTGAGATGGACAATCGGCCATGATCGTGAAGAGTAGTGGAGTAGACTCAAAAAGGTCAAATGGCTCCTCCTGCTCCTATCTTCTATGTTTCTGTAACGTCTTACTCTAAATGGAACTCCATGGGCTCAATTCAATAACAGATCCAGTTCTAAAAGAGCTCCAAACAACATAGCTTTTCATTAGTAGGTTGTATAATGGAAAATTAAAGCAATCTGGAAGCTATTACCACAGAAGCCAATGTTGTTCCGAGGGGAATCTGCTGGGTCCAACCATTGCCTAACTTATTCATTATTAATACTTTTCTTTTAAAATGGTGCGGTGAAATTATACTGATACTGCTAACCAGAATATCAAGAGAACAATGATTGTGAAATTAGATTGTTCCTGTCTGATTGGAGTCTTGTGCATACTCAGGGATGAGATTAGCTGCAAAAGCACAAATTAAAGCACTTCAAGAGGGGAAAAAAAAAGCAGACTATAGTTCTACAATGTTAGTGAGCATCAAGAACATTGGGAACAAAATAACAAGTAACTAGGCATCTTTAAAAATCACTTCAGACATTGAGTGAATCACCTAAACAAGGATGTATCCAACAAATACACAAAATGCAGGAAAACTCAGCAGGTTTGATAGCACCTGAGGAAGGGTCACTGGGCTCAAAAATGATCTCTGATTTCTACCCAGAAATGCTGCCAGTCCTGCTTAGCTTTTTCAGCAAGTTTTTTTCCCCCCGCATTTCTATCATTTGCAGTTCTTTTGATCACAAATTAAGGAATACAGACTATTTAGGACTGAGATGAGGAGAAATTCCTTCACGCAGACAGCTGAGAGTCAATGGAATTCTTTGCCCCACAGCAGTTAAGGCCAAAACTTTGAATGCTTTCAAGGAGATAAATTACAGATCTTAAGAACTAAAGGGATCAAAGGGTCATGGGACAAAAACAGCAGCATGGTGAAGGATTGGAAGATCAGTCATGATCATATTGAATGGCAGAGCAGGCTTGAATGACCGAATGGCTGACTCCTACTTTATGTTTCTAGTACCATCACAGACCAATGAAAATAAATCCTAGATTGCCGAATGGCATTTTTTAAAAATGGTCTATTTTGAATCTTGCTGTGATTCAAAAACACAAAGTAGCACCCAATGACCAGTGTACCTTAGAAATCAAAAAATATTTATTTATTACGGCCAGTGAGTTCAGGTTTATTTCTCAATACCTGACTGAGGCCTGCTTCCTTGTATCAACCTACACTGATAGAAAGATGTTCCTGTTTACAACCAATTATTTCTTTGGAATGGACAGAGAGCCCAATGGTACTTTGTGGATCATGATTAACTATTTTACCTTTATCTGTAAACTGCACAAAGACACCTGAAGACCAAATACCTTCACAAATCACGCAACGCAGAATTTTGCAACCCTCAGCTAAAGTTCATCCGTAAAGTCAAGTCCTTCTAGCTTGACAGTGGCATGCTTTGACTGGCTCTGCTGGTCAGCAGTTACTAGCAAGCACATAACAGTGGGATAACGTGGGAGTATATCTCCATTATAATAAAAACAGACTAGGGCTCACAAGAAAACTCAGATTCAGTCGTTTGCTGAACATTTGAACATTTTGATTAAGAATAGCACAATGTTGTGTAGAATGAGACCATTCAATCAATCCTTTCTGCACTGGCTCTTTGAATACGCTACCTATTTAGTCGTCCACCCACTGCAATTATTTCCCTTATTTATTTTGTTTGGGCTTTCACCATTCTGTCAGACACAACACTCCAAACAATAAAATGCTGCATAAATAAAAGCTATTTGTTGCCTCAAGTTCTTTTGTTACTTAGAGGCACCTGAAATTTGGCCCCTGCAGTTACTGATCCTTTTACTACAGGTAACAGGTATTTGACATGGTGCCACATAAAAGGTTATTGCATAAAATATGAGCACATGATGCTGGGGTAACATAATAGCATAAATAGAAGGTTGTTGGGAGAAAACAAAGCATTCCTAAATAGGCCTTTTTCTGACTGGCAGATGTGAAGCTTTTTAAAAGTGATATGAATGATTTAGATGGGCAGGATTGACATGTTAGTTAAATTTGCAGATGATACAAAAGGTTGAAAAGTATGTTGAGAAAGAGGATGTCGTAAGGAAACTGTAGATGGAAATAGGCAGGTTGAGTGAATTGGCTAAAATTTGGAGGCGGAATTATAATTTGGGAAACTGAGAAGCAGTTCACTTTGGCTGGAAGAATACAAAAGTACACAGTTAATTTTATCAACAAACATAGAATTCCAAGGCACAGAGGTACACTTTGGTGTTCTACCGTACAAGTCTCAAAACATTAGTAAGCAAGACAGCGATTAAGGCTAATTGACTGTTATCCTCTATAGGCAGCATGGTGGCTCAGTGGTTAGGGCAGCTGCAACACAGTACCAGGGACTGGGGTTCAATTCCACCCATGGGCAATTGTCTGCACAGAGTTTGCATGTTCTCCACATGTCTGCGTGGGTTTTCTCCCACAGTCCAATGATGTGCAGGCTAGGGGGATTGGCCATGCCAAATTGCCCATGCTGTTCAGGGATGTTTAGGTTAGGAGTTACGGGGGGATGGGTCTGGGGGGGGATGTTCTGAGGATTGGTGTGGGCTTGTTGGGCCGAAGGGCCTGTTTCCACATTGGAGGGACCCTATGAATTATGAGAAGAATTCAATATGAAAGTAAAAAGGTATAATATTTCGATAATACAGGGCATCGGTGAGACCATATTTCAAATACTGTATTTCGAACTGGTGGGCACGGCAGTGAGTGGGGATGGGGATGCATCATCAGCCCAGACGTCATTATTCTAATTTAGTAAGTTTCTGTTTCATTCTGTAAGTTTCCATTCAACTTTTTCATGTATGTTCTACTTCAATACTGAAACAACCCCTGCTGGGGCGCTGTACTATTTTGGACTTCCTGAAAAAAATCAAGGGAGCTTTATTTGCATTTTAACCCCTTGATGTCCTTGCCCTTGGAGTGTTTGAGAGGGATAGTGCTGACGAGTCTTGACTTTCAGTTTACTTTTAGTTCAAACATGAGAGGAGCTTAACTCCACATTTAACCCCCTGCTCTCTCTGTCCCAGTAGTACTGAATAGGGACAGTGGTGAGGGAACTTTGCTTTCTGTTTATTTCTTCTTTAAAAGAGTACGGTCTCACTGAAATAATAAAAGGTGTAAATGCACTGAGCAGACAGTTCCGAGGTTTAGACAGATACCTGGAATAAACAGGCTGTACTTTGAGGACGTCTGGACAGACTGGGCTTGTTTTTCACTGAGGTAATGGGAACTGCAGATGCTGGAGACTTCCAAGATAATAAAATGTGAGGCTGGATGAACACAGCAGGCCAAGCAGCATCTCAGGAGCACAAAAGCTGACGTTTCGGGCCTAGACCCTTCATCAGAGAGGGGGATGGGGTGAGGGTTCTGGAATAAATAGGGAGAGAGGGGGAGGCGGACCGAAGATGGAGAGTAAAGAAGATAGGTGGAGAGAGTATAGGTGGGGAGGTAGGGAGGAGATAGGTCAGTCCAGGGAAGACGGACAGGTCAAGGAGGTGGGATGAGGTTAGTAGGTAGCTGGGGGTGCGGCTTGGGGGGGGGAGGAAGGGATGAGTGAGAGGAAGAACCGGTTAGGGAGGCAGAGACAGGTTGGACTGGTTTTGGGATGCGGTGGGTGGGGGGGGGGGGGGGGGGGAGAGCTGGGCTGGTTGTGTGGTGCAGTGGGGGGGAGGGGACGAACTGGGTTGGTTTAGGGATGCAGTAGGGGAAGGGGAGATTTTGAAACTGGTGAAGTCCACATTGATACCATATGGCTGCAGGGTTCCCAGGCGGAATATGAGTTGCTGTTCCTGCAACCTTCGGGTGGCATCATTGTGGCAGTGCAGGAGGCCCATGATGGACATGTCATCAAGAGAATGGGAGGGGGAGTGGAAATGGTTTGCGACTGGGAGGTGCAGTTGTTTGTTGCGAACTGAGCGGAGGTGTTCTGCAAAGTGGTCCCCAAGCCTCCGCTTGGTTTCCCCAATGTAGAGGAAGCCGCACCGGGTACAGTGGATGCAGTATACCACATTGGCAGATGTGCAGGTGAACCTCTGCTTAATGTGGAATGTTATCTTGGGGCCTGGGATAGGGGTGAGGGAGGAGGTGTGGGGACAAGTGTAGCATTTCCTGCGGTTGCAGGGGAAGGTGCCGGGTGTGGTGGGGTTGGAGGGCAGTGTGGAGCGAACAAGGGAGACACGGAGAGAGTGGTCTCTCCGGAAAGCAGACAGGGGATGGGATGGAAAAATGTCTTGGGTGGTGGGGTCGGATTGTAAATGGCGGAAGTGTCGGAGGATGATGCGTTGTATCCGGAGGTTGGTAGGGTGGTGTGTGAGAACGAGGGGGATCCTCTTAGGGTGGTTGTGGCGGTGGCGGGGTGTGAGGGATGTGTGCAACCAGCCCAGCTCTTCCCCCCCACCCACTGCATCCCAAAACCAGTCCGACCTGTCTCTGCCTCCCTAACCGGTTCTTCCTCTCACCCATCCCTTCCTCCCACCCCAAGCCACACCCCCATCTACCTACTAACCTCATCCCACCTCCTTGACCTGTCCGTCTTCCCTGGACTGACCTATCCCCTCCCTACCTCCCCACCTATACTCTCTCCACCTATCTTCTTTACTCTCCATCTTCGGTCCGCCTCCCCCTCTCTCCCTATTTATTCCAGTTCCCTCCCCCCATCCCCCTCTCTGATGAAGGGGCTAGGCCCGAAACGTCAGCTTTTGTGTTCCTGAGATGCTGCTTGGCCTGTGTTCATCCAGCCTCACATTTTATTATCTTGTTTTTCACTGGATGGACGAGTATGGATAACTTGATTAAAGTATAAAAGATCCTCAGCAGTCTTGACAAGGTCACCTTGGAAACAATGTTAAGGCTGAAGGAGATAGATTTTTGTTAGGCAAGAAAACCAAAAAGGTTGCTGGGAAGAGAGATGAATGTGGAATTTCCAAGCACAAAGAGATCAACCACAATCTTATTGAAAGGTGAAATGCGTTTGATGGCTGAATGGCGTATACCTACTTCTGTTAATACAGATGTATCAAAAGCTTTCATGTTTTCAACAACTCCAACAAATCATCCTTGCTCGAATGAGAATAATCTAAAAAATCACCAATTTCTCCACATAGCTGAATTGCCTATCCATGGTACTATTCTAGTAGATCACTTCTGCACTCTTTACAAGGCTATGACATCTTTCCTGAACTGTGGTTCCCAATTTTGGCCCTCAGGTTCTTTATCAAACCTTCCCTTCTCACCTTGAAACTATGCCCTCTAGTTTTGGTCTTCCCCACCCTAAGAAAAAGACCATGGCTATTCACCCTATCTATGTCCCTCTGTAGGGTTTATATTCTAAGAAAGAATCTGGAAAATTTAAAATGAGATCATTCACAGATTTTTAAGAGAAAAGGGCTCCACACTTCTGTTGTGAAAAATATGCTTCCTAATTTCATTCCTAGCTATTTTAGTTTTCTATAAGATAGGCTACAGCACAAAAAAAAAGGGAGGAGGCAGAAGATCAGCCATGATCTAAAATGATGCAGCAGGTTCCACTGGTTGAAGAATCTGGAACAAGAGGAAGTGGGCATCGAGTCTTGAGCCTTTACAATTCTAAACACAACGTACATATTAATTTGTTCAAGTTTTTTTATTGCTGCAACTAACAAAACCTTATTGCCAAGAGTCACAGGGTCAAAACACAGGAGGAGTCAGAGAGGCCAGAAAAGACCACGCTAAATCAGAGAGATTACTTTTCTGAAGAATTCTTGAGTGCCAGAAGGAGAAGAAATGATCCCTAGGCATTGCAATGAGTCCTTAGGCTCCACGCTCTTGCCTCCTCTTCTCAACAGTGACTCCAGCCACCAAATTCCCTTATCAAGTTCTGAAGAAGGATCACTGGGCCCAAAACATGAACTCTGGTTTCTCTCCACAGATGCTGCCAGACCTGCAGAGTTTTTCCAGCAATTTCTATTTTTGTTTCCAATTTCCAGAATCAACAGTTCTTTCAGTTTTCCTTCCCACAGATCAACATTATGTTTGCACAGGGAATTAACTCAAGTCCCCGTCATATCCGGACTCAAAATCCAACTTGTGCTCCCCATGAAGATTTTGTTCTTAATTGAATAGTGTTAACCAGCAACTCCAGCTGAACCACTCTATTACAGAAGAAATCAAATGCCGAAAATCTGAGAGTAAAACAAAAAACAGGTACAAACAAAAAGATTCATCTGGAAAAATAAAAACAGCCTAATAGTTTGGGTCTGATCTAACAGAATTGGATACTAAACACAAGCAACACTCAAAAAATGAAAAACAAAAAGGATGTAGTAAGAAATGTTGATTTTTGGCATAGAAATTGAGTTTTTGTTTCAAAAGAACAGATAGAAAAGTAAAAACAATTGGACAATATACATGGACCACAATGCAGCAAGAGGTCGTCAACAGGTAAGGACAGCAAAGAGGAGGATAAAGAGCCAAAAGCGAAGTGAAGATGAGTCAGCAAGGTAGACTGGACTGAGCAATTCACAGCATTGAGAACATAAGTTCCTCGCCAGATAAATTCATATTTTCTGTTCTTACTACACCGTTTTTCTCATGCTCCAAGAAATCCACGAGGGCCTACAAGGTTGGAGCAATATTCCTGGCAAAAAGCTATTCAAGGCTGAGACAGACATTTTTTAAAATCAGTAAGGGAACCACTGATTATGGGGGGAAAACAAAATAAAATAAATCAACAGCAAAGCAGGGTTAAGGATTATCAGATCAGCCATGATCTCACTGAATGGCAAAACAGATTTGATGGACCAAATGGCCTATTTCTGCTCCTGTATCTTATGGCCTCAGGTTAGGAATGCAATCCAGTCCAGCCCAGTCTGTTGGGTGACTGCCTGAAGAGAAAAATAAAGAGGTCCACATCAGAGCGAAGTAAGCCTAAAGGAATGATTGGTGAGGAATTCTACTTTTAAATCTCTAACATATAGCACAGATAGCAAATAGTAGAAAAAAGAACAAAATCAGATGGACCAAATTGACATACACAGAGGAAATAACAACAGCAAACTCAACCTGTCAGTCATGCAAAGTCCGTACCAATAGCTCGGAAGGGGTCGTCTAAAATTTGGAGAACTTTATCACAGGCTGGTCAAGCAAGAACTGTGGCACTCTCACAGAATCAAACCTTAGACATTACATTTGAAAGAACATCATCTTATCAATGGGGCATACCCACCAGAACTGGGGATACAGTGGGATATAGTGCTGAGCAAGTAGCCCTGAGGCCTCAACATTGGTTCGGAACCAGAGGAGGTCTCATGACATTAGGTCAAACCTGGACAAGGAAACCTGATGTTGGTTACCACATATTGATTTTCCCCCACCTCCTCAATTGATGAATCAATACTCCATGTTGAACACCACATCAAGCAGACACTAGCAATAGGGCAGAATGCATTCTGATTGGGGCATTTCAACATCCTCCATCAAGAGTGGCTCAGCAACATCACCGCTGACCAAACTGTATAAAACCTAAAGGGCATCGCTGGACTGACTGCAGCAGGTAATGGCAAAACTGAGACAGAAAAACATACTTGACCTCATCCTCACCTGTGTGCAGCAGTTACATCTGCCCATTACTGTATGGACAAATTCCAACAAATCTTATCTACACCTTGAGAATATCCTCCATTTTGCAATGCAGCACAATCATGATGCTAAATGGACAGACTTCAACCAGATCCAGCAACTCAAGACTGAACATCTATGAGGGGCTGTGGGCCATGAGTGACAACTGAACTGTATTTCAGCTCAATTTGTAATCTCATGGACTAACATAACACCCACTCTACCATTAACATCAAGCCAGAAGATCAACCATTGTTCAATGAAGAGCGCAGGAGTAGCACCAGGCACACCCAAAAAATGAGGATGTCAACCTGGCACAGCTACAAACCAGGACTAGTGTGCCAAACAGCATAAACAGTAAGTGTTTGAATTCCACAACCATTGGATTAGATTAGCCACTTGGTTAGCTCAATTGGCTGGATAGCTGGTTTGTGATGCCAACAGCACAGGTTCAATTCCCACATCAAATGAGGTCACCGTGAAGGTCCTGCCTTCTTACACTTAGCCCTCCCTGGTGACTCTCAGGTTAAATGCACTATCAGTCATTCAAGCTATCACCCAACGGGACTGTGGTATATAACTTGCAGTATATATGAATCAATATATATATTACAGTAATCACTGGCAATTTTAACATACATGCTGACCGACTTATTCAGTGAAGAACAAACTCCTGGAATGCATGCTAGGTGATTTTATACAGCAACATGTTGAGGAGACATCTTCGTTACAGTCTATTTTGTATTATGCACAGAGAGGACTAAATTGTTGGAAAAGATCCTTTAGGAAAAGAGCACTATAACACAGGAGGTTGTAATAAGTTTGAAAATAACATAATTCAATTCAAAACTGGGATCATAAATCTAAACAAAAGGAAACTATTAAGATACAAGGAGCAGTGATAATGGGAACTGTAGATGCTGGAGAATCCAAGATGACAAAGTGTGGAGCTGGATGAACACAGCAGGCCAAGCAGCATCTCAGGAGCACAAAAGCTGACGTGTCGGGCCTAGACCCTTCATCAGAGAGCTCTCTGCTAAAGGATCTCGGCCCGAAACGTCAGCTTTTGTGCTCCTGAGATGCTGCTTGGCCTGCTGTGTTCATCCAGCTCCACATTTTGTTATCCAAGATATAAGGAGCATTTGGCTGGGCTGGAATTGGGAAATACTTGTAAAATATATGATGGTAGATGTCAATGTTTAGAATTTTAAAAATTAATCTATGGTTTGCAACAAACATACATTCCTTCAAGGTACAAAAACTCATTAGGAAATGAGAAAGTCAGCCATAGCTAACAAAGCAAGTTGCAGATTTCCTCTGATTAAAAAGAGGCTCATTGAATTGTCTACGTAAATAGCAAGCCTGAAGACTGGGAGACTGCATATGAATGTAAACTAAGAAACATGAAACTGAACTGCAAAAGCTTATATACATGTATAAAAAGGGACAAGATTGGAAGGACAAAAGTGTACATTAAGAGCAGAGAAGGCAGAATTTAAAATAGAACATGGCTGAACAGCTAAATAATATCTTCAGAGAGGAAAATACATGGAATCTCTCAAAAATTGAAATCCAAGGAACTATTGAGAATGAGAAGCAGGAAAAAATTATTTTTTAGTTTAAGTACTGAAAATATTTTAGAATTAGTAAGTCCTGAGGGCCCAATCTCTATCCTGAAGCTTCATTTCAACTCATTGGACCACACCTGGAGTACTAAGAGCAGTTTTGGTTCTATTATGTTATACCATGTTATGTAATGTGTTTAGGCACTAGATGGCCTTCAAAACATGCAGTGGTCTCAGTATTCACACTGTATCATGGGAGGGCATTTTATTTCAGCCAATTGTTTCTTTAGTACCCAAGTGGAAATTCTTCAGCTTGATCAAAGAAGTTTATACCAGCAGCGCGCACAGGATGCTCGTGATAAATGAATATTCTTAAATCTCTACAGATTCTAAAAGTAAGACAATTCTTCAGCCTGTTGGTCAGTCCGACAGAACAACGAACAGTTAGGTGTTGATAAGCACCTCACTAATTGAAATGTATTAATTCTTTCAATCCTCATTTGACAACCATTCTTACTCATATGATAGCACAAAAACACAGTTTTCCACCAGCCACTCATCGCGGACGTTGTTACCCTGGCCCACATATAAATCAATAGCAAAAAGTATTTAATGCAGGGAGGTTTATTTTCCCTCAGTTAACATTCACAGAACTGAATTAACCTGAGCAGCGCTTCAAGCAGGTGTTGAATAAATTAAAGAAAGCTGTAATATTGTTCTAAGCTACAACTCAAAGGCCTTGAAGGGAGTGCAGAATGGATTCATCTGAATGTACCAGGGTTAAAATTACTTGAATGGCAGAAAAAAAAACAGGAGTAAACAATTCAACTCGTATTTATCTTCCCAGTCTCTCTGTTCCCCATACTGATCTTAGACTAAGAGCAGACATCCGTCACTTGGCCCCCGTCAAGCCTGTTCCACTAATTATTAAAATCATGCTGATCTACTTGCATTTCGCATTCTACATATACAACAATCCTTGATAACTTTTGATTCCCTTGCCAAATAAGCATGTGTTTACCCCCATCTTAAAAATATTCAACAATCCCATATCCACCACCTTCTGTGGCAGAGTTCCAAAGTCACATGACAGTTTGGGAGAAATCAAATTCTTCTCATCTCTGTCCTAAATTATAAAACTGTCTCCACTAGTTCTGGGCTCATGCTCATAAGGAAACATCTATTCCACATCCACAGACTGTTCAGCTCTCACTCATCTAAACTAAAATGACAGCAAGTACAAACAAAAATAAAAATTGCTGGAAAAGCTCAGCAGGTCTGGCAGCACCTGTGGAGAGAAATCACAGTTAACATTTCAGGTTGCGATATCTTCCTCAGAACAAGCACACTCTGTTCAGGCTTTCCTCAAAGACAATCTTAATTCCAGGCATGATACTAACAGCAGTAAGTAAACACTTGCGTGTTATTTTTCCCCAATGTCCCACAATACTGCCAACGCTTTCAACAAGCAAATAGTTCACATGAAGTGGTCTCTGTTCAAAAATGATACAATTCGAAAATGATGCCGATAGAGGAGCTTATGTAACAAGTTTCCCAATTCAGACAAACAAGGAGGCAAAGAAAGAGATACAAGGATAAAATTAAAACAAACCAAGTGTTTCTTTCAGTCGTACCAACTGAGTTGAAAAAAAAATTAATGGTCATAAGCTAGTAAAAGAGGAAGTGCCGACAGTACCACATTGTTTAAACATTAGAACAAATTTATGTTTAAAATAGTTTTGATAAAAAAAAGTATGGTTTAGAACTGCTAATTAGGTACAACTCACCCCAACAGCAAAACAAATAATTAGCATTCAAATGACAAACAATCATCGATCTCACACAGTGATGAAACAGTATTACTGTCGCAGCCAGAAAGGAACAAGTCATGCATTCATTCAAAAACAAATTCTAAGGAGATAATTGGCAGTAAAGCCCAAAACCATCAGCACTCGAAAATTTTTAAAATACTTTTTTGTATGGATTGCATATGCAAATGCTCCAAAGCAACTGATGAAATGCTTTGCCATCAATGTAGAGTTACTTGGCACCTAATTCATAAACTGCAAGATCTTGTGAATCATCACTAACATGACAACCAGTAAATCTGTTTTGGCAATAGTGGTTAAAGACTAATTGTTGGCCAGTTCACGTGCAAGCTTATCTCATACTTCAATAATACTTTTCACAGCAATCTGACTGTGCAAGTGGAGCCTCACATCAACATTTCATCTGAAAAAAAAGATCATCAACTAGACTACATATTAAAATTTTTAAACATACTATTTTCTGACTTAGAATCTTAGAAAGGTTTCTATATAGGAGGACATGCTGTCTGTCCTGCTTATGTCAGCTGTTGGCAAGAGCTCCCCATTCGTCCCACTCTCTACCTTTCCTTGCAGCCTTTAACATTCTATTAATATTTTATCTTTAGATAATTACTTAATTCCCATTTGAAATCGACATTTGAATCTGATTCTATCACATACACAGGTATTCCATTCCAGATAGTAATCTCTTGCTGCATAGGAAAATGCTTTAGATTTTTTCTTAAACTGGTATCCTCTGGTTTCAACCCAAGTTCCAAAAAGGGTACTGTTTCTACCTACTCTGATTGGACTACTCATTATTTTTGAATCTCTCCTTCAAACTTGATTTAATTTTGATTTTGATTTTACTGTTATGTTTACTGAAAAACAGTGAAAAGCTTTGTTTATGAGCAGTATAGGCAGATCACAACAAGCAAAGGATGTACAGATCAAAAAGACATGGAGGCATACAGGTTACATTGATGCCAGAGTCCACTAAACTGTCTGATAAGACCATAACACATAGGAGTGGAAGTAAGGCCATTCGGCCCATCAAGTCCACTCTGCTATTTAAACCATGGCTGATGGGCATTTCAATTCCACTTCCCTGCACTCTCTCCGTAGCCCTTTGATAATGGCTGGAAAGAAAATGTTCCTGAACTTGCTTGTGCATGTTCAGGCTTCTGGATCTTCTGTCTGACAGAAAAGGTTGCAGGAAGTCATTACCAAGGTGCGATAGGTCTTTGATGATGTTGGCTCCCTTTTCACGACAGTAGGCCATGTAAATAGAGTCCATGGATGGAAAGTTGGCTGCCATGATGGCCTGGGCTCTGCACACTACGTTCTGTATCTTCTTATGGTCCTAGGCAGAACAGTTGTCATATGAGGCTGTGATGCACCTGGACAATATATTTTCAAAGATGCATCTGTAGAAGTTGGTGAGGGACCTTATGTACGTGGCAAATTTCCTGAGCAGTCTGAGGAAGAAGAAGAAGTACATTGCTGTACCTCCTTCACTGTCGCATGAAACAGCCCCAGCTTCTAGAATCCATCCATGTCAACTAAATTCTTTCGTTATTTTACAAGCATTCTCATGGTCTGTACTCTTTCTACAGGTTTCACACCCTTCCCAAAATGTAGCATCCAATTCTAGATGCCATACTAGAGAAGATGGAACCCATATTTCGAATAGGCTCAGCATAACTTCTTACCGTTTAGAGTTTGTGCCTCTATTTATAAAATACAGGGATCCCATATTTCTTCAAACTACTTTTTCAACCCAACTCACGATCTTCAACTATTTATGTTGTGCCCCCCAATCTCTGCTCCTGCACCCTGCTTAGACTTGAGCCCTTAAAATGATCTTCCAATCAGATGAACTTTCAATTCACCGCCTTAATTCCTCTTAAGAGTCCATATTTAGCTTCTTTAGGAGTGTAAGGTTTGCATTAACAACATTGGAATGCGGTAGTAGTCATTGTACACCCGAGTTGCTTTTTTTAAAAATAAAAACTCATGTCCCCCTCAGATTGGGAAAGAGGAGAAAAAGCACATTAAGGGGGGATGTATCAAAAGTTTTGTCTTTCACTTTGAGACTTAAGGTTTCATGAAGTTAGCATTTCACCTTAATAGCGCAGTATTGTTTAGTACTTCCCATCAACAGAAGCCTAGCCGTGTCAAGGAAAATGTTCATTAATTCTGAAAATATTGATTCTCCCTTCATTGATGTCTGTCCTTTTCTAAATCACCTTGTTTCAAGACGGCAACAATTTGTACGTGGCTCAGGTAATTAATTTTCATGTCAACCTATGAAGCAAGTAGAGAATGACCCAGAAAAACTATAGTCAAGATTCGTTCAATATCCATGTCTACGTCCAGCAGTTCTGTGGACAACTTTAAAACCAGATGAAGCATAACACTATCAGGTTTAAAGGAAACATCAAGGACATTGTACCAATTTATTAATCACAGGCCGAGGATCATCTTTGAGTCTATGGCTCAGCATCATATGATCACAAATTAAGCTTATTTTAACAATCTAAAGACATGACATATCATAGGAATTAGTAAAAACAAAACCAAGTTTGGAAAAATCTCATTGTTTAGAGTTTTAGCAAAGATTTGCAGCTCGGGTTGTGGGGGAGATTGTTGACTTGCTTGCCAAGCTGGTTTGTTTTCATTCAGACGTTTCGTCACCATGCTAAGTCACATCAGTGAGGCCTCCTATGAAGCAATGTTATTCTACTCCGCTTGGAATTTATGCTGTCCAGTCCATTATGGCAAGTAGTGCCATTTCTGGTTTTGCTCTGTATGGGTTTATGTATGGGGTCCAATTGTGTATGTTTGTTGATTGCATTATGGGTTGAAAACCATGCCTCTAGGAATTCCTGGGCGTGCCTATGTGTGGCTTGGGCTACTATGGTTACCCTGTCCCAGTTAAACCAATGGCCTTCATTGTCTGAGTATACAGATATTGAGGAGAGTTCATCGTGTCATTTTTGTTGCTAGCTGATGTTCATGTATTCTGATGGCTAGTTCCCTTCCTGTGGCACAAGCACTGCAGTGACAGACAGGAAGGAAACCAGCCAGCAGAATACACGAACATCAGCTAGCAACAAAATGACATGATAAACTTTCATTGATATCAGTAAACTGATGGCCTACATTGTCCAAGTGTAACTGGGACAAGGTAACATAGTAGCCCAAGCCAAACACAGGCATGCATAGGAATTCCTAGAGGCATGGTTCTCAACCCACAATGCAATCAACAAACACACACAATTGGACCCCATATACAAACCAAAACCAGAAATTCACTACTTGCCATAATACACCGGACACCATAAATTCCAAGTGGAGTAGAACAACATCGCTTCATCGGAGGCCTCACTGATGTCACTTAGCACAGTGATGAAACATCTGAATGAAAACAAGCCAGCTCAGTGAGCAAGTCAACAACCTCAAAATCTCATCGTCTTCAGGAAACAATTATTATAACCATGAATCAGGGAAGGATAGAAACCAATAAAACTCAAGCCAAAATTCCTACTATATGCTGTGTGTTACTCATGTCAAGAACCTTTCCAAAATAAAGCATACAATGAGTAGCTTCTACAGCATATAATATCTCCAAGACAAACTCGGTCTCTCTTCTCTCTGTAGTGGCAGAGATCCCAAAAATCTTTTTACTCATTTGTTCCGACAGTGAATTAGAAACCAGGCACAATGTGTACAGGGAAGGAGGGGGTTGAGAAAACAGTGGATGTAAAAGAAGAATTGGAGCCAAACATGAAACAGAGCCAGAAAACCTACCTTACATGTAAAATTCAATTCAGAAATATTTGATTTGGATTACAGTATGCAAAGTATAAGGTAAGCAAATGTATTGAAATACAATTGTATTTTATGATATCAGCAAAATTCAACGCATCTTAAAGGTTACAAAGTTGCGCAGTTCTTCACAATATGACACGTGCACGTCGACTTCAGAGACAGTACTTAGAAACGTAGCTGAATAACAAAACAGGCAATGACTAATAATGCAATCATTTCACAGGCAAAGCAGAAACAGGGATAAACAAAATAAACAGACAGTGCAAAATGAGAAGAATCAGCATTCAGAAGCAAAATAGCACTGGGATAAGCAGACCTTTGACAGCATTCAGCTCAAAATGAATCCATCTGTTGCACCGCAAATGGATTTCTTTGACCAAACTCCCAAGAAACAAGGGAGGTTTAAAAAAAGAGGCAGCTGATGGTATGAACAAAGAAGCCTACATGAGCTTGCAGGCCTACACTGAGCGGGAAAGGGGGCAAGCCTGCACACCACTCAGCCTTTAGCTTCAAGAACTGCAGATTTCTTGTTCAGACTGCTGTCTAAATCTTCCATAAGACTTAGAAACAGAAGTAGCAAGTAAGCCTATTTATTGAGTTTGATCTGCCATTGAAGGAGATCATGGCTGATCTGATAATTCTCTATTCCACTTTCCCCATAATCATCGATTCCCTTATGTGAAATTCCTTGCCACAGGAGGCAGTTGAGGCTGGGTCAAGTATATTAAAGGCCCAGATAGACAGATTTTTAAATCAATAAGGGAGTTGATAATTATTCGAAAACACAGGAAAGGGTGTCGCTAGCTAAGCCAGTGTTTATTGCCTATTGCTAAAATGTCTAGAGGGCAGTTAACAGTCAACCACATTGCTGTGGTTCTGGAGACACTTGTAGGTAAGGATAGCAATTTCCTTCCCTCAAGGGCATTAGTGAACCAGATGGATTATCTGACAAACAACAATGATTTCATGACTATCATTTGAAATCGTGACCCCTAGTAATTGACTCCCCGACTCTGGGGAAAAAGCTTCTTATCCACCCTGTCTGTACCTCTCATGATTTTGTAGACCTCCTCCAGGTCGCCCCTTCTACCTCCGTCTTTCTAATGTAAATAATCCTACTCTACTCAACCTGTCTTCATAGCTAGAGCCCTCCATACCAGGCAACATCCTGGTAAACCTCCTCTGCATTCTCTCCAAAGCATCCACATCCTTTTAGTCATGTGGCAACCAGAACTGTATGCAGTATTCCAAATGTGGTCGAACCAAAGTCCTATACAACTGTAACATGACCTGTCAACTCCTGTACTCAATGCCCCATCCGATGAACAAAAACATGCCGTATGCCTTCTTGACCACTATCGACCTGCGTTGCCACCTTCAGGGTACAATGGACCTGAACACATTTAAGAATTCTAATAATTTTTTCTGGTAAGATTTGCCCTTCATGAAAGCATGCCGACTGTTTGATTACATTGTGCAATTCGAAATGCCCTATTACATTCTTTACAACAGACTAAATTTCCCAAAGAGATGTTAAGTTAGCTTTTCTTCTTACTGCTTCTTGTTTTGAATAACTAGCAGTTTTCCAATACCACAGCACTTTTCCAGAGGATTCTTTGATGATTACTACCAGTGTATCTAATATCTTTAT
Source organism: Stegostoma tigrinum (assembly GCF_030684315.1). Classification (NCBI taxonomy): domain Eukaryota; kingdom Metazoa; phylum Chordata; class Chondrichthyes; order Orectolobiformes; family Stegostomatidae; genus Stegostoma; species Stegostoma tigrinum. The sequence continues at coordinate 75,258,869 of NC_081367.1, read as the reverse complement.
AGCTACTCATTTTAAAATAATCGGGTGAGGTCCAGAGGATTTATTGGTCTTCAGTCCCATTGGTTTCTCCAGTAATTTTTCCTCTAGTGACAAGCAGTGCATTTATTTCCTCTCCTTTTTTGTTCTTAATTTAGAATTCTTGAAAAGCTATTAGTGCCTTCTACCATGAAGACCTACACTGACTATCTATTCAAACCCTTTGCCATTTTGTGGCTCCCAATTATTATTTCCCCAGCCTCATTCTCTAAAGGGATTATCCGAGATAAAGTGTGGAGCTGGATGAACACAGCAGGCCAAGCAGCATCTTAGGAGCACAAAAGCTGACGTTTCGGGCCTAGACCCATTCCCATTATCTCTAAAGGGACTATGGTCACTTTGATCTTATCCTTATATATAAAAGCAGCTCTTGCTGCCCATCTGGATAGTACTTATAAATTTATACACATTTTATTTTCTCCTTTTTTGGGCATTTTTTTTAAAACTTTATCAATCTTCTGGCTCACCATCAATTTTTGCTATCTGTATGCAATCCTTTCAATTTGTTCTTTCCTTAACTTTCCTGTATTTCAGAGTTGGCTTATACTTTTCCAAGGATATTTCTTCCTCACTGAGGAATGTATCTTTGTTGTGAACCATGAATAATTTTCTTAAACTCCTGCCATTGTTCCTCATCCATCTTTGCAGCTGAACTCTTTTCTCAGTCTACTCCAACTAGCTCTGCCCTTGGTGCTTTGTAATTACCCTTATTTAATTTTAGCAGTTTGTTTCCAACACAAATCCGTCCCTCATATTGAAATGAGGAATTCTATTACGTTATGGTCATGGTTTTCTCGGAAATCTTAATATGAGACCATGTATTAAACCCTCCTCATTCAATAGCACCAAAGCCAAAAAGCCTGCTCCCTGGTTAGAACCAAAACATTGTTCCAGGACTGTCCTGAACACACCCTACAAATTCTTCCTTTTTAGTATATCTGCCAATCTGGCCATCCCAATTAAAGTCATCCATGATTAATATTCTGCCTTTAGTTTATATACCTCAATTATCTCTTGATTTAAACTATCCTGCTGTATGGCTACTGTTATAGGGCCAAAGCTATTCTTACCAGCATCTTTTTCCCCATCATTCCTTAATTCAACCCATATGGAATCTACACTTTCCAATCCAAGACTGCTTTGCGCTGCTGTACTTATCTCATCTCATACTAACATTGCACCCCATCACCCTTCCCGACATTTCAAAAATTCACATACCTCTGAATATTTACAACTCAGCTTTGATCTGTTTGGAAACCAGACCTCCTCAATGGCTATAACAACATATCCATCAACTTCTACAGTGCCATTATTCATTCCACAACAAACTGGCTGTTTATCTTTTAAATGTTCACCAATTAAGATGATTTCAGGCATAATATTCCTCTTTGCTGCTGAGAATGCATTCCCAATTTCTACTGCTGTTTCCTCATCTTTTCTGCTGTAATTGCTATGTTGGCTCAAGCACAAACTAGTAGACCAACTATTAGCTACTTCAGATATTGCACCGCCCCTCATCTACTCTCATTTCTGCTAGACCCAGATTACAGGCCAATCTCAATAAATGACACTCACACACACACTCACACCTTCTCAAACTATATGCTCGTGATTATCACTTTCCACAGTTGGAAAATAATTTGACACGTTTTGCAGGGTGCTTCTCAGGGTTTCAACTATCTTGCTTGGAAATTATCTCAAACTATTTGTCATTTGAGAAGTACATCAACTGTACACTAAAAGTAATATAATACGTACATAATTTTGAATCATATGGCATTTTTAACATAGTAAAACATTCCAGAACTTCAGGAGAGCTAGAAAACACAAGTTTATATGGAGACTAAAGGAAATGTATGGATAGTTGACCACAGCTTGGTCAAGTAGGTTTTAAGGGCCAAAAGGAGAGACAGCCAAAGAGGCAGACAGGGAGAAAATTCTAAAATTTAATGCCCATGAAGATGAAAGGAGAGCTATCAATCTTAAAATTGTTACAGCACAGGTGGTGGCCATTCTGCCCATTGCATTTACACCAGCTCTCCAGTATGCCACTTTGTGTCATATCCTGCTTTCTCCCCATTGCTCTGCGTTTTGTATCTTTTCAAATAATCCCTGTTGACTAACTTCGCTGAACCTGCTTTCACCAAACACAGTGGCTCAGTGGTTAGCATTGCTGCTTCACAGCACCAGGGTCCCAGATTTAATTCCACCCTCGGGCGACTGTGTGTGTGGAGTTCGCACATTCTCCTCAAGCATGCATGCTGTTCCTCCAGGTGCGCTGGTTTCCTCCCACAATCCAAGACGTGCAGGGCAGTGGATTGGCCATGCTAAATTGCACGTCGTGTTCAGGGATACTTAGGTTAGGTGAGTTAGAGATGGGAAAATGCAGGGGTAGGGGAATGGGTTGAGGTAGGATGCTCTTTGGAGGGGCAGTGTGGACTTGTTCGGCTGAATGGTCTGTTTCCATACTGTTGGGATTCTGCGAACATTCAAGCCAGTTATTCCAGACTCCAAACAACCTTTACATGAAAAGATTTTTCTCCTTTCCCTCTTGCTTCTTTAGCTAAATATTTTAAATGTTTCCCCTCTCATTCTCAATCCTTTCACGAGTGGGAACATTTATTCCCTATTTATTCTGTCCAGATCACTCATGATTTTAAATACTTCAACCACATCTGGTTGAGAGACACTATTATGCCATAACAGTCCAAACTGGCAATTATATAGTGTTTCTCAAGGCAGTTAACAGCCAACTGAATATGTTTGAAACATAGTCAGCTGTCCTAACATAGCAAATGTGACAGCCAATTTGCACACACCGCAATTATCAAACTCAATACAGCGAGGTAATCTGCTGTGATATTGATTGAAGGGAAAATAGTGGCCAAGCCACAGAAATAGCTCCCTTGTCCTTCTTTGATTAGCATTGTGGGATTTTTTTATGTCCATTTGAGGGGGCAGATGATGTCTGAGAATTTTGTTTTCATTCATCCACACGATCCAGACACAAGTAACTAGACTAGATATTAATGGCCATCCCCAAGTTACTTCAAAAGGATGATCGTGAGCTGCCTTCCTGAACTGCTCAGCTACATATTGGTTAGGTACAAACAGTACTGTTAGAAAGAAGGCACAGTCAATAATGTAGTGTTTTCTCAATACTGCATTGACATTTGTGCTCAAGCCCTTAAGTAGGTCATGACAATGGCCTGCCTCAGAGGCAAGTATGTGACTGGCTGACTGACATTCACAGAGTTGTAAAGCTAGGGAAACAGAAGGTCAGGGAGGACTTCAGAAAGAAGGATGAGAATTTTAAAAGTCAAATATTGCTACACCTGGAATCAACACAGGTGAAAGTGCTGAGCAGAGAAACTGGTCTTGATGCGGGTTTGGGCGCAAAGTTTCAGGCTAGCTCAAGTTCACATTGGGAGGAAAAAAGACGACAGGCCATGTGAACACAATTATAGATAATTAAAGCCTTTGACAAGAACTTCAAAAGCAGATGAACGAGGCTTGGTTGAAGTCAGAGGGTGGAAACGGGCAGTCTTGTGATGATCTGGTATGTTAAAGCATCTTTGTCACACAAAGGTTGTGAATGATCTGTGTGTGTCTCAGATGGTAGCTGCAATGGAAAGTGATGGAGATTGTGGTGGGGAATTGAACATAATAGCTTTGTACTTCACATGATTGGAAGCAATTTCCACTTACTGGGTGTCAGATGAGCACCAAAACTAATTTAAGACAGTTGAGTGATCAAGAGGTGGTGCTGAGTTAGAGTTGGGTGTCATCAGCATTCATGTGGAGCCTGAAGTGATTTGGCATGTTTCTAATGGACAGAATTTTGTAAAAGACAGACAAAGGAGAGCAAAGATGAAACCTTCTGAGCTTCCACAAGTAATGATATGGCAAGGGAAGTCACTACAGTGGATTTTCTGGCCATAACTCAAAAACAAACAAACAGGGAAGGAAGATCCTCCGAGTTGGATAACGGAGCAAAGTACTGGGGAGGCATGATGGTTCAGTGGTTAGCACTGCTATCTCAACACCAGGGATCTGGGTTTGATTTCAGCCATGACTGACTGACCATGCGTACTCCATGCGTACTCCACACGTTCTCCCCATGTCTGTGTGGGTGTCTTCCAGGTGCCCCGGTTTTCTCCCACAGTCCAAAGATTCGCAAATCAGTGGATTGGCCATGGTGAATTGTCTGTAGTGTCTAGTGATGTGCAGGCTAGGTAAAGGGATTACAGAAATAGGGTGTGAGTATGGATTTGGATGGGATACTCTTCAGAAAATTAGTGCAGACTCATAGGCTGAATAGTCACTTTCTGCACTACAGGAATTCTGCAATTCTGACATTTAGATGTCAACATGTCAAAAGCGCAAGTCAGGTCAAGGAAGGTGAGGAAGGAAGTTTACCGTGGTCACTGTCCTAGGATGTATCTTAGAATGCAGGTGAGAGTCATTACAACACTATGATTGTGTGGATTCAAATGAGGAGTAGTGTGGTAAAAAAGGAAGAGATTTTTTGTGTTGAAAATTTCAAGGGCTTTGGAGATGAAAGGACAAGTAGAAATAGAACTTTTTCTGAGAAAAGGGGTGCTGGCAGCAAATGATGGAAGTGGACAGATAAATTTTAGCTACCTCGAGGGACATGGAACAAATTTTGGTGATGAAATGATTAACAGTTTGGTCAATTTAGTAGACAGAAACTCTAAGCAGCCACAACTCAAACAGCAGGACAGCATAAGGGAAGGTATTCTACCATCCGTACCTGATCTTGCCTACATGTGACACCAAACCCACAGCAATGTGGTTGGCTTTTAACTGCTTTCTGGGCAATTAGGGATGGGCAGTAAATGCTCACCTAGCTAGTGACACTCGCATCCCATGAATGAATGAATAAATTTAAAAAGCTAGGAGAGGAAAAAAATGGTCAAAGTTGCAGCAGGGTTGAAACTTGGAGCATGCCTGACTAAGAAAATCAAGAGAATAGGCAGATGTTGTTAAATAAATGAACTCGATCTTCAGGACAAAGAATTCCAGGAGCTCCTCATAACTGTTTAATATTATGAAGGAGGTACAGAATGCAGGTTAAAAAAAAAGTAAGAATGATGCTATTCTTTGTAGTGGAAAGGGAAAACCAAACGACTCTTGAACAACTATATAGTTATGGCAGATAACAGCAGGTCCAGACTTGACTTTTGGTGATCCTGCCTGACCAGACAATGAATGTTTAGATGGATCCCTGGTGAAACCACGAGCCCCTTGCAAGTGCTGTTAGTAGAAAAGTTTATTACTAATGCTATATATAAAGACCATATTCCTTTTATTTAATGAAAGCACTGCAGTTTAAAAAAAAACTTCTTGCAAAAGCATCATAAACCAGAGAAACAAAATCTGCAAGATCCCAAATCAAATTTACTCCTTTTTAATTGAAAATCAGGGTGGCTTGTTGTTATGTAAGAATTGTACATGCATACTCAACAGGCAATCCAGATTTAAACATTCATTCAATATCCATAATATTACTGTCTGTATTAAGAAAATCACAGTAGAAGCAGCAGAGTGGACTATGTTTGGTAGTTACTTGATATGCCAGATATTATCCTTCTACTAAGACATCAACTTGGTTGTATAGCACCTTTAGGTGTAAAACATTCTGAAAAATTACATGTGAGCATTATAAAGTGGAATTAGACCAAGCCATACAAAGTGATATTTGGCTGGATGGTCAAAAGCTTGCTGTAGGAGAAAATTAAGGAGAATCTTAAAAAGGACAAGCACGCGCGAGAGAGAGAAGAGGTATTTGGAGAAAATTCCAGAGCTAGGACAGCTGAGGGCATCAAACCAATGGTTCAGCACTTAGAGTACATTCATCATGTCAGAATTAGGTAAGTGTAAACCTCAATATTGTGGGGATTAGGAAGGGTAAGGTCAAGTTAAAGGGATTTCAAAACAAGGTTGAGAACTTTTTAAAAGATGTGTTGCTTGGCTCTGGCTGATAAATTCCCAGGGCCTGATAATCCACGCCCTAATGTACTATGGGAAATGGCCTGAGAAAATTCAATGCTTTGGTGGTCATCTTTCAAGATTCTACAGACTTTAACAATGGTCCAATCTCTAGGAACTGTAGCAATATGACCCACAACTTTAAAAAAGATAGAGACAAAAGGGGAAATTATAGACTGCTGAGCCTGACATCTGTAATGGGGAAAATATTACAGTCCATTATAAAAGATCAATGGCAGAGGACTTGTAAAATGGTGACAGGATCAGACGGTCAGTGTCAATTTATGAATGGGACATGATGCTAGACAAATCTACTGGAAGTTTGACAGATACTATAAGTTGAGTTGATAAGGGGGATCCAGTGAATGTCGTTTACAGAAAACTGAAAGGCCTGGGAAGATGTCTCCATTCGCAGCAGAGATGAGGGCCCGAGGACACAGTCTGACAGTAAAGAGAAGACCCATTAGAACGGAGATGAGGAGAAGCTTCTCCAGCCAGACAGTAGTGAATCCAAGGAATTCATTGTCACAGAAGACTATAGGGGCCAAGTTAGAGTATATTTAAGACAGGGGTCAATAGGTTCTTGATTGTTCAGGGGATCAAAGGTTACAGGGAGTAAACAGGAGAATGGGGTTAAGAAGCTTATCAGCCATGATTGAATGGTAGAGCAGGCTCCATGGGCCGAGTGGCCTAATTTCTGCTCCAATGCCTTATGGTTTACTTGGGCTTTCAGATGGCTTTCAATAAGCTCCCATAACAGAAATTAACATGCAAATTGAAGTGAATAGGACTGGGGTTAGTTTTCTGACATGGATAGAGAATTGATTGGCAGACAGGAAACAAAGTGGGAGTAAACAGGTCTTTTTCTGAATGGCAGGTAATGACTATGGGGTAGCACAGGAATCAGTGATGACTGCATCTAATAATTAAGTGGAAACTAACTGTAATATCTCTAGGTTTGCAGGCAACACAAATCTGGGTGGGAGGAGAGCTGTGGAGGAGGATACAAAGATGCTTCAGTGTGATTTGAACAAGTTGAATGAGTGGGCAAATGTGGGAAATGTGTAGACGGTGAAGTAAAATGTGGAGAAATGTGAATTTAAGCACCTTGGTAGTAGACACAGGCAACAGGCTACCATCCAAATGGCGATAAACTGAGAAATGGGAGGTTCAATGAGACCTGGGTGTCCTTGCACACCGGCCCCTGAAAGTCAACATGCAGGTGCGACCAGTAGTGAAGACACCAAACTGCATAGTGGCCTTCATTGCAAGAAGATTTGAGTACAGCAGCAAAAATATCTTGCTGCAATTGTACAGGGTCTCAGTGAGACCACATCTGGAGCGATATGCACAGTTTGGGTCTCCCTATCTTAAGAAAGGTGTTTGGACAGTTGAAGGCAATGTACAATAAATGTTTACCAGACTGTTTCCCTGGGATTTGAAGGATTGACATAAAAGAGACTGGATCAGTTAGGGCAATATTCATTGCAAGTTAAAAAGGAGGGAGAAACTAGACAAGATAAATGCAAGAAGAAAGTTCCCAATGACTGAAGTCCAGAACCAGGAGTCACAGTTTAAGGATTATGGGGGCTGGTCATTTAGGACCGAGAGGAGGAGTAATGTTTTTATCCCGAGGGTGGTGAGCCTGCGGAATTCTGTGCCACTGAAAGCAATTGAGGCCAAAACACTGACTATTTTTCAAGCAATTAGATATTGTGCTTATGGCCAAAGTGATCAAATGGTATGGGGGGGGGAACAGCAGAAACGGAGTACTGATTTCAACAATCACCCATGAGCACAGTTAATGGCAGAGCATGTTCAAAGGGCTGAATGGCAAATAGGGAAGGACAAATAACAGAAAAAGGAAGCGGGAGAAAGCCAAAGGTATGGTGAACTTTCTTTTTGAACAGCTGCGGCAGTCCATTTGGTGTAGAAACACAATGCCATTCCAGAGAGAATTCGAGGATTATGACCTAGCAATACTCAAGCAATGGTGATAAATTTCCAAGTCTGGAGGACAAGTTGATTGGAGAAAACTTGCAGGTCATAATATTCCCATTTATCTGCTACCTTTGTCTTTGTGAATAATAGCAATTGTGGGTTTGGGAGGTGCTATAACATAGAACATAGAAAAGTACAGCACAGTACAGGCCCTTCGGCCCACGATGTTGTGCCGTGGAATAATCCTAATCCAAATATAAAATAACCTAACCTACATTCCCCTCAATTCACTGCTGTCCATGTGCATGTCCAGCAGTTGCTTAAATGTCACTAATGACTCCGCTTCCACGACTACCACTGGTAAACTATTCCATGCGCTCAACTCTCTGGATGAAGAACATCCCTCTAACGTCTCCTCTATACCTTTCTCTTAACACCTTAAAACTATGACCCCTCGTGGCAGTCAATCCTGCCCTGGGGAAAAGTCTCTGGCTATTGACTCTATCCGTGCTTCTCATTACCTTGTACACCTCGATCAGGTCACCTCTCTTCCTCCTTCTCTCCAGAGAGAGAAGTCTGAGCTCAGTCAACGTCTCCTTGTAAGACAAGCCCTCCAGTCCAGGCAGCATTCTGGTAAACCTCCTTTGCACCCTCTCCAAAGCCTCCACATCTTTCCTATAATAGGGCGATGAGAACTGGACACAATATTCCAAGTGTGGTCTCACCAGGGTTTTGTAGAGCTGCAGCATAACCTCGTGGTTAATGAAAGCCAAAACACCATATGCTTTCATAACAACCTTATCCACCTGGGTGGCAACTTTGAGGGAGCTATGCACTTGAACACCAAGATCCCACTGTTCCTCCACACTGCTGAGAATCCTGCCTTTAATCCTATATTCAGCATTTAAGTTCGACCTTCCAAAACGCCTCACTTCGCATTTATCCAGGTTGAACTCCATCTGCCATTTCTCAGCCCAGCTCTGCATTCTGTCAATGTCTGTCGAAGGATCTTGGTTAAACTTCTTTAGTATAAAGTTTGAAAACTTCTATAGCACATCTTGTAGATAGTGCACACTATTGCTTCTGAGCATTGGTAGTGGAGGGAGTGGATGATTATGGATGTGACACAAATCTGGCAGATTGCTTTGTCCTAGATGGTGTCATCCTTGTGTTGTTGGAGCTGTACTCACTCAAGCAAGACAGTATGTCAGACATTTGTTTTGGGAAGTCAGTATAATCAGGAGTTGCTCACTACAAGATTTCTCAACTCTGACCTGCACTTACAATGATTAGTCCAGTTCAATTTCTGGTCAATGGCAATTACTCCTCTCCTCCCCTCCCCTCCCCTCTTCGCACCACCCCGCCCCTGCCCCCCACCCAGAGGTGATAAAATTGCATGTCAAGCAGGTGATAGTTAGATGCTGGAAATGGTCATTTGCCACTTGTCAGCCTAAACCTGGATACTGCCCAGATGTTGCTGCATTTGGAAATGGACTGCATTAGTATGAGCAGTGAATCAGATGAATATTTACAACAGTTATCGTCAGTGTCATACAGCACAGGTCCTACACATCCATGCCAATTAAGTTTCCCTACTAAACTAGTCCCATTTGCGTGCACTTGGGCCATATCCCTATTAACCTTTTCTAATCACATACTGGCCCAAATGTATTTATAATGCTGGAACTGAATCTGCATCTACCACTTCTTCTGGCAATTTATTCCACATATGAACCACCAAAAAAGTTTCCCCTCATGTTCTTTTTAAACCTCCTCTCTCACCTTAAGAATATGCCCTCTAGTTTTGAACTTCCCCCACCCGAGGGGGAAGAGCCTGGGTGTTCTCCTTATCTTTAACCCCCCGGTGATTTTATAAACCTCTACAAAATCATCTTGTGATCATCTTAGAATGACCTTGATGTACAGTAGGGTGATTAGTGAGCCTGGTCAAGTTGTGTCTTCCTGTTGTGGTCTGTTTCAGAGGTAACAACGGATTGCGCTTTTGCCATATCCCTTCCTTTTGAAGGCCCCATACAGGTGTCCCTGTTTTGCTTTGCGTAGTTCCAGGTTGCTAGTATGTGTTATGACTCGGCAGCGCACTGACAATGTTACCTAACAGGGTGACAAAATGTTTGCAACCAAACCCACTAGATATGTTCGCTGAGTTACAAACCTCAGCTTTCTTTACCACCCTGTCGACCTGTGAAGCAACTTTGAAATAACTTGTAAAGTGATTAGTGAAATCAGGAATAAAAGCTGAGTTAAATCCTACCAGTTGCTATGGTGGGCTGTTAACTCTGAGATTAGGCTGCACTTCTGGATGACTAGCCTCATGGCTTTACCACTGTACCATCATCCCTAGTGAGTCAAATAGGAAATCCAATAACTTGGAACAGTGAGATTGAGGGGGATTGTGAGGTAATACTTGGTGACATCAGCAAACAAGAGAAAACTAAGCTTTCTTTCTGTGCTAAGTCACCAAGAGGTAGCATGTGGAGATCAGAACAGGCCAACAGTAAATCCTTGTGGACCAGAAGAATAGTAAGAGAGGGGAGCCACAACAAGTGGTTTCAAAAATTAGACAAGATAAAAATACAACCAGACAAGTGGAGTTCCATGAGCTGGTTCTCAGTGGATTGGTATTATAGGTAGAAGGTATGTTAAAGCTGTGACAAAAGGAAGCAGGAAAAAAAAACAGGAAGACATACAGATGGGCAGTTTTCACACAGAATGTCATTTTTGACTTTGCTAAGAGTTGTTCTGAGAGCAAAAAGGAGTTTCCCCAGTGTCTTGGGCAATATTTATCACTCAACAAATTCTTTCATCAATCGAGACACCTTGCATGCACAAACTGGCCAACGCATTTTATATATCCCAGCAATTACACCAAAAAATAATTCATTGGTAGCAGATCACACATTTGTGAGATCATTGAAGGCAGGAATGTAAATTTTTCTTTACTTCATTCATATATATTTCCTGACCAGTTTTAATACAAAACAGCAATTCTTAGCAGAGGCAGTAATGCATTGACTCGAACAAACAGCTCTGCCAATCATCCAACCCAAACTTTGGATCCGCTATGTGGATGACACCTTTGTCATCACTAAACAAAACAAGTTAGAGGAAACATTCAAGACCATCAATAATACCTTTACTGGCATAACATTCACAAAAGAGGAGGAAAACAAACAACAAACTGCCATTCCTAGATGCCACAGTAGAGTGAACAGCCAATGGGGAACTTCAAACCAGCATCTACAGGAAAACAACACATACGGACCAAATACTGAACTACAGGAGCAACCATCCCAACACCCACAAACGAAGCTGCATTAGAACATTATTCCAATGAGCCACCACACACTGCAGCACAAAGGAGCTACGCAGGGCAGAGAAAAATCACCTATACAGCATATTCAAAAAGAATGGGTACCATATGAACACAGTCCGCCGATTACTCAGCAACAAACCCAAACAACCACACAAAACGGGCTCAGAAACCATAACCACTCTCCCCTACATCAAAGGCATTTCCAAAATGACTGCCAGACTACTCGGACCTCTTGGCATCAGGGTAGCCCACAAACCCAACAACACACTAAGACAGCAGCTAATGAACTTAAAAGACCCTATACGGACAACTAATAAAATGAACGTCATCTACAAAATACCTTGCAAGAACTGTGACAAACACTACATTGGACAAACAAGCAGAAAGCTAGCCACCAGGATACATGAACATCAACTAGCCACAAAACGACATGACCCGCTATCACTCGTATCCTTACATACAGATAAGGAAGGACACCGCTTTGATTGGAACAATACATCCATCCTAGGACGAGCCAAACAGAGACATGCACGAGAATTCCTAGAAGCATGGCATTCCAACCGGAACTCCATCAACAAACACATTGGCTCCAAGTCAATCTACCATCCCCTGAGAAAAAGAACAGGAAATGACATCAACAACCCAAGGAAACCTAACCAGATAAATAAAGCGGGACATAACACCAGCGCTTCGTCGGAGGCTCACTGATGATGTTACCTTGAATGGTGACGAAACGTCTGAAAACTAACCTTCCAGCTCAGCGAGCAAACTCACATCCAGAGCAATTCTTAAAGCAAATAAATTGCAAATAATTGGTCAGTTATAACGATAAACTTCAACTGAGGTCAGTAAAAGAGAAGTAAATTACAACAAACTCAAGCATGCCAAAAGCGTGAGCACATTCATAAATAAGTCTTTGCTCACAGCAATAGAATGATTTAAAATAACACCACAGTAGAACAGCAAACGGGTAACTTCACAAACACTTATTTTAACTTGTGTTTACATCAGAACCAGTAAATCTAACGATCAAACTTTATTTTGTGACTATCTTGATGATAAATCAAAAGAGAGTGGTGCGAGCAAGGAATAGATACTGAGCATAAACAAATTAAATGAAAATAAAAGAAAATAGATCACAAAAATGTGCTTGGCAATATCCGAAAATAGTTGTACTAACCGCACACAGAATTTATAAAAATATTAATCTGAACTGATAGATTAAAAAATTGCAAAAATCTATTTAAATACAATAACCAAATCTGAGTATACACTACACAACATAACCTATTCGGATCAATGTTAATTGCGACCATGAAAAAAAAGTCATTTATTACACAAGACAAATAAGAGTTGCTTTTTAAAATGCTAAATGTCCCTAAAGACCAATAGTTCCGATATTACACGGTCATTTTTACGTGTTGATTTAATGTTATGTATGCACGCGATGTCATAACATGAAAATGATTACTGACTGCAACTACACCCAAATTTTAACTGCGGTTTTAAGAGGATACTGAAGGTAGTGTAAAAGCGTCATACTACCACTGCGCTACAGATAGAATACAGGCAGAACGTGGATTCAGCTTAAGTTTCATTTGTACTCTTCACAAAACGATGCTGACACTCAGGTGTCAAACCGATTTAATTCAGTACAGTCTAAAGGAGTTACGCAGGAACATCGGACCAATAATTTTACTCTGAATTATCAAGACGTCTGGAGTCTCCTATTCTTACTCTGGGGGTTATATGCAGTACGGGTCAAGATCAAAACTCCGAAAGCCCAGGAGCAGCAACTCTCTGCAGGCTACCCTTTAAACTTCAACTACGAGAAAAAGGACAGCAGGGGCTCGACCATCTCACAAACACACGGGATGCTCGGTGAGACTCAGCGAGGGAGAAAGATGGGCAAGAGACCCGCTGAGCCGAGCCGTTCTCCCCTTCCACGGGCGGTGTCTCACCTCCACAACCCGGCCTCCCCACAGGCCAATCCGAGGACAACAGTCCATTTGGGAGGCGGTAGAGGAGGCGAGCGTGCCAGTAAAAGACAATCAAGGAGCACTCACAGATTTTGCCCCTCAGGCTCTGTAAGACACGAACTGCTGTATCTTCTTCCGCCATGTCTCGCCGCCGGCCCTCGCCTACTGTACATCTTGCATCCCTCTCACATCCGTCGACGGCCACTGAGAGGGGGCGGGGCGGGGTGGGGCCCTGGGCGCGCCTGCGCGTTTCCTCCCTCCCTTCCTTCGGCCGGGCACTCTCGGGGGTGGGAATGCCATGCGGCGTGCGCACTACGCATCAACGCGGTCGTCCCACGCTTTGAGGCGGAGCCAAGAGGGCCACAGAAGAGCATGCGCATCACCTTCCACCCGGCTCCCGTCGGGATTGCGGCGGCTGCGGGGTGGGGGCGATGGCATGTCGCTATGCGCATGCGTGTCTCCTCACCGTCACCGCTGCGGCGCGGTTGCGTATGCGCGCGCCTGTTCCCGTGCGTGGTCTGAACTCGAGGCGTCGTCGTTTCTTCATTTAACCGACCCCAAACTATTGAGTGAATCTCCCTAAATGGCAGCTCGAGTGCAGTTGAGGTGCACTCATAGTTTATTTTCCCCCTCATTATCCGATCATCAGAACGTAAGAATTTGGAAGTCAGGGCACGTATTCTTGAGGAATTTGGGTACGGACACGATGCGCCGAAGGGCCGTCTTCTGATCTGTTAACTTCCTCAGATTTTTCGGGTTGGTGTGGACGTATTTGTACTGATGTAAGATCATGTCGCATATTACTTGACTGCTGTTTGAGGAGACAACACAGTGTGGAGGTGGAGGAACACAGCGGGCCAGGCAGCATCAGAGGAGAAGGAAAGCTGATGTTTCAGGTCCTGACCTTGGAGAGGGAAGGGGGATCTGAAATAAGGAGGGAGCGGAGGGGTGGGGCTGGGGAAGGAAGGTGGGACGGTGATAGGTAAGTGCACGTAGGGAGTGGTGGGGATTGGTAAGTGAGGTGGGAGGAGTGGCTAGGTGGAAGAGAAGATGGACAGTTTGTGTCACGTCAAGGAGGTGGGGATGAGATGGAGAGTTGTCGGTCGTGGAATGATGCTGGGGATGGGAACATTTTCAAACCGGTGAATTCCATGTTCAGGTCATCAGGATGTGGGCTCCTGAGGCGGTATATGAGATGTTGCTCCTCCAGTTTGTGTGTAACATCATTATGGAGCAGGCCCGGGATGGACATGTCACCCAAGGAGTTGGAGGGGTATTAAAATGGCCCGCAACCAGAAGATATTGTTGTTCATCGCATACAGAGCACAGATTCTTTACGAAATCGTCTCCAAATGTACACTTGGCCTCACGGATGTAGAGAGGGCTACGTTGGGAGCAAAGGATACAGTAGACTAAGTTGGAGACTGTATTGGTGATCCCTGTCTGATATGAAAGCTTTGCTTTGGGCCTTGAATGGAGGTGAGGGGGGAGGTGTAGCATTTTCCTCCCACAGGGAAAGCTGTCAGAATGGTGGAGTTAGTGGGGAGTGTTGTGCAGACGAGTGAGTCACAGCGTGGGTAGTCCCAATGAAAAGGGGGTGGGGAGGAAAATATCTCTTTGGTTGTGGGGTTCAATTGTAGGTAGGTATCAGAAATAGAGAATGATATGCCGGATGCAGAGGTTGGTGGTGTGATATGTGAGGACCAGGGAGATTCTGCCTTTATTTTTGTTGGGGGAAGGGGTTTTGAGGGCAGAAGTGCAGGAAATGTAAGAGATGTGGTGAGGGCATTATTGGTCACCAGAGGGGTGATGTAATGGGAATGGAACGCTCCATCTTGGGAGCAGATGCAGTGGAAGTGGAGGAATTGGGAGTAGGGAATTACATTCTTGCAGGAGAGTAGATGAGAAGAGTTGTGGTCCAGGTAGCTGTGAGAGTCGGTGGGCTTGAAATAGATGTCAGTGTTAAGGCAGTTACCAGAGATACAGATGGAGAGATCTAGGAACCTGGGGGAGGTAGCGGAGATGGTCCAAGTGAATTTGAGGTTGGGGTGAAAAGTGTTAGTAAAGTTGATAAATTGTTCAACAACAAACTACATCTTCCAGTCGCTTCCAGTGCCACAGTGACACCATACGCAAACTGGAGGAGCAACACCTCATAGTCCGCCATAGGAACCTACAGCCCAATGGCCGAGACATAGAATTCATCAGTTTTAAAATCTCCCACCCCCCGGGCCTCATCCCATGTCCAACCCTCCCTCTCATCCCAACTCCTTGACCTGTACCAGTAGTTGTAGGTGTGGAAGGTGCTTGATGAATTGAGAGAGCAGATGGAAATCAATTACGGTGAAATAAGGTGTTCACAACAAAGCTAAATGCATGATCTCTAATTACAAGAGTATGGGTGGAAGTTAACTCAGGTGAACAAGACCGGACAACCAGCCTTCTTTTTCTGCAACATTGATTCATATCCTCTACATTCTAACAAATTAGTTTCAGGAGGTGACACTTCAATTGAGACAAAAAAAAGTTCAAACTGTTCTGTCAGATTCTAAAATTTCACTTCTTGATCCATCCATATGTTAATTACTTCTTATTTTCAGCCAGCAGTTGTTACCAGGAGAACAAAGTGTGGAGCTGGATGAACACAACAGGCCAAGCAGCCGCACAAAAGCTGACGTTTCAGGTCTAGATACTTTATCAGGAAAAAAGGCTGCTTGGCCTGCTGTGTTCATCCAGCTGCATGCTTTGTTATCTCGGATTCTCCAGCATCTGCAGTTCCCATTATCTCTGCAGTTGTTATCAATTTCTTTTGGAAATGTAGTCCAAAATATAGTTTTACGTCTGAAGAATTAACTTTAATTTTCTGGAGTTATAGTAGTGTAGGGTAGCTGCAATAAACAATTTTGCCATTTTTAAATTTAGAGACAGTTGGATTAGAAACATATGGCACAAAAAGAGTTTTTTGTCTTTTGATTAAAGTTGATTCTGCCCAAAATGTACATTAGCACTTTGTTGGCATAAACAAAATGAGATACTCTACTTTGGCATTATGAAGGGATAAAGAGACTGAGGAAATGTTAATACCTTGCTTTAAATTAGATTAGATTAACAACTGTGGAACAAATTTGAGCTGAGCTTCAAGAACAGCCAACACACTGTGCCAAATTACATTGGCTGAACAGCTACCCACGATTACATAACTACCTTTTCTAAAATTAAGCTATTCCTAACAAGAATGAAATTCTCCATGAGAGGAATGTTCACTTCCAAAAAAGAATTTTTTTTAAAAAAGTGTTTATCAGTCAAGAAATTGGTAGAATAGGTGATTCATGGGTATTTTCATGACAATTTCAACAGCATTCAATAAGATACTAGTACAAAAATTGAGAATTGAGACAATGTGGTGAAAATAGGAATGGATCAGAAACTGGATTTAAAAAAGGAGAGAAATAATCAGGAGAGGTGTATACTGGATTGAGGCAAGGCATTGAAAAGAGAAATGCAGGACTCAATCTCAGCATCTGTGTTGTACATAGGGAAAAATATGCATTGACCTGTTGTCATATGAGTAGTTATGTTACTGGATTAGTAACCCAGCAGCTGGGACTACTAATTTTAGTACAAAGTGTGGAGCTGGATGAACGCAGCAGGCCAACCTGCATCATAGGAGCACACAAGCTGATGTTTCAGGCCGAGACCCTTTATCACAAAAGGGGGAAGGGAGACGGGTCTTGACTCATGGACAAGGATGGAAGTGGTCCTGAAGGAAGAGTTCTAAACTGGGGGAAGGCCAACTATACCAAGATTCGGCAGGATCTGGGGAATGTAGATTGGGAGAAACTGTTTGAGGGTAAATCCACATTTGACATGTGGGAGGCTTTTAAAGAGAGGTTGATTAGTGTGCAGGAGAGACATGCTCCTGAGAAAATGAATAGAAAAGGCAAGATTAGGGAACCATGGATGACAGATGAAATTGTGAGACGAGCCAAGAGGAAAAAGGAAGCATACATGAGGTCTAGGCGACTGAAGACAGACGAAGCTTTGGAAGAATATCGGGAATGTAGAGCGAATCTGAAACGAGGGATTAAGAGGGCTAAGTGAGGACATGAGATATAGCTGGCAAACATGATTAAGGAAAATCCTAAAGCCTTTTATTTATATATAAAGAGCAAGAGGGTAACTATGGAAAATATTGGCCCACTTAAGGACAAAGAAGGAAAGTATGCGCTGAGTCAGAGGAAATGGGTGACGTTCTTAATGAGTACTTTGCATCGGTATTCACCAAGGAGAGGGACATGATAGATGTTGAGGTTAGGGATAGATGTTTGCTTACTCTAGGTCAAGTTGGCATAAGGAAGGAGAAAGTGTTGGGTATCCTAAAAGACATTAAGGTGGACAAGTCCCCAGGTCCGGATGGGATCATTCCCAGGTTTATGAGGGAAGCAAGAGAGGAAATAGCCGGGGCCGTAACAGATACCTTTGCAGCATCCTTAGACACGGGTGAGGTCCCGGAGGACTGGAGACTTGCTAATGTTGTCCCCTTGTTTAAGAAGGGTATCAAGGATAATCCAGGTAATTATCGACCGGTGAGCCTGACGCCACTGGTTGGGAAGCTACTACAGAAGATACTGAGGTATAGGATCTATTCCCATTTGGAAGAAAATGGGCTTATCAGTGATAGGCAACATGATTTTGTGCAGGGAAGGTCATGTCTTACCAACTTAATAGAATTCTTTGAGGACGTGACAAAGTTGATTGATGAGGGAAAGACTGTAGATGTCATATACATGGACTTCAGAAAGGCATTTGATAAGGTTCCCCGTGGCAGGCTGATGGAGAAAGTGAAGTCACATGGGGTCCAGGGTGTGCTAGCTAGATGGATAAAAAAAAACTGGCTAGGCAACAGGAGACAGAGAGTAGTAATAGAAGAGAGTTTCTCAAATTGGAGACCTGTGACTAGTGGTCATATTTGATGACAGGTTAGACAGAGGATCTCAATCGGCACAGTCTTGGAGGGCTGAAGGGCCTGTTCCTGTGCTGTAATTTTCTTTGTTCTTAGTTCTTTGTTCTTTGACATAAATAGGGAGAGAGGGGGAGGCAGATCGAAGATGGATAGAGGAGAAGATAGGTGGACAGGAGACAGACATGTTAAAGAGGCGGCAAAGAGGCCAGTAGAGGTGAGTGCAGGTGGGGAGGTAGGGAGGGGATAGGTCAGCCTGGGGAGGATGGACAAGCCAAGGGGGCGGGATGAGGTTCGTAGGTCGGAAATGGGGGTGCGGCTTGAGGTAGGAGGAAGGAATAGGTGAGAGGAAGAACAGGTTAGGGAGTGGGGAACAAGCTGGGCTGGTTTTGGGATGCAGTGGGGGGAGGGGAGATTTTGAAGCTTGTGAAATCCACATTGACACCATTGGGCTGCAGAGTTCCCAAGCAGAATATGACGTGCTCTTCCTGCAACCTTCAGTTGACATTATTGTGGCACTGCAGGAGGCCCCGGATGGGCATGTTGTCTGAGGAATGGGATGGGGAGTTGAAATGGTTCGGGACTGGCAGGTGCAGTTGTTTATTGTGAACCGAGCGTAGGTGTTCTGCAAAGTGGTCCCCAAGCCTCCCTTGGTTTCCCCAATGTAGAGGAATCCACAGCGGATGCTGTATACCACATTGGCAGATGTGCAGGTTAACATCTGCTTGATGTGGAAAGTCTTCTTGGGGCCTGGGATGTGGGTGAGGGAGGAGGTAGGGGGGCAAATATAGCACTTCCTGTGGTTGCAGGGGCAAGTGGCCGGGTATGGTAGGGTTGGAGGGGAGTGTGGAGTGGACAAGGGAGTCGCGGAGAGAGTGGTCCCTCCAGAAAACAGACAAGGGTGGGGATGGAAAAGTGCCTTTGGTGGTGGGGTCGGATTGTAGATGGCGGAAGTGTCAGAGATCGATGCGTTGGATCCGGAGGTTGGAGGGGTGGTGTGTGAAGACGAGGGGGATTCTCTTTTGGCGGTTATTGCGGGGACCGGGTGTGGGGGATGAGTTGCTGGAAATGCGGGAGACACAGTGGAGGGCGTTCTCAACCACTGCAGGGGGGATGTTGTGGTCCTTGAATAACGAGGACATCTGAGATTCCCACCCTTGTCTGCTTTCTGGAGGGATCACTCTCTCCGTGACTCCCTTGTCCGCTCCACACTCACCTCCAACCCCACCATACCTGATACTTTCCCCTGCAACCACGGGAAGTGCTACACTTGCCTCCATACCTCCTCTCTCGCCCCCATCCCAGGCCCCGAGAAGACTTTCTTCATCAAGCAGATGCTCACCTGCACAGCTGTCAATGTGGTATACTGCATCCGCTGTACCCACTATGGCCTCCTCTACATTGGGGAAACCAAGCGGAGGCTTGGGGACCGCTTTGCAAAACACCTACACTCGGTTTGCAGTAAACAACTGCACCTCCAAGTCACGAACCATTTCAACTCCCCCTCCCATTTCTCAGACGACATGTCCATCCTGGGCCTCCTGCACTGCCACAACGATGCCACCCGAAGGTTGCAGGAACAGCAGCTCGTATTCCACTTGGGAACCCTGCAGCCCAATGGTGTCAATGTGGATTTCACAAGCTTCAAAATCTCCCCTCCCCCCACTGCATTCCAAAACCAGCCCAGCTTGTCCCTGCCTCCCTAACCTGTCCTTCCTCTCACCTATCCCCTCCTCCCACCTCAAGCCGCTCCCCTTTTTTCCTACCTACTAACCTCATCCTGCCCCCTTGACCTGTCTGTCCTCCCCAGACTGACATATCCCCTTCCTGCCTCCCCACCCGCACTTACCTCTACTGGCTCTATCACCGCCTCTTTAACTTGTCTGTCTCCTGTCCACCTATCTTCTCCTCTATCCATCTTCGATCTGCCTCTCCCTCTCTCCCTATTTATTTCAGAACCCTCTCCCCCGCCCCCTTTTCTGATGAAGTGTCTAGGTCCGAAATGTCAGTATGTGTGCTCCTAAGATGCAGCTTGGCATGCTGTGTTCATCCTGCTCCATACTTTGTTATCTCGGATTCTCCAGTATCTGCAGTTCCCATTATCTCTTAGTAAAAAGTGTGTCCACATCCAGCTAAAAACAGAAAGACTTGTACTTAGGTGGTGCCTTTCATGTTTCCTGGTCTCTCAATGCATTTTGCAGCCAATTTTGAAGTGTATTGAAATGTAGGACATGCAGTCGACAATATGCACACAGTAAATTCCAACAAACAGCAGTGTTATAACGATCAGATAATCTGTTTCTGTGATGTTGATTGAGGGATAAATATTGACCGAATACTAGGAATAATTGATGCTGTAGACACACTCACTGAGCCGGTGGATTTGGCTGCAAATGTTTTGCCACCCTGCTGCGTAACATCGTTTGTGCACCTCCAGTGAAGCATTGGTGCTCTGTCCCGCTTGTTATTTATATGCCTTGGTTTTCTGGGGTGGTTGGCATTATATCGGATTCTGTTTCTCAGTGGTTTGTACACAGGGTCTAATTCAGTGTGTTTGTTGATGATCCAGAAATTGGGAACTGCAACGCTGCAGTACTCCCTCAGTGCTGCACTCCAGTGTAAGCTGTGATTTGTATAGACACGCAATTATTAGAACTAAACGAAAAACTGCAATAAGACGAGTAGTTATACTTTAAAACATGGACAAAGAACTGAAATGAAAGGAAAAGAAGCATTTTATTGGATCATTGTTTACTAATATTTAAATAACTATATTTGCAACTGGTGTACCCTCCCCCACTATAGATCAACATAAGCCAGATATCTCCTGCTCACTTTCTCACAGTAATGGCTGTTGTAACTTGTTTCTTGACACCTAGTTAATTTTTGGTTCCAGTGCAGAAAATAAAGTGGAATTGGCAGAATCACCTATTCCCAATTTATAAAATAATGAAGACTATAGATAAGATGAATAGTCAAGGTCTTTTCTCCAGAGTAGTGGAGTCCAAAATTAAAGAGCGTAGGTTTAAGGTGAGAGGAGAAATATTTAAAAACAACCTCAGAGGCAACTTTCTCAGAGGGTAGATGATAAAATGTGAGGCTGGATGAACACAGCAGGCCAAGCAGCATCTCAGGAGCACAAAAGCTGACGTTTCGGGCCTAGACCCTTCATCAGAGAGGGGGATGGGGAGATGGAACTGGAATAAATAGGGAGAGAGGGGGAGGCGGACCGAAGATGGAGAGTAAAGAAGATAGGTGGAGAGAGTATAGGTGGGGAGGTAGGGAGGGGATAGGTCAGTCCAGGGAAGACAGACAGGTCAAGGAAGTGGGATGAGGTTAGTAGGTAGCTGGGGGTGCGGCTTGGGGTGGGAGAAAGGGATGGGTGAGAGGAAGAACCGGTTAGGGAGGCAGAGACAGGTTGGACTGGTTTTGGGATGCAGTGGGTGGAGGGGAAGAGCTGGGCTGGTTGTGTGGTGCAGTGGGGGGAGGGGACGAACTGGGCTGGTTTTGGGATGCAGTAGGGGAAGGGGAGATTTTGAAACTGGTGAAGTCCACATTGATACCATATGGCTGCAGGGTTCCCAGGCGGAATATGAGTTGCTGTTCCTGCAACCTTCGGGTGGCATCATTGTGGCAGTGCAGGAGGCCCATGATGGACATGTCATCTAGAGAATGGGAGGGGGAGTGGAAATGGTTTGCGACTGGGAGGTGCAGTTGTTTGTTGCGAACTGAGCGGAGGTGTTCTGCAAAGCGGTCCCCAAGCCTCCGCTTGGTTTCCCCAATGTAGAGGTAGCCACACCGGGTACAGTGGATGCAGTAAACCACATTGGCAGATGTGCAGGTGAACCTCTGCTTAATGTGGAATGTCATCTTGGGGCCTGGGATAGGGGTGAGGGAGGAGGTGTGGGGACAAGTGTAGCATTTCCTGCGGTTGCAGGGGAAGGTGCCAGGTGTGGTGGGGTTGGAGGGCAGTGTGGAGCGAACAAGGGAGTCACGGAGAGAGTGGTCTCTCCGGAAAGCAGACAGGGGAGGGGATGGAAAAATGTCTTGGGTGGTGGGGTCGGATTGTAAATGGCGGAAGTGTCAGAGGATGATGCGTTGTATCCGGAGGTTGGTAGGGTGGTGTGTGAGAACGAGGGGGATCCTCTTAGGGCGGTTGTGGCGGGGGCGGGGTGTGAGGGATGTGTTGCGGGAAACACGGGAGACGCGGTCAAGGGCGTTCTCGATCACTGTGGGGGAAAGTTGCGGTCCTTAAAGAACTTGGACATCTGGGATGTGCAGGAGTGGAATGTCTTATCGTGGGAGCAGATGTGGCGGAGGCGGAGGAATTGGGAATTGGGGATGGAATTTTTGCAGGAGGGTGGGTGGGAGGAGGTGTATTCTAGGTAGCTGTGGGAGTCGGTGGGCTTGAAATGGACATCAGTTACAAGCTGGTTGCCTGAGATGGAGACTGAGAGGTCCAGGAAGGTGAGGGATGTGCTGGAGATGGCCCAGGTGAACTGAAGGTTGGGGTGGAAGGTGTTGGTGAAGTGGATGAACTGTTCGAGCTCCTCTGGGGAGCAAGAGGCGGCGCCGATACAGTCATCAATGTACCGGAGGAAGAGGTGGGGTTTGGGGCCTGTGTAGGTGCGGAAGAGGGACTGTTCCACGTAACCTACAAAGATGCAGGCATAGCTGGGGCCCATGCGGGTGCCCATGGCCATCCCCTTAGTCTGTAGGAAGTGGGAGGAGTCAAAAGAGAAGTTGTTGAGTGACATTTAGAACTGGTTTCTTCTGATTTTGAACTTTACAAATTGTCATTCTACAAATATTCCTCATTAATCTGTGATTTACCTCAGGATATCTCTATTTGCATATACTGAATTTTGTAACATTCCTAGGGGATACTCGGGTTAATAACAGTTCTTCTTAAGGAACACAATAAAATGTAATATCACTTAATCATTCAGATTGCTCCTGTCAATTTAAAAAAGTATATTAATCAAGCTCACACCACCATTGATAGTCACTATTTTCATAAGTAATTGTATTTTTCATTTACTATTAAAGCAGAAATAAATCTTGAAGTTGAACAAAGACTTGTATAGAGTAACAAGATTTTACGGTGAAGAGGGAGACCAATCAGACCATTGCACCTCTGTTTTTGGAAAGATATTCAATCAGCATTGTTCCCCTGCACAAGCTCTACAGCATGTAATTTTATCCCCATGCATTCATCCAGTTCCTTTTTGAAAGTTTCTACTAAGTGTGTTTTCATCATCCTTTCAAGCTTCAGATCATAATTTGTTAAGCAAACAAATTTTTGTTGCACCTTTTTGTCAATTACCTTAATTCAGTATCCTCTAATTACCAACCTGTCTGCCACTGCAATCAATTACTTTTTATTTACTCGATCAAAACTTCATGAAGCAGGCCATATGTACTGGGTAGTAAACATGTGGTCACCTGTAACTTTACAATTGTCTAATGGTGTTTAGAAATGTAAGTCTAATGTGCCACAAAACATTTATTTGGTTTGGAAAGAGGTTACTAGTTTCAGTGTATATTTAAAATTATGGCATCAACTTTCAGATTCTGTCAGAAAAAAGCAATAATTAAATTTAGTTGGGGTAAATGATGCATTCTAATATAACTACATTTCAGTTTCATTAAGGATGCATATATGGCAGCTAAAAACAAACACAGGCCTGTTGTCAATGGGATGATACTTGAAACACAGCAAGAGGGCAGTAATGCATCATTTGTTTTTTTTCCTGCTGCTATCATCCATTTAAAGGATGATTTCAAATGAAAAAGAGGTTAAAGACAAAGCAGTCTGAGTACAAAACCAAGATAATAAAGTGTGAAGCTGGATGAACACAGCAGGCCAAGCAGCATCTCAGGAGGACAAAAGCTGACGTTTCGGGCCTAGACCCTTCATCAGAGAGGGGGATGGGGTGAGGGTTCTGGAATAAATAGGGAGAGAGGGGGAGGCGGACCGAAGATGGAAAGAAAAGAAGATAGGTGGAGAGGAGAGTATAGGTGGGGAGGGGATAGGTCAGTCCAGGGAAGACGGACAGGTCAAGGAGGTGGGATGAGGTTAGTAGGTAGGAGATGGAGGTGCGGCTTGGGGTGGGAGGAAGGGATGGGTGAGAGGAAGAGCAGGTTAGGGAGACAGAGACAGGCTGGACTGGTTTTGGGATGCAGTGGGTGGAGGGGAAGAGTTGGGCTGGTTGTGTGGTGCAGTGGGGGGAGGGGACGAACTGGGCTGGTTTTGGGATGCGGTGGGGGAAGGGGAGATTTTGAAGCTGGTGAAGTCCACATTGATACCATTGGACTGCAGGGTTCCCAAGCGGAATACGAGTTGTTGTTCCTGCAACCTTCGGGTGGCATCATTGTGGCACTGCAGGAGGCCCATGATGGACATGTCATCTAAAGAATGGGAGGGGGAGTGGAAATGGTTTGCGACTGGGAGGTGCAGTTGTTTGTTGCGAACTGAGCGGAGGTGTTCTGCAAAGCGGTCCCCGAGCCTCCGCTTGGTTTCCCCAATGTAGAGGAAGCCACACTGGGTACAATGGATACAGTATACCACATTGGCAAATGTGCAGGTGAACCTCTGCTTAATATGGAAAGTCATCTTGGGGCCTGGGATAGGGGTGAAGGAGGAGGTGTGGGGGCAAGTGTAGCATTTCCTGCGGTTGCAGGGGAAGGTGCTGAGTGTGTACAAAACCATGTCTGAGATATTGGGGCCAGAATTTTTGCCTCTGAGGCCAAAATTAGGAGTTGAGATTAATCCAAATGGCACAATCCGGCCTCAGTTCGAGCACTGCTAAAGGCAAGATTCTCACTCATGGAGGGTGGGACAGCTTGATGTCAGGCATACCAATCCAGACACGGTGGTGGATGTGCATCAATTGATGAAGTAACTATGCTCAGAGGCCTATTTTCATTCCCAGAAACTTCAGTCAACATGTTAAGATTAGTGTGTGGCCTTCCTTATCATTACCCCTTAATTGCCTCACCCTGCTTCATTTCCCATTATTTTCTTATCACTCTCTGACCCGCAACCCTTGCATTCAATATGCACTCCATAAGTGGAACTCAAGTCCTCTAACAGCATTTCAAAGTTGTTGAAAAGTTCATGAATCAGTAAAAACCATTAAACTTGCATCCCCTGGAACAACTGAACAAAAAAACTCTCAAGTGTAAAATCCAAAGCGGCCTAAAAGCAACACGCACCTCTTCAAAAAGACATACAGATGGCTGAGCTGTTTGGAAGGAATGAATAAAAGCAATGAGGAGTGTTCAAACAATTAGCTCTAGATCACACATAGGACAAGGCTTTAAACACTGTGCAATACAGATCAGCATTTTATCCACTGATAATCTATTATTAGATGCTGTTGTTAGAAGAAGTAATTTGGCAACCACATTTTTTAATGGTTACCTCTTTTCTAATCACAGCACCATTAACACTCTCTTTAGTAAGCACTGATACAGCCCAGACTTTGCTATTTCATGATAAACTGAAAAGGGGGCAACCATGTTTTTAGGTAACAAGAGATAACAATGTTTTTACTCAGCTATTAAATTGTACTGACCTCTGGTGCCTAGTTCATTCTGCAGATGTGATTTAGGAAAGTTTCTAAACATAGTTACATCTTTGTAAATTGCAGAATTTCTGAAATACACACTTCTAGAATGATTCCAGCAGCTTCCACATCACGGCATGTGGGGTTCCTGACTACTGTCTTTTTTGTGCTGGAGACATGATTCCTAGATCCTCGCTGTAACTGCCATTTATTTCACTGCCATCTCTGGTTCTGTTCATTTGTTCACTTGTCCTGGGTGGATGTAAATTTGTTGGTTTTTACTGACTCACAAACTTTTCAACAACTTTCGAATGTCGTAGAGTTTCATTTATAAAGTGTATATTGGATACATGGGTTGAGGGTCGGGGAGTGATAAGAGAGTAATGGGAAATGAAGCAGGGTGAGGCAGTTTAAGGCGTAATGATGAATGAGGCGACGCCGTCATCTTAAGATGTGGACTGAAGTTTCTAGGACTGGAAATAGGCCTTTTAGAACAGTGACTTCAACATTGGCCCACACCCACCGTTGTATCTGGGTTAGTACGTTTGATATAAAGCTGATCCACTGTCCATGAGGTGAAAATTCAATCTAAATTCTACAAGTTCAGAAAGTTACATCTGGAACTAATGGAGGAATAATAATCAGGAAGATTGATGGCTGGTAAATTGGGCAGAACAATGACAGATGGAATTTAATCCTGATAAGTGTGAGGTGATGCAATTTGGGAGGTCTGTTAAGGGAGGGGTAAACACGATGAAGGTCCCTAGGGAGTACTGAGGAACAAGGAGACGTTGTATAACAATCCATAGAGCCATGAAGCACAGATGGATAGGATGGTGAAGAAGGCCTACAGGATGTTTGCCTTCATTAGTCAAGGCATAGAATATAGGAGCAGGGAACTCTGGTTAGCCTGCTGATGGAACTGTGTGGTTTTGGTCGCCACATAATTGAAAGACCATGATTTCACTGGAGACGATCGAGAGGAGATTCACCACGCCTTAGATTTCTAAGACAACTGTGGAACAAATTTGAGCTGAACTTTGAGAACAGCCAACTCACTATGACAAATTACATTACTACCCACAATTGCATAACTGCCTATTCTAAAATTAAGCTATTCCTAACAAGAATGAAATTTTCCATGAGAGAATGTTCCCTTCCAAAAAAGAAATTTTTTTTAAGAAAGTGTTTATCATAGAACATAGCAGTCAAGAAATTGGTAGAACAGGTGATTCATGAGTATTTTCATGAAGACTTCAACAGAATTCAATAAGATACTAGTACTAAAATTGAGAATTGTGACATTCTGGTGAAAATAGGACTGGATCAGAAGTTGGCTTAAAAAAAGGAGAGAAGTAATCACGAGAAGTGTTATATGAGATTGAGGCAAGATGATGAGTCAAGAAATGCAGGAACCAATCTAAGCATCTGTGTTGAACATGGGCAAAAACATATATTGTCATATGACTGGTTATGTTACTGGATTACTAACCCAGAGGCAGAGACTGCATCCATATCCAACCAAAAATAGAAAGACTTGTACTTATGTAATGCCTTTCATGATTCCTGATCTCTCAATGCATTTTACAGCCAATTTTGAAGTGTATTGAAATGTAGGAGATGCAGTAGGCAATATGCACACAGTAAATTCCAACAAACAGCAATGTTATAACGATCAGATAATCTGTTTCTGTGACGTTGATTGAGGGATAAATATTTGTCGTCCCACTCCAGTGTACAAATCACAACTGACACTGGAGTGCAGCACTGAGGGAGTGCTGCAGCATTGCAGTTCCCAATAATTGAGCTTGTAGACACCAGCCGGTGCAAATGTTTTGTCACTCTGCTGCGTAACATCGTCCATGCACCTCCAGTGAAGTATCGACATTCTGTCCAACTTGTTATTTATTTGCCTTGGTCTTCTGGGGTGGATGGTATTACTTCTGGTTCTGTTTCCCAGT
This sequence comes from Stegostoma tigrinum, assembly GCF_030684315.1. NCBI lineage: Eukaryota > Metazoa > Chordata > Chondrichthyes > Orectolobiformes > Stegostomatidae > Stegostoma > Stegostoma tigrinum. The sequence goes on along the minus strand of NC_081367.1, from coordinate 75,231,075 downwards.
GGTTTGTACAGAGGGTCTAATTCAGTGTGTTTGTTGATGATCCAAAAATTGGGAACTGCAATGCTGCAGCACTCCCTCAGTGCTGCACTCCAGTGTCAGTTGTGATTTGCATACTGGAGTGGGACAACAAACTGGCACAACATGTCTCAGAGGTGTGAGTGCCACCAGTTGAGCCTGATTCCTGTCCTACAAGTTGACTGCTAACTGTGAAGTAGCCTTGCAAGCCATTCAGCTGTTTTTCATTTGTTCATAATTGCCCTACGGGGTGAATTGCTGAAGACCTTGGGCAATCAGGACTCCACAGTGCTGTTAGGAATAGACTGTTAACCCAACATTAACTTTTTGATGTCTCCTAATAAAATCAAACAGCACAAGAACCACCCAAACCACAGGATGAACCAACACAAGCGAGATGAGTGAAAATGATGATGATCTATTCAAAATGGATTAATCAGTGATAATGGTAGAGTAAAGGGTCAAGATTTAACTATGCAAATAGGAAAGATGTGTGAGGAATAATGTGAAAGATCACATGATAATGGAGAGATTGTGAAGAGAGTGGTGACAGCCTGCAGCTCATTTTAAGCTTTAGTTTCTATCGTCAGTTTGGACACAGTAACCTCTCTTCAGTGATTATAATGCACCTACGCTCCAAGACTCCCCACGAAACAAAAGAATATGATACACAATGTGTAGTGCAATCACCAAAACAAAGTACAATATCGCAAGGTACAAAACACTCTAATGAGACATTGAAAAAATATAACACTTCTTTTCCCTAAGGTGCAGGAGTTCAATACTAAAGGATATATTTTAAGGTGAAAGAAGATTTAGGAAGGACGTGAGGGTCAACTTTTTTACACAGAGTGTAGTTAGTTTGTGGAATAAAATTCCAAAGGAAGTGATGGATAGTGGCACAGTTGCAGTGTTTAAAAGACATTTGGATAAATCCATAAATAGGAAAGGTTTGGAGTGATATTGGCCAAATGCAGGCAGGTGGGACTAGTTTAGTTTGGGAACAGGGTTGGTGTGGACTAGTTGGACCGAATGGTCTGTTTCCATGCAGTATGACACTATGACTCGTTTATAACTCTAAGATTCAATGACTATGACATTGCCTAGAATGGGAAATCTCAGTTACAAGGAGAGACTGGATAAGATGCATTTGTTATTCTTGGAGCAGAGGAGTATAAGGGGGATCTCATTGAAGTAGACAAAATTAGGGAAAGCATAGAAAGAGTGCATCTTAAGAATCATTTCGCCTTGGCATACATGTCTAAGACCAGAGTGCATAAGTTTAAGGAGAAGCATAAGTAGTTAGAGAATTCTGAGGAAAAATATCTTCATATAGAAAGTAGTAGAAACATGGAACACACTGTCTGGGAAGGTGGTGGAGGCAGATACTTTTGTAACTTCTAAAAAACATTTTAACCAGGCTCTTGAAATGCCAGAGTATTGGTTAAGGACCAGGTGCAAGTAAATAGCACTAGTGTAGTTTGGTGTTTGTTGGTCTGTATTGACATGGTAGGCCAAAGGGCCTGTTTTTATGCTGTATAGCCTTACGACTAAGATTTGTATTGTCTAAGGTTAATTGTCAAAGGATGTCAAACAGTAACAAATTCTCAGGATGAGTGAAGAAAGCTGCTTTGATTACGGCAGCAAGAGTCACAGGAGCTTTAACTGTTGTGCTTATAAATCTCTGACACAAATATTTAAAACGTCTCATTATGCCTAAAGAAGTTCAGAGGTGTAGTCAAAAGTTGACTGTTCTGAGGAAGGGAACTTCAATTTATGCATTCTGCAAAGATGCAGATCAACAGGTGGGTAAGTATTACCAGTTTCACTTCAGAGATAAATTCTGGAAATGTGATTGGCCACAATCAGACAAACAGAAGGCCAATCTGCAGAAGTTTCAATTTTCTCAATTTGCAGTGCACAATGAATGATTAACATTTTCCATCAGTACTACATGACTACATGTGAAAACTGATACTGTGCTTTCAGATAATGTTGCCAAAGGATAATGTGTGGATACGAAATAAAATAGGTTCAAGGATTGATTTTTGGAAGCACCTAAAGTAGCAGCGCAGGAATAGGAAGAGAATCCATGATTGCCTCTGTTGTGACAACAATTAGATAGATACTATGGCTGTGGAGAGGACAGTGGCATTGAATACAGCAGGGAACCTGTGGATGTGATGTTTCAGGATTTCCAGAAGGCATTTGACAAGGTGCCACACCAAAGGCTGCGACATAAGATAAAGTTACACAATATTACATGTATTGGCATGGATAGAGGATTGGTTGACCAGTAGAAAGCAATGGGTAGGGGTAAATGGGTGTTTTCTGGTTGGTGGTCAGTGGCTAGTGGTGTGCCTCAGGGATCAGTGTTGGACCGCAATTGTTTACAATTTACATAGATGATTTGGAGTTGGGGACTAAGTGTGGTGTGTCAGAATTTGCAGATGACACTAAGGTGAGTGGTACAGCAAAGTATGCAGAAGACACTGAAAGTCCGCAGAGGGATATGGATATTGTCGAAGTGAGTGGGCAAACGTCTGGCAGATGGAGTACAATGTTGTTAAGTGTGAGGTCATCCAATTTGGTAGGAATAACAGCAAAATGGACTGTTTTAAGTGGTAAAAAATTGCAGCACACTGCTATGTAGAGGGACTTGTGTGTCCTTGTGCATGAATCGCTAGAATTAGGATTGCAGGTGCAGCAGGTAATTAAAAAGGCAAATGAAATTTGCCTGCCATTGCTGGAGGGATGGAGTATAAATGCAGGGAGGCTATGCTGCAGCTGTCTCGGGTCCTGGTGAGGCCACACCTGGAGTACTGTGTGCAGTTTTGGGCTCTTTACTTGAGAAGAGATACACTAGCACTGGAGGGGGTGCAGAGGAGATTCACTCAGTTCATTCCAGAGTTGAGAGGGTTGGATTATGAGGAGAGACTGAGTAGACTGGGATTATACTTGTTGGAATTCAGAAGAATGAGGGGAGATCTTATAGAAACACATAAGATTATGAAGGGAATAGACAAGGTGGAGGCAGGGAGGTTGTTTCCGCTAGCAGGTGAATCTAGGACTAGAGGGCATAATAAAGGGAAGCAAATGTAGGACTGAGGTCAGGAGAAACTTCTTCACCCAAAGGGTTGTGAATTTGTGGAATTCCCTGCCCAGTGAAGTGGTTGAAGGTACCTTGCTGAATGTTTTTAAAGCAAGGCTAGATAAATTTTTGAACAGTAAAGGAATTAAGGATTATGGTGAGTAGGTGGATAAGTGGAGCTGAATCTCTAAAAGATCAGCCATGACCTTATTAAACGGCAGTGCAGGCTCAAGGAGCCAGATGGCCTACTCCTGCTCCTAGTTCAGATATTCTTATGTTCTTAAATGCTGGAGCTAGGTCAAAAATATGAGGAGATATGGTTTGCCTTTGTTACAATCATGTGTGTCACTTGCACTGAGATGATACTAAGGCTTTAAGTGGTATATTTGCCCTTTTTTTTATAGAGACTGAGACAAACTGCTTAGAGACAACAGAGTAAACAACTTGTGAGGCGTTTGGGTTTCTTTTTAAGTTGGAACAATAGCAGCCTGAATGGGTGGGATCAAGCTCCCACAGAACTAGGATTTTTAGTTAACAAGGTGTAGAGCTGTATGAACACAGCAGGCCAAGGAGCATCAGAGGAGCAGGAAAGCTGACGTTCTTCAGACTTTGAGCACTTGCTGGGGTATCAAAGCTGGATGTGGAAGCTCTTATTCTTCTCTCTGTTTACAGATAAAAGCAGGGGTTCTCTTCCTGCTGCTAGAATTGTATGAGAGACTGTCTGTTTTACTGAATTTGCTTCTGCTAAATATGTGTTGATGAAATGTTACTATATTGGAACAGTTAATTAGTAGTTATTATATCTATTATTTTGTTAATCATTTCAATAGAGTTACAATTAAGCCAATTCTTTTCTGCCTATTTTGCCTGTATTTTAACTGTAATATAAAAAACGTGTTTTGCTTAATCCAGCTCCACACTTTGTTATCTTGGATTCTCCAGTATCTGCATCAAGTTGTTTGCTTAACATCAAGTTGTTTGACAAACCGAACTGGATCTGGAATGCCACGTTTTATGCTTACATTTAAAGTAAGAAAAATTTAGGGTCTACACTATCTTCTTCACATATTTTGAGGGGTTTTGACTGATCTGTAACAGCGCTTTTGATGTAAGCCAATTTGATAATGTGGCAAAGGGTGAAAATCATATTGTCATAATTCATAACGAAGTTCAATGAAAGATGGGAACAGTTTTGAGAATGGCAATGTGTTCAAGGACTTCGAAGAGGAAAGTGACAACAGTTTGCAAGGATAGTAGATTCAGTGGCTTTTCTGAGAAGCTTGATTTGATGAAGAAATTATTATGAATAATATCAGCAAGCATACAAACCAGGACAAGAAGCTAAGTTGCCAGTAGTTTAATTGCAACATAGTTGAGAGAGCAGCATATAGGTTTCATGGACAATATGAGCTCAAGTGGCTATGAGAGAATTCAGGGGGTAAACTAGAGAAGGCGACCAGTTTTGTCTTGGAATGAGAGGAGCCATCAAGGAAGTATGGCTTGGTGGGCTGGAGGAAGGAAGGGAAGTAACAGGCAGCAAATCAGATGGCTATACCTTGATGACAAATAAAGGACAAAGAAAATTACAACACAGGAACAGGCCCTTTGGCCCTCCAAGCCTGCACCGATCCAGATCCTCTGTCTAAACCTGTTGCCTACTTTCCAAGGATCCGTATCCCTCTGCTCGCTGCCCATTCATGTATCTCTCTAGATACAACTTAAACAATGCTATCGTGCCCACCTCTACCACCTCTTGCAACGCATTCCAGGCACCCACCACCCTCTGCGTAAAGAACTTTCCACCCATATCTCCCTTAAACTTTTCCCCTCTCACCTTGAAATCGTGACCCCGATTAATTGAGTCCCCAACTCTGGGAAAAAGCTTCTTGCTATCCATCCTGTCTGTACCTCTCACGATTTTGTAGACCTTAATCAGGTCCCCTGTCAACCTCCGTCTTTCTAATGTAAATAATCCTAATCTACTCAACCTCTCTTCATAACTAGCGGCTTCGATACCAGGTAACATCCTGGTGAACCTCCTCTGCACCGTCTCCAAAGCATCCACATCCTTTTGGTATTGTGGCAACCAGAACTGTATGCAGTATTCCAAATGTGGTCGAACCAAAGTCCTATACAACTGCAATATGACCTGCCAACTCTTGTACTCAGTACCCCGTCCGATGAATGAAAGCGTGCCGTATGCCTTCTTGACCACTCTGTCGACCTGCGTAGCGACCTTCAGGGTACAATGGACCTGAACACCCAGATCTCTCTGTGCAGCAGTTTTCCCCAGGGCTTTTCCATTTACCACATAGTTCTCTGTTGAATTGGATCTTACAAAATGCATCACCTCACACATTCTGAAGAAGGGTCCTGACCCGAAACATCAAACTTTCCTGCTCCGCTGCTTGGCCTGCTGTGTTCATCCAGCTTCACATCGTGTTACCTCACCTCGCATTTGCCTGGATTGAACTCCCATCTGCCATTTCTCTGCCCTACTCTCCAATCTGTCGATATTCTGCTGCATTCTCTGACAGTCCCTTTCACTATCTGCTATTCCACCAATCTTAGTGTCATCTGCAAACTTGCTCATCGGACCATCTAAACCTTCCTCCAGATCGTTTGTGTATATCACAAACAACAGTGGTCCCAACATGGATCCCTATGGAACACCATTGGTCACAGTTCTCCATTTTGAGAAACTCCCTTCCACTACAACTCTCTGTCCCCTGTTGCCTAGTCAGCTCTCTATACATCTAGCTGGTACACCCTGGACCCCATGCAACTTCACTTTCTCCATCAGCCTACCAAGGGGAACCTTATCAGATGCCTTACTGAAGTCCATGTATATGACATGTACAACCTTTTCCTCATCAATCAACCTTGTCACTTCCTCAAAGAATTCTAATAAGTTGGTACAACATGACCTTCCCTGCGCAAACCAATGCTGCCTATCACTAATAAGCCCATTTACTTCCAAATGTAAATAGATCCTATCCCTCAGTATTTTCTCCAGCAGCTTGCCCACCATTGATGTCAGGCTCACCAGTCTATAATTACCTGGATTATCCTTGCTACCCTTCTTAAACAAGGAGACAACATCAGCAATTCTGTAGTCCTCCCGGACCTCACCCATGCTCAAGGGTGCTGCAAAGATATCTATTAAGGCCCCAGCTATTTCCTCTCTCACTTCACTCAGTAACCTGGTTTAGATCCCATCCGGACCAGGGGACTTTTCCACCCTAATGTCTTCTAGAATACCCGGCGCTTCCCTCCTCCTTATGCTGACTTGACCTAGAGTAGTCAAACATTTATCCCTAACCTCAACATTTGTCATATCCCTCTCCTCAGTGAATACCGACACAAAGTACTCATTAAGAATCTCAGTCATTTTCTTTGACTCCTTGCATAACTTTCTTCCTTTGTCCTTGAGTGGACCAACCCTTTCTCCAGTTACCCACTTGCTCGTTATATGTGAATAATAGGCTTTGGGATTTTCCTTAACCTTGCTTGCTGAAGATATTTCATGACCCCTTTTAGCCCCCTTAATTCCTCGTTTCAGATTGGACCTGCTTTCCCAATATTCTTCCAAAGCTTCATCTGTTTTCAGTCGCCTAGACTTATGTGTGCTTCATTTTTCCTCTTTGCTAGCCTCACAATTTCACCTGTCATCCATTGTTCCCTAATCTTGCCCTTTCTATCCCTCACTTTCACAGGGACATGTCTGTCCTGCACTCTAATCAACCTCTCTTTAAAAGCCTCCCACATGTCAAATGTGGATTTACCCTCAAACAGCTGCTCCCAATCCACATTCCCTAGCTCCTGCTGAATTTTGCTATAGTAGGCCTTCCCCCAATTCAGCACTCTTCATTTAGGATCACTCTCGTCTTTGACCATGAGTATTCTAAAACTTGTGGAATTGTGATCACTATTCCCAAAGTAATCCCCGACTGAACTTTCAACTATCTGGCCAGGCTCATTCCCCGATACCAGGTCCAGTATGGCCCCTTCCCAAGTTGGACTATTTATATACTGCTCTAGAAAACCCTCCTGGATGCTCCTTACAAATTCTGCTCCATCTAAACCCCTAACACTAAGTGAATCCCAGTAAATGCTGGGAAAATTAAAATCTCCCATCACCACCACCCTGTTGCTCCTACATCTTTCTGCAGTCTGTTTACATATTTGTCCCTCTATCTCATGTTTGTTGTTGCGAGGTCTGTAGTACAGCCCCAATATTGTTACCACACCCTTCCTATTTCTGAGCTCTGCCCATATTGCCTCACTGAGTCCTCCATAGTGCCCTTCTTCAGCACGGCTGTGATATCCTCTTTGACCAGTAGTGCAACTCCTCCTCCCCTTTTACCTCCCTCTCTATCCTGCCTGAAGCATATATATTCTGGGATATTTAGTAGCCACTTGCTCTTCCCTCAACCAAGTCTCAGTACCAGCAATAACATCATACTCCCAGGTACTAATCCAAGACCTAAGTTTATCTGCCTTACCTACTACACTTCTTGCATTAAAACAAATGCACCACAGACCACCTGTCCCTTTGCGTTCATCATCTGCTCTCTGCCTCCTCTTCCCCTTAGTCACACTGACTTCATTATCTACTTCCTTACAGGCTTTAATTACTACCTCCTTACTGTCCACTAACCTCCTCATTTGGTTCCCATCCCCCTGCCAGATTAATTTAAACCCTCCCTAAAAGCGTTAGCAAAAGCAGGCAGAAGGGTCTAGGCCCGAAACGTCAGCTTTCCTGCTGCTATGATGCTGCTTGGCCTGCTGTGTTCATCCAGCTCTACACCTTGTTATCTCTTATCTTAGGACATTGGTTCCAGTCCAGCCCAGGTGTAGACCGTTCAATTTGTAATAGTCCCACCTGCCCCAGAACTGGTCCCAATGTCCCAAAATTCTGAACCCCTCCCTCCTGCACCATCTCTCAAGCCACTCATTTCTCCTGCCTGTTCTTTCATTTCTACTCTGACTAGCACGTGGCACTGGTAGCAATCCTGAGATTACTACCTCTGAGATCCTACTTTTTAACTTGGTTCCTAACTCCCTAAATTCTGCTTTTAGGACCTCATCCCACTTTTTACTGATATCATTGGTGCCTATATGCATCATGACAGCTGGCTATTCACCCTCCCCCTTCAGAATGTCCTGTAGTCGATCTGAGACATACTTGACCCATGCACCTGGAGGCAACATACAATTCGGGAGTCTCGTTTTCGAATACAGAACTGTCTATCTACTTCCGTTACAATCGAATCCCCTATGACTATAGGACTTCCACTGTTTTTCTCACCCTTCTGCGCAGCAGAGCCAGCCACAGTGCCATGAACCTGGCTACTGCTGCCTTCCCCTGGTGAGCCATCTCCCCTAATAGTATTGGAGGGAGATGACCGCAGAGGACACCTTCACTGTCTTCCTGCTTTCTCAATAACGAAGTGTGAAGCTGGCTGAACACAGCAGGCCAAGCAGCATCTCAGGAGCACAAAAGCTGACGTTTCGGGCCTAGACCCTTCAGCAGAGAGGGGGATGGGGTCAGGGTTCTGGAATAAATACGGAGAGAGGGGAGGCGGACCGAAGATGGAGAGGAAAGAAGATAGGTGGAGAGGAGAGTATAGGTGGGGAGGGGATTGGTCAGTCCAATGAAGACGGACAGGTCAAGGAGGTGGGATGAGGTTAGTAGGTAGGAGATGGAGGTGCAGCTTGGGGTGGGAGGAAGGGATGGGTGAGAAGAAGAACAGGTTAGGGAGGCAGAGACAGGTTGGACTGGTTTTGGGATGCAGTGGGTGGTGGGGAAGAGCTGGGCTGGTTGTGTGGTGCGGTGGGGGGAGGGGACGAACTGGGCTGGTTTTGGGATGCGGTGGGGGAAGGGGAGACCCTGAAGCTGGTGAAGTCCACATTGATACCATTTGGCTGCAGGGTTCCCAAGCGGAATATGAGTTGCTGTTCCTGCAACCTTCGGGTGGCATCATTGTGGCACTGCAGGAGGCCCATGATGGACATGTCGTCTAAAGAATGGGAGGGGGAGTTAAAATGGCTCACAACTGGGAGGTGCAGTTGTTTATTGCGAACCGAGCGGAGGTGTTCTGCAAAGCGGTCCCCAAGCCTCCGATTGGTTTCCCCAATGCAGAGGAAGCCACACCGGGTACAATGGATACAGTATACCACATTGGCAGATGTGCAGGTGAGCATCTACTTAATATGGAAAGTCATCTTGGGGCCTGGGATAGGGTTGAGGGAGGAGGTGTGGGGGCAAGTGTCACACTTCCTGCGTTGCAGGGGGAAGGTGCCGGGTGTAGTGGGTTTGGGGGGGAGTGTGGAGCGAACAAGGGAGTCATGGAGAGAGTGGTCTCTCCGGAAGGCAGACAAGGGTGAGGATGGAAAAATGGCTTGGGTGGTGGGGTCGGATTGTAGATGGTGGAAGTGTCGGAGGATGATGCGTTGTATCCGGAGGTTGGTGGGGTGGTGTGTGAGAATGAGGGGGATCCTTTTGGAGCGATTGTGGCGTGGGCGGGGTGTGAGGGATGTGTTGCGGAAAATGCGGGAGACGCGATCAAGGGCGTTCTCGACCACTGCGGGGGGAAAGTTGCAGTCCTTGAAGAACTTGGACATCTGAGATGTGCGGGAGTGGAATGCCTCATCGTGGGAGCAGATGCGGCGGAGGCAGAGGAATTGGGAATAGGGGATGGAATTTTTGCAGGAGGGTGGGTGGGAGGAGAGAGAGAGAGACACCTGCATCTAGGTAGCTGTGGGAGTCGGTGGGCTTGAAATGGACATCAGTTTCTAGGTGGTTACCTGAGATGGAGACTGAGGGGCCCAGGAAGGTGAGGGATGTGTTGGAGATGGCCCAGGTGAACTTGAGGTTGGGATGGAAGGTGTTGGTGAAGTGGATGAACTGTTCGAGCTCCTCTGGGGAGCAAGAGGCGGCGCCGATACAGTCATCGATGTAACGGAGGAAGAGGTAGGGTTTGGGGCCTGTGTAAGTGTGGAAGAGGGACTGTTCCACGTAACCTACAAAGAGGCAGGCATAGCTTGGGCCCATGCGGGTACCCATGGCCACCCCCTCTGTCTGTACGAAGTGGGAGGAATCGAAAGAGAAGTTGTTGAGGGTGAGGACGAGTTCGGCTAGGCAGTTGATGGTGTCGGTGGAGGGGGATTGGTTGGGACTGCGGGACAGGAAGAAGCGGAGGGCCTTGAGGCCAATTGCATGAGGAATACAGGTGTATAGAGACTGGACATCCATGGTGAAAATGAGGTGTTGGGGGCCAGGGAATTGGAAGTTCTGGAGGAGGTAGAGGGCGTGAGTGGTGTCACAGACGTAGGTGGGGAGTTCCTGGACCAACGGGGAGAAAATGAAGTCCAGATAGGTGGAGATGAGTTCGTTGGGGCAGGAGCAGGCTGAGACAATGGGTCGACCAGGGCAGGCAGGTTTGTGGATTTTGGGAAGAAGATAGAAACGGGCTGCGGGGGGTTGGGGAACTATAAGGTTGGAGGCTGTAGGTGGGAGGTCCCCTGAGGTGATGAGGTCATGGATGGTGTTGGAGATGATGGTTTCGTGCTCGGAGGTGGGGTCATGATCAAGGGGGCGGTCGGAGGAGGTGTCGGAGAGTTGGCGTTTGGCCTCGGTGATGTCGAGGTCAGTGTGCCATACTACCACTGCGCCTCCCTTGTCTGTGGGTTTGATGGTGAGGTTGGGGTTGGAGCGGAGGGACCGGAGGGCTGCCCGTTCTGCGGGGGAGAGGTTGGAGTGGGTGAGAGGGTGGAGAGGTTGAGGCGGTTAATGTCTCGACGGCAGTTGGAGATGAAGAGGCCGAGGGAGGGTAGGAGGCCTGGGGGTGGTGTCCAGGAAGAGGACTTGTGTTGGAGGCAGGTGAAGGGGTCAGTGGAGGGAGGGTTAGGCTCCTGGTTAAAGAAGTAAGCTTGGAGGCGAAGGCGGCAGAAAAACTGCTTAATGTCCAAATGTGACTGGTATTTGTTCATGTGTGGTTGTAGGGGGACAAAGGTGAGCCCCTTGCTTCGGACTGACCGTTTGTCCTCAGTCAGTGGTAGGTCTGGGGGAATGGTGAAGATTCTGCTTTCTCTCTGCCTTTTGGTCACCCATTCTGTTTCTCTCTATTGCATCCAGATTAGTCATGCAATAACGTGCAGTGTTCACAGACAAGTACACAAATGAATAGTGCTTAATGAGGTCCAGTCAGATTTGGCAGTGAATGGCTAAAACTAGATGTTTTCCTGCAGCTGTTCAACTCTGAATTCCTTAGCTTCAGAAGAGTGAAGACGAAAGCCATATCAGTGATGTTGGATAAAGTGAAAGAGAGTGATGTCTTATTGGGGCTAAGAATATCTTCAGTGATAATGAGAACTGCAGATGCTGGAGAATCCAAGACAATAAAATGTGAGGCTGGACGAACACAGCAGGCCCAGCAGCATCTCAGGAGCACAAAAGCTGACGTTTTGGGCCTAGACCCTTCATCAGACAGGGGGATAGGGTGAGGGTTCTGGAATAAATAGGGAGAGAGGGGGAGGCGGACTGAAGACGGAGAGAAAAGAAGATAGGTGGAGAGGAGAGTATAGGTGGGAAGGTAGGGAGGGGATAGGTCAGTCCAGGGAAGACAGACAGGTCAAGGAGGTGGGATGAGGTTAGTAGGTAGGAGATGGAGGTGCGGCTTGGGGTGGGAGGAAGGGATGGGTGAGAGGAAGAACAGGTTAGGGAGGCAGAGACAGGTTGGACTGGTTTTGGGATGCAGTGGGTGGAGGGGAAGAGCTGGGCTGGTTGTGTGGTGCAGTGGGGGGAGGGGACGAACTGGGCTGGTTTTGGGATGCGGTGGGGGAAGGGGAGATTTTGAAGCTGGTGAAGCCCACATTGATACCATTGGGCTGTAGGGTTCCCAAGCGGAATATGAGTTGCTGTTCCTGCAACCTTCGGGTGGCATCATTGTGGCACTGCAGGAGGCCCATGATGGACATGTCATCTAAAGAATGAGAGGGGGAGTGGAAATGGTTTGCGACTGGGATGTGCAGTTGTTTATTGCGAACCGAGTGGAGGTGTTCTGCAAAGCGGTCCCCAAGCCTCCGCTTGGTTTCCCCAATGTAGAGGAAGCCACACCGGGTACAGTGGATGCAGTATACCACATTGGCAGATGTGCAGGTGAACCTCTGCTTAATGTGGAAAGTCATCTTGGGGCCTGGGATAGGGGTGAGGGAGGAGGTATGGGGACAAGTGTAGCATTTCCTGCGGTTGCAGGGGAAAGTGCCGGGTGTGGTGGGGTTGGAGGGCAGTGTGGAGCGAACAAGCGAGTCATGGAGAGAGTGGTCTCTCCAGAAAGCAGACAGGGGTGGGGATGGAAAAATGTCTTGGGTGGTGGGGTCGGATTGTAGATGGCAGAAGTGTCGGAGGATGATGCGTTGTATCCGGAGGTTGGTGGGGTGGTGTGTGAGTACGAGGGGGATCCTCTTTGGGCGGTTGTGGCGGGGGCGGGCTGTGAGGGATGTGTTGCGGGAAATGCAGGAGACGCGGTCAAGGGCGTTCTCGACCACTGTGGGGGGAAAGTTGCGTTCCTTGAAGAACTTGGACATCTGGGATGTGCGGGAGTGGAATGCCTCATCGTGGGAGCAGATGCGGCGGAGGCGGAGGAATTGGGAATAGGGGATGGAATTTTTGCAGGAGGGTGGGTGGGAGGAGGTGTTTTCTAGGTATCTTCAGTGTGCCCTTGAACGAGCCTAAGCTCTCTAGATTTGTCGCATCCAGTTGTGAATGGTGGTGAAAGTTCCACATTTCCATACTTCCATTCTCAGAAATCAGGGAGCCCAACATATCCAAGCAAAAGATAAGACTGAAGTATTTCATTTGTCTTCAACCAGAAATGTCAAATGCTCGAGCAATGGAGTGCACATCTGCGTGCATATCCAGCAGACTCAGATTTTACCCTTGTACATTGTTTTTTATTCAAATAGTTGTCCTCTTGAATACCTCAGTTGAACATGCCTTCACTACACTTATGTTGTATAAATTCCGTGGATCTGGCTGTCCATTGCAGCTGCCAACATGTCCATGGAATGCACTATGTATCAGTGTAGTGGAGGCATGTTCAATTGAGGCATTCGAGGAGACAATAGTTTGAATATAAATAATGTACAAGGATATAGGAGAAGAGGCAGGAGATTGGCACTCGGTAATAATGCTCATTTCAAGAGCCATTGTTGGCACGATAGGTTGAATAGCCTGCTTATGACCTGAAAGATTTCTATGATTCTGAGAGCAAGAGTAAGCCTGAGTAGGAGGATCCCAGCAATGTTGCTGCAGTGCAGCAACTTTTGTATCGGGTTGCCTAGTGTATGAGAGAACAGAAGAATTGAGGGGAGGTGATGGTCTCGTGGTTTATTACAGCCTATTAATCCAGAGACCCTGGTAATGTTCGAGAGACCTTGGTTTGAATCCTGCCATGCCAGATGTGGAATTTGAACTCAATAAATATCTAAAATGTAGAGTTTCATCATGAGTGTCAGAAAAACCCATCTGGTTTGCTAATGTCCTTCAGTGAGGACACTGCCATCTTTAACTAATCAGGCCTCCATTTGACTCCAGCCCCACAGCAATGTGGTTGACACTGAATTGCCCTCTGGACAATAAGGGATGGGTAATAAATGCTGGTCTGGCCAGTGACACCCACATTCTGTGAATGAATAAAAAGAATTTAGTGAGATATAACTGGGTGGCACAGCTATTAGTGCTGGTGCAATTGTGGCAAAAGTGGTGAGGTATTCCAAGTGAATGGGCTGCACAGAGGCCATGCAGGGTGAGTGGAGTTGAGGATTTAGTGGGTGAGGGTGAATGAGACAATATTTTGATGCATAGTGACTGTGGTAGAACATAAAGCCTTCATGAGATATGGATGCAGCAGCTGTGACTGAGTGAGTGTTAGGTAGCAGAGAGAAGATAGCAGAACTTACCCTGGCAAAAAATAGAAGTTAATGGACCTTATTTGTACACTGCTGGGCATTTTTCCAGACAGTTGAGTCCACACTGACCAGCATAGCAACCTCGGATCAGGCTAACAGAGTCTGGTGTCTTAGTCTCCTAAATCTGTTCTGGAGGAGGAAGGCAGACTTCCTATGCACCATCCCATGCACCAGGATCTCCAGGTGCCAAACACAAAACCAAGCACCATGTTTTCCTAAACTGCTGTATTCGGGGCAAACAGTGCTGGGCAGCTCGAGACTGCCAGTACTTGAACAAGTGCAAATAGCCTTTTAAATATGGTGCTGGAACCAAGAATTCCAGCATGTCCTATCATCAACAAATAATTCCACAACTATAAGTGAGAGAATTAGGCGTGCATCAGATGACCAGGGTGCTCGAGGATATTGGAATGTAGTTAGTAAGGCAAGTTTGGAATGACAACAAGAGAAAAGTTGCTCAGTCTTGTGATGCAAAGCCCTCCATGAAACTTGAGAAAAGTAGGACTTAGCCAATTTCTAGTAAAGATCCTCTACATTGGAAACCAAGCGGAGGCCTGGGGACCGCTTTGCAGAACATCTCCGCTCGGTTCGCAATAAACAACTGCACCTCCCAGTCGCAAACCATTTCCACTCCCCCTCCCATTCTTTAGATGACATGTCCATCATGGGCCTTCTGCAGTGCCACAATGATGCCACCCGAAGGTTGCAGGAACAGCAACTCATATTCCGCTTGGGAACCCTGCAGCCCAATGGTATCAATGTGGACTTCACCAGCTTCAGGGTCTCCCCTTCCCCCACCGCATCCCAAAACCAGTCCAGTTTGTCCCCTCCCCCCACTGCACCACACAACCAGCCCAGCTCTTCCCCTCCACCCACTGCATCCCAAAACCAGTCCAACCTGTCTCTGCCTCCCCAACCTGTTCTTCCTCTCACCCATCCCTTCCTCCCACCCCAAGCCGCACCTCCATCTCCTACCTACTAACCTCATCCCACCTCCTTGACCTGTCCGTCTTCCCTAGACTGACCTATCACCTCCCCACCCATACTCTCCTCTCCACCTATCTTCTTTTCTCTCCATCTTCGGTCCGCCTCCCCCCTCTCCCTATTTATTCCAGTACCCTCTCCCCATCCCCCTCTCTGATGAAGGGTCTAGGCCCGAAACGTCAGCTTTTGTGCTCCTGAGATGCTGCTAGGCCTGCTGTGTTCATCTAGCCTCACATTTTACTTTCTTGGATTCTCCAGCATCTGCAGTTCCCATTATCACTCTAGTAAAGATCAACTCTGTAGCATGATTCTTTGATTGTCATTAGATCAAAATCCTGGAATTCCCTTCCTAACAAGCATTCTGGGAGTCCCTGCATCCAGGAACTGCAGTGGTCCAAAACAGCAGGTCACCGCCAAGGCAACTTTCAGAATGGACAATAAATTCTGGCTGAGCCATCAACTCCACATCCCCTGTTTAAATAAAATTGTCTCCAACTTATTGCAGGCCAAATGTTGTATGTGAAATAAAATGCTTGTTTTGTTTAAAGAAGCAATAAGAAGGGAAATATAGTATCATAAGTCAGGAATGAACTTTAAGCTGAAAGTGTAAGAAGCAATTGAATCCTGCTGTAAAACTTGCCCTAATGTTTGCTTGATGGAAAACCTCTTTAAAAAGTCACAAATCAGCATTAGTTTGAATAGAGTGCACGGTGAACATAATTATTACATCGTGGGCCGAAGGACCTGTACTGTGCTGTACTTTTCTATTTTTCTCATGCACTTGAGAACTTTACTGAATATTGACAAGAACCCAAGAGTAAATCTTCTCAAAAAATAATAAAAGTATTGCATGCCATCATTTATATTTTATACTGTATCTTCCCTGTGAAGACTGGAAATCATTCAAATGAATACCAGGAATCTTGAGTTCTGTCCTGAAGAAAATAAAGGGAAATATTACTAAAAAAGATTTCAGTTGAATAGAAATAATGAAAAAATTCCTGGTTTAGGCACAAAAATGTTAGTGCTTGGTTTGTGACTGTTAATGGATGTCACAGAACAGGCAACAGTGCATTCATATATCCAAGGAGTTTTTAGTAGCTCAACTGAAGGCATTTTCAGATGACACAAAGATAGGTGGAGGGACATGTCGTGTTTAGGAGGCAGGGAGTCTGCAGAAGGATTTGGACAGGCTAGGAAATTTGGCAAAGAAGTGACAGATGGAATAAAACAGGGGAAAGTGTGAGGTTATGCATTTTGGTAGCACGAGTAGAGGCATAGACTATTTTTTAAATGAGAAAAGGCTCTGGAAATCTGAAGTACAAAGGGACTTAGGAATTCTGCTTCAGAATTCTCTTAGAATTAACATGCAGGTTCAATTGGCAGTTAGGCCAAGTCTCTGGATACTTTGAAGAAAGAGATGGCTAGAGCTGTTAAAGATAGTGGAATCAAGGGTTATGGGGATAAGGCAGGAACAGGATACTGTTTGTTGATGATCAGCCATGATCATAATGAATGGTGGTGCTGGCTTGAAGGGCCAAATGGCCCACTTCTGCACTTATTGTCTATTGTCAAATGCAATGTTAGCATTCATTTTGAGACGTCTGGAATACAAGAGCAGGAATGTACTGCATAGGCTGTATAAGGCTCTGGTCAGACCACATTTGGAATATTGTGAGCATATTTGGACCCCGTGTCTAAGGAAGGACGTACTAGCCTTGGAGATGGTCCATGGGAGGTTCACAACATCAATCTCAGGAATGAAACGCTTGACACATGAGAGGCAGTTGAGGACTCTGGTCTTTACTCAATGGAGTTTAGAAGGCCAAGGGAGCATCTCATTTGAACATGAAGAATACTGAGAGGCCCGGATAGAATTGGCGTGGTGAAGATGTTTCCACAAGCAGGAGAGACTAGGACGCAAGGCTCAGCCTCAGAATGAAAGGATGACCCTTCAGAACTCAGATGAGGAGGAATTTCTTTAGCCAGAGGGCGGGTGGTGAATCTGTGAAATTCAGTGCTGTTGGAGAGAGCTGTGGTAGGTCAAGTCATTAAATGTATTTAAGGCACAGACAGATAAATTCCTGATTAGCAAGGAGATTAAGTATTCACCAGTTTCAAAATCTCCCCTTCCCCCACCGCATCCCAAAACCAGCCCAGTTCGTCCCCTCCCCCCACTGCACCACACAACCAGCCCAGCTCTTCCCCTCCACCCACTGCATCCCAAAACCAGTCCAACCTGTCTCTGCCTCCCTAACCTGTTCTTCCTCTCACCCATCCCTTCCTCCCACCCCAAGCCGCACCCCCATCTACCTACTAACCTCATCCCACCTCCTTGACCTGTCTGTCTTCCCTGGACTGACCTATCCCCTCCCTACCTCCCCACCTATACTCTCCTCTCCACCTATCTTCTTTTCTCTCCGTCTTCAGTCCGCCTCCCCCTCTCTCCCTATTTATTCCAGTTCCATCTCCCCATCCCCCTCTCTGATGAAGGGTCTAGGCCCGAAATGTCAGCTTTTGTGCTCCTGAGATGCTGCTGGGCCTGCTGTGTTCATCCAGCCTCACATTTTATTATCAAAGAACCCAGCTGCTTTTGTTTGGAATGAAAATGAGGTGTGTCCTTTAAAGAGTTGGTGATTTGCTGCAACAGATTACCACACAACATTAGACAGAATTGCTTTGTTGTGTTTGAGAGCATAGAATTTTAAAGTAATTATCGTACATTACATGCCCTATATATTTTATAGGATATAATAATATATAAAACATATTGATAGAAAAATTAGCTAATTTTCATATTGGTTTTATATGGCTTGTAAATGATAAGCATTTCATTAGCCTGTTGCAGCAATTGATAAGCATCTCACACTGTAGTTTCCGGGAGTCACTTCACCCTTTTGGTTGTGGATAGAGGGTGATCATTAAAACAGAAATTGCTCATTTTAAAATGGTTGGAAAAGTCAGATCCAGGAGAGGTTGTGGATAAGAAAGCTACAATGCAGGTTGTTAACTTGGATCAGTGATAATGGGAACTGCAGATGCTGGAGAATCCAAGATAATAAAGTGTGAAGCTGGATGAAAGCAGCAGGCCAAGCAGCATCTCAGGAGCACAAGTTAACTTGGAATTGCTTTAAGTCAAGGAAGCTGAGATACCAATATGAGGAAATGTGGCTCGTTCATTAAATCTATTGTTATGTAACGAAAAGTTTGGCTGATTGAACCAAGTGAAAATCTGATCATACCTGCTATTGCATATATATGCTCAGTGCTATGATTCATATCATTCCTTATCTCACCAGCTTGCTCAGTTTGTATGAAACAACTATGCAAACACAGATATCAGTAGATTGCAGTGATGCTGTTGCTTTAACCCTCTGCTATGCATTTAGTTATTAATTTGTACTGGCACAGTTCTAAACATAAGATATTCAGACAGTTTACAGTGACAAGCATGAGTTCACCAGTAGGCTAGTTAAAGCAAGATAGAACAAAGGACAACACAGCACAGGAACAGGCCCTTCAGCCCTCCAAGCCTGTGCTGACACATTTTGCCCTTCCATAGTAAAACTGTCTTCACTTACAAAATCCATATCCCCCTATTCCCTTTCTATTGACGTATTTGTCCAATTGCTTCTTGAACGCTGCTATTGTGATCGCTTCCACCGCCATCTCTGGAAACATGTTCCAGGCACTCACCACCCTTTGTGTGAAAAACTTGCCTCACACATCTCTTTAAAACTTGCCCCTTTGCACTTTGAACTTGTGTCCCCTATTAATGAACTTCTCCACCCTGGAAAAAGCCTCATACTTTCCATTCTATCCATGCCATTTACAATCTTATAGATTTCTATTAAGTCCCCCATCAATCTCCTGCATTCCATTGAAAACAAATCCAGACTATCCAACTTTGCTTCATAACTAAAATCCCCCATACCAGGCAACATCCCTGGTAAATGCTTTCAGTACCCTCTTCAAAGCATCCACATCCTTCTGGTAGTGTGGTGACCAGAACTGTACTCATTATTCCAAGTGTAGCCTAACTAAAGTTGTACAAAACTGCAGCATAACCTGCCTATCCTTACACTCAGTGCCCCATCCAATGAAGGCAAGCATGTCATTGGTCTCTTTTACAACCTTATCTACCTGTGCTGCTATTTTTCTTCCCATGCCTTCAAGTGATCAATATCCTACTGTATCCTCTGACAGCCCTCCTTACTATCCACCAACCTTTGTATCGTCAGCAAACTTACGAATTAGACCACACAGTGTGGAGCTGGAGGAACACTACAGGCCAGGCAGCATCGGATGAGCAGGAAAGCTGATGTTTCGGGTCGGGACCCTTCTTCAGAAATTGCTGAAGAAAGGTCCAGAACCGAAACGTCAGCTTTCCTGCTCTTCTGAGGCTGCCTGGTCTGCTGTGTTCCTGCAGCTCCACACTGTGTTATCTCTGACTCCAGCATTAGCAGTTCTTGCTATGTTTTACTAATTAGACCAGTTGTGTTACCCTCCAAATCATTTATGTAGACCACAAAAGGCAAAGGGTCCCAGCACTGATCCCTGTGGAACACCACTAGTCAGAGGCCTCCATTCCAAAAAGCATCCTCCACTGCTACCCTCTGTCCCCTATGACTAAGCCAGTTCTGTATCCACATTGCCAGCTCACTCCTGATACCATGTGACTTTACCTTTTGTACCAGTCTGCCATGAGGGACTTTGTTAAAGGCTTTACTGAAGTCCATGTAGAAGATGCTCAACTTGTAATACAGGGTAGTCAATTAATCAAAATTCTGCCACTTATTCAAGGTTACCTTGCAATGTTCTGCACAACTGTTGTTGTTTGCTGTGAGATACATGAATCTGTACAACATCCTGCATTCCTGCCGGCCTGTGTTACATCATGAATATCTGCAGGTCAGAATGCACCTCATTAGTTGCTTTGTTCTCTACATTTTGCAGTTTTCACAATTCCGTTGGGAACACACATCAAGTATTCTTGATAACTGATGTAGTAAGATTTGAAACTTAGAATACTTGCAGCTTGTAGCATTTATCATCTTTGTGAAAATATAAGGAATTTTTTTAAAAATTCGGTCATGGCACATGGGCATCATTGGGCCAGAATTATCTATCTCTAGATAATAAAATGTGAGGCTGGATGAACACAGCAGGCCCAGCAGCATCTCAGGAGCACAAAAGCTGACGTTTCGGGCCTAGACCCTTCATCAGAGAGGGGGTTGGGGTGAGGGTTCTGGAATAAATAGGGAGGGGGGGGGGGGCGGACCGAAGATGGAGAGAAAAGAAGATAGGTGGAGAGGAGAGTATAGGTGGGGAGGTAGGGAGGGGATAGGTCAGTCCAGGGAAGACGGACAGGTCAAGGAGGTGGGATGAGGTTGGTAGGTAGGAGATGGAGGTGCAGCTTGGGGTGGGAGGAAGGGATGGGTGAGAAGAAGAACAGGTTAGGGAGGCAGAGACAGGTTGGACTGGTTTTGGGATGCAGTGGGTGGAGGGGAAGAGCTGGGCTGGTTGTGTGGTGCGGTGGGGGGAGGGGACGAACTGGGCTGGTTTTGGGATGCGGTGGGGGAAGGGGAGACCCTGAAGCTGGTGAAGTCCACATTGATACCATTGGGCTGCAGGGTCCCCAAGCGGAATATGAGTTGCTGTTCCTGCAACCTTCGGGTGGTATCATTGTGGCACTGCAGGAGGCCCATGATGGACATGTCATCTAAAGAATGAGAGGGGGAGTGGAAATGGTTTGCGACTGGGAGGTGCAGTTGTTTATTGCGAACCGAGCGGAGGTGTTCTGCAAAGCGGTCCCCAAGCCTCCGCTTGGTTTCCCCAATGTAGAGGAAGCCACACCGGGTACAGTGGATGCAGTATACCACATTGGCAGATGTGCAGGTGAACCTCTGCTTAATGTGGAAAGTCATCTTGGGGCCTGGGATAGGGGTGAGGGAAGAGGTGTGGGGGCAACTGTAGCATTTCCTGCAGTTGCAGGGGAAGGTTGGGGTTGGAGGGCAGTGTGGAGCGAACAAGGGAGTCACGGAGAGAGTGGTCTCTCCGGAAAGCAGACAGGGGTGGGGATGGAAAAATGTCTTGGGTGGTGGGGTCGGATTGTAGATGGCGGAAGTGTCGGAGGATGATGCGTTGTATCCGGAGGTTGGTGGGGTGGTGTGTGAGAACGAGGGGGATCCTCTTTGGGTGGTTGTGGCGGGGGCGGGGTGTGAGAGATGTGTTGTGGGAAATGCAAGAGATGCGGTCAAGGGCGTTCTCGATCACTGTGGGGGGAAAGCCGTGGTCCCCGAAGAACTTGGACATCTGGGATGTGCGGGAGTGGAATGTCTCATCGTGGGAGCAGATGCGGCAGAGGCGGAGGAATTGGGAATAGGGGATGGATATAGGGGCAGGAAATGCTACACTTGCCCCCACACCTCCACCCTCACCCCTATCCCAGGCCCCAAGATGACTTTCCACATTAAGCAGAGGTTCACCTGCACATTTGCCAATGTGGTATACTGCATCCACTGTACCCAGTGTGGCTTCCTCTACATTGGGGAAACCAAGCGGAGGCTTGGGGACCGCTTTGCAGAACACCTCCGCTCGGTTCGCAATAAACAACTGCACCTCCCAGTCGCAAACCATTTCCACTCCCCCTCCCATTCTTTAGATGACATGCCCATCATGGGCATCCTGCAGTGCCACAATGATGCCTCCCGAAGGTTGCAGTAACAGCAAATCATATTCCGCTTGGGAACCCTACAGCCCAATGGTATCAATGTGGACTTCACCAGCTTCAGGGTCTCCCCTTCCCCCACCGCATCCCAAAACCAGCCCAGTTCGTCCCCTCCCCCCACTGCACCACACAACCAGCCCAGCTCTTCCCCTCCACCCACTGCATCCCAAAACCAGTCCAACCTGTCTCTGCTTCCCTAACCTCTTCTTCCTCTCACCCATCCCTTCCTCCCACACCAAGCCGCACCTCCATCTCCTACCTACTAACCTCATCCCACCTCCTTGACCTGTCCGTCTTCCCTGGACTGACCTATTCCCTCCCTACCTCCCCACCTATACTCTCCTCTCCACCTATCTTCTTTTCTCTCCATCTTCGGTCCGCCTCCCCCTCTCTCCCTATTTATTCCAGAACCCTCTCCCCATCCCCCTCTCTGATGAAGGGTCTAGGCCTGAAACGTCAGCTTTTGTGCTCCTGAGATGCTGCTTGGCCTGCTGTGTTCATCCAGCCTCACATTTTATTATCTTGGATTCTCCAGCATCTGCAGTTCCTATTATCATTATCTATCTCTTATTGTCTTTGGCAAGGTGGGGGCGAACTGCATTCCTGAACCTCTATATTCCATATGCTGTAGGTAGACGCACTATGCCCTTAGACATAGGGAAGGAGTTCCAGGATTTTGACCCAGTAATGCCGAAAGAACAGTGATATATTTCCAAGTCAGGATGGCGAGTGGCCTGGAGTGGAACTTGCAGATGTTGCTGATCCCATGTATCTGCTGCCCTTGTGTCTCTAGATGGAAATGGTTCTGTGTTTGCAAGGTCTTGTCTAAGGAGCTTTGTTGATCAAAGCGGCAATGTGGAAGACAACATTTATTTTCTGGATTTTAATTACAGCTGACCTGAGAAACCAAAAAGTGTTTACTATATTTGAATTTGATTGTTGAATACTGTTGCTGAATTACTATTGCTGAATTGACAAATTCAATTAAATAGAAAATGACAAAAAAATTAAGTTGATAGCCAGAGACTATTTCCCAGGGCAGAAAAGGCTAACACGAGGGGTCATAGTTTTAAGCTGGTTGGAGGAAAGTATAGAGGGGATGTCAGAGGCGGGTTCTTTACACAGAGAGTTGTGAGAGCATGGAATGCGTTGCCAGCAGCAGTTGTGGAAGCAAGGTCATTGGGGACATTTAAGAGACTGCTGGGCATGCATATGGTCACAGAAATTTGAGGGTGCATACATGAGGATCAATGGTCAGCACAACATCGTGGGCTGAAGGGCCTGTTCTGTGCTGTACTGTTCTCTGTTCTAACAATGCATTTGTCCAACATTTGCAAGGTTCTTTCAAGCTATGTGAACAAAGGTGGAAACAGCAGGGAGAATGACTAAATTGACCACAGTGTGGTAATATAGAGAGCTTCAGGTAGAGAGGGGAAATAGTAACATGGTGGTCATAGGATACAGCATAAATAGGGAGCTGGATGCTTTTCTCTGCTGACATGAACTTGTCCACTAAAGGTTGTGTTGCCTGCCTGGTGCCAGGGTTTGGGACATCTCTTAAATGGAGAAGAACTTAGAGGGAGCGGAGGGAAGCAGTTGCCATCTTTACATTGGTACCAACAACGTTGATTGGACCAAGAAAGAAATTATGCTGGAATTTGAACAGTTAGGAGTGAAATTTAAGAGCAGTACTTGCAAGGGAATAATCTCTGGATTACTACCAGAGCCATAGGCTAATGCAAGAGGGCAAATAAAGTCAAATGCATGGCCCAAAGAGTGATATGGTGGAATGAATTTCAGTTCAAGGGACACTGGCATTAGTACACGGGTAAAATAGTGGAATTAGCTTCACTTGAAATGCATCAGGACCAGTGACCTGGCAAATACAATAACTAAACCTGTGGAGGGCATTTGGAACTAATTAAGGACGGAGCATGTAAATGGGTCAAAGACGGCTTGGGACATGGGTAATGTAAGCTCCAGTCAGGGAACTTTGTTAGTACACAATGGTACAAACAAAATAGCAAGAAAGGATCTTGGATTGGAAGATGTAACGTCCATCTGGTGAAACTAAAGAAATAACTGGTGGGAGCAGTCTATTGACCACAAACAAGACTTATACTGTGAGACAGAGGATAAATCAAGAGATATTGAAGGCATGTCATAAAAACCAACACAGTATTCATGGATGACTAATCTTCATGTTGCTCAGGAAAATTAGTGGTTAGCACTGCTGCCTCACAGAGCAAAGGACCCAGGTTTGATTCTAGCCTTGGGTGACTGTGCGGAGACTTTGCATGTTCTCCTTGTGTCCACATGGGTTTCCACCGGGTGCTGCAGTTTCCTCCCAGTCTACAGATGTACAGGCTAGGAAGAGTGGCCATGATGGAAATATATAATTATACTTATAGTAATTTATTGTTACATGTATTTATGAAGATACTGTAAATGTGTAAAGTCACCATAATTAATCTGGAGGCATTTAAATTACATAAATCAAAGAAGAATAATGCATACAAAGTTAAGACAAATTTCATTTTTTGTTCCAAAAATGGCTTCTTGATTTCAGAACGCACCTTACTTCACAGCTGTCAAGGATGTCCCTGAGGCAGCAACACCAAGGAGAAAGCACGCTGAAGCAACTTTTGCCATTGCTGACCAGACACAGAACATCGCCTTTGCCAAAGTTGCTTTATTGCTACCATTACTCCAGCCGCTGCCAATGCCAGGAGACTGTCCCAACTCTTGAGGACCAGGACCCATTCTCAACTTCAGAGGACCAATGGACCATCCAAATTAATTGGTGAGGACTGAGGGATCATTCACTGAATATTTTCTATCCAGCTGCCTCCTCCATCTTGAAAAAAATTGTGGGGTTACACGGAAGGAGGGGAAGCTGGGTCTGGGTAGGATGTTCTTCAGAGGGTTGGTGCAGACTCGATGGGCCAAATGGCCTCATTCCATACTGTAGGGATTCTATGATTCTACGAAAATCCAATTTGCTTAGTTAGCCACAACAAAGAATCTATAGAGTGTATTCAGGACAGTTTCCCAGAACAATATGTTGTGGAACTGATTAGGGATCATGTTATTTTGGGTCTGGCAATGTATAATGAGGTAGTTTAATAAATGATGTCAGAGTAAAAGATCTCCCTAGAGAATAGTGACTATAACTTGATAGAATTTAACATTCAATATGCAAGTGAGAAATGAGGGTTATTACTAAGGAATGAGGCAGAATTGGCTGAAGTGGACTGGGAAAAATTTAACACCAAAGGCGAATCAGGACAAACAGTAGATGTGTCAGAAAATATTCATAACTCTCAAGAATGCTCTACCCAGTGAAAAAGAAGGATTATATGGAGCAGTAAACCAGCCATGGTTAATATAGGTAGGATAGCAGCAGTCCGAAATCTTAATGGTAAGCCAGGGATTGGGTGACTTCTAAAAACTAACAAAAGATGCTTCCCTGAAAAAAAGGAGGAAATAAGCATTGAGGGTAAACTTGCAATGAATATCAAAATGGACATCAAGAACTCCTTTAAATGTATGAAATGGAAGCGAAAGGCTAAAGTCAACATCCGCCCCTTGGAGAAAAGAGACTGGTGAAATAATAACGAGGAACCATGAAATGGAAGAGGAATTAAACAAATACTTTGCACCAGTCTTCACACGATCAGGAAGGAGAGATTTCCTCCTGTGTGAGACATAGACTGTATGAATGTATAGTTCAGGGAATTTCAAGGCAATATGGGAATTTGATGCAGATGAGAAGTGGTGAAGGCTAGGATCAGGATCACAAAGGAGTGACATTACAGGTAAACTGTAAATTCATTGATTGGTGATAGCTACTAATTTGATTATCTAATTGGATTGAAGGTAAGTAGGGCAAGTATTTACAGGCTACAAAGCAAAAGATCAGTATGAAAATTTTAAAAATCAAATTAAGAACTAAGTAATTAAAATAGAGATGCTAGGCCAGACGATGTGTTGTAACTGAATGATGTGAGAGCTGGTGGACCCCTTTTGTGGTTCAGAATGACCACATCTGTAGCAAGTATTGGTTGCTTAAGGAATTCTGGCTCAGAGTTGATGAGCTGGAGTCTAAGCTTTGAACATTGCAATACATCAGGGAGGTGGAGAATTACCTGGATGCGATGCTTCAGGAGGCAGTCCTACTTGAGTGCATTATTAAGGATAAGATTGTGTAGTGCCTGGAAGAGCATGGTAAAATAGGGCTGGGTCAGCATGGCTTCGCCAAGGGGAGGTCATGCCTGACAAATCTGTCAGAATTCTTTTGAGGAGGTCATCCACAAGATGGCCAAAGGAGAGACAGTGGATCTGATCTATTTGGATTTCTAGAAGGCCTTTGACAATTCGCTCCAAAAGAGGCTGCCGAATAAGATAAAAATCCATGGCGTTAGGGGAAAAGTACTGGCATGAATAGAGAATTGACTGGCTGGCACCAGGCAGAGAGTACAGATAAAGGGGTCTTTTTCAGGATGGCCGCTGGTGACCTGCAGGGGTCAGTTTTGGGACCACAAATATTCACATTATATGTCAACTATCTGGATGAATAAATGAAGGGCATTTTGCTCTGTTTGCAATTACATAAAGATAGGTGGAGGGACTGAAAATGTTGAGGAGGCAGGGAGACCGTAGAAGGACTTGGTCAGGCTAGGAAAGTGGGTAAAGTGGCAGATTAAATACAATGTGGAAAAGTGTGGGGTTATGCGTTTTGCTAGATTGAATAGAGGTCCAGATTTCAGATATCTGAAGCACAAAGGGACTTGGGAGTCTTTGTTCAGGATTCTCTTAAGGTTAACATGCAGTAAGAATAGCTTCTTCCCTGCCTTTATCAGATTTATGAACAGATCTCTCACATATTAGAGTTGATCTCTCTCACCTTTTTGTCTGTCACTATGTGCTGCATTCTGTTTGATTATCCTGATGTACTTATGTAAGTTATGATTTGTATGGTTAACACACTAACAATTTTTTTTACTGTATTTCGGTACATGTGGCAATAATAAATCAAATCAAAGGTTCATTTGGCAGCTAGGAAGGCAAATGCAATGTTAGCATTCATTTCAAGGGGGCTATAATACAAGAGCAGAGATGTATTGCTGAGGCTGTATAAAGATTTGGTCAGATCGCACTTGGAATATTGTGAGCGGTTTTGGGCCCTGTAAGGATGTGCTTTATTGGAGGGAGTCCAGAGCAGGTTTACAGGAATGATCCTAAGGATGAAAGGCTTGTCATATGAGGTGCTGTGGAGGACTCTGGGTCTGTGCTCAATGCAACTTAGTAAAATAGGGGGGTTCTCTTATTGAAACTTTCAGAAAAGTGAGAGGCCTGCATAGAGTGGATATGGATAACATGTTTTCACTGGTGGGAGAGACCAGACCCAAGGGCACAGCCTCAGTGAAGGGATAACCCTTTAGAAATAATGAGAAAATTTCTTCAGCCAAAGAGTGGTTTATCACTGAGTGTATCCAAAACAGAGATAGATAGGTTCTTGATTGGTAAAGGGATCAAGTGTTACAGGAGAATGCAAAAGAATGGGGTTGAGAAATGTTGAATGGTGGAGCAAAACTGATGGGCCAAATGGCCTAATTCTGCTCCTATATATTATGATCTTAACAGTAGAAGACACTGATAGCAGTTCAGAATGTTGAAACAATCAAGAGCAAAAGGAGGAGGGGGAAAATAAATAGAATAATTTGAGAAGAAGTGCTCCGACAACTAATGGGACAGAGGTTATTCAATTGCCTGCACCCGATGAGTAAGGAAGTTGCCACGCCGATAGTGGATGCAATGGACAAATCTTCCAAGAATCCAGAGGTTTGGAAAACTGCCAATGCAACACCCTCAATAAATTAGGGAAGGAGATACAAAGCAAGTTACAATAGGCCACAACTTAAAATTTGTCATTGGGAAAATGTTACAACCCAATTTAAAAGAGGTAAGAGAACAGAATTTAGAAATACACAGTATGATTAAGCAAAGGCAGCATGGTTTCTTACAGACAAAATCACGCTTCTCAAACTTATTGGATGAAGTAACAAGCTGCATATAGTATAAGCGATCCAGCAAATGGGATATATTTGAATTTCCAAAAGGCACTCGATAAGAAGCCACATTGAGCTTGCTGGAAATCTAAAACAACCATTAAAAAAGTTGGGTAAATTCAGTAGTTCTGGTAACATCTGTGGAGAAAGAAACAGAGTTAACATTTCAAGTCCAGCATTACTCGTCTTCAGAACTTTGTTCCTTAACATCTGAAAGAAGAGAAAAATTTCTTGTTAAAGTGCAAATGAGACAAAGAATGAGATGGAACTTTGGACTAGGACAACTTCAAGGTAGCATAACTTGGTGCTGGTGGAAAAGAGATGTAATGGCAAGTGGGAGTGCATGGTACTGCCTGTAGATCTCAGGATGCAGCAGGCAGAACTTTGTACATCTTGGAAGTACCTGTAATTAACACCGGGTTCAAAACATGAAGAATGGAACCTCAAATCTTGCGGGATAAGGAAGAATCTGAGACAAAGCTTTGTATGCCCCTTTCTTTCATCTTCTACTGTCCATAATTTCCTTTGTTAGCTATGGTTGGGTCACCTTTCCCATTTTGTTTTTTTACTGGGTAGAATTAGGAAGGAGGTTGTAAAACTTGAAAGGATTCAGAAAAGATTCACAAGGATGTTGCCACGGTTGGAGGGTTTCAGCTATATGGAGAAGGTGAATAGACTGGAGCTATTTTCCCTGGAGCATTGGAAGCTGAGGGGTGACCATATAGAGATTACAAAATCATGATGGGCATGAATAGATTAGGTTGACAAGGTTTCTTTTCCCAGAGGTGGGGGAGTCCAAAATGAGAGGGCATAGGTTTAAGATGAGAGGGGAAAGATTTAAAAGGAACCTAAGGGACAACCTTTTCAGGCAGAAGTTGGTGCATCTATGGCATGAGCTACCAGAGGAAATGATGGAAGCTGGTACAATTACAACATTTAAAAGGTACCTTGATGGGTATATGAATAGAAAGGGTTTAGAGGGATAAGGGCCAAAAGCTGGCAAATGGATTTATTTAGGATATCTGCTGGCCATGGACAAGTTGTACTGAAGGGTTTGTTTCCACACTGTATATCTCTATGACTCTTATGGTTTCATCATACGCTATTTAAGTGTTTGCTATTATCTATCCATTGTCATCCCTTTAAGGTACATTTCACAGTTAATAATAGCAAACTTGTACCTCATAACAAAGACAAGGTTAGTACAAGGAGTGCTTTTTAAGGATGGCAATTTGTAACCAGTGGCCTGCCACAGATTCATTGCTGAGGTTACAATGTTAATGGATGACTTGGGTGAAGGAAGTGAATGTAGTACTAATAAGTTTATGGATAAAGTAGGTGGGGAAGCAAGTGATGAGGTTGACATAATCTACAAGAGGTGTGGACAAGTGACTAGGGACAATCTTAGATAGTAGGAACTGCAGATGCTAGAGAATCCAAGATAACAAAATGTAGAGCTGGATGAACTCAGCAGGCCAAGCAACATCTTAGGAGCAGAAAAGCTGACATTTTCGGCCTAGACCCTACAGCAGAAATGGGGGAAAAGGGAGAGGGTTCTGAAATAAATACGGAGAGAGGGGGAGGTGAATTGAAGATGGATAGAGGAGAAGATAGGTGGAGAGGAGACAGACAAGTTAAAGAGGTGGGGATGGAGCCAGTAGAGGTGAGTGTAGGTGGGGAGGGGATAGGTCAGTCCAGGGAGGATGGACAGGTCAAGGGGTTGGGATGAGGTTAGTAGGTAGGAAATGGGGGTGCGGCTTGAGGTGGGAGGAGGGGATAGGTGAGAGGAAGAAAAGGCTAGGGAGGCAGGGACGAGCTGGACTGGTTTTGGGATGCAGTGGGGGGGATGGGAGATTTTGAAGCTTATGAAATCTACATTGATACCATTGGGCTGCAGGGTTCCCAAGCGGAATATGAGGTGCTGTTCCTGCAACCTTCGGGTGGCATCATTGTGGCACTGCAGGAGGCCCAGGATGGACATGTCATCTGAGAAATGGGAGGGGGAGTTGAAATGGTTCTCAACTGGGAGGTGCAGTTGTTTATTGTGAACCGAGCGTAGGTGTTCTGCAAGGTGGTCCCCAAGCCTCCACTTGGTTTCCCCGATGTAGAGGATGCCACAACGGATGCAGTATACCACATTGGCAGATGTGCAGGTGAACATCTGCTTGATGTGGAAAGCCTTCTTGGGGCCTGGGATAGGGGTGAGGGACGAGGTGTGGGAGCAGGTGTAGCACTTCCAGCGGTTGCAGGGGCAAGTGTTGGGTGTGGTGGGGTTGGAGGGGAGTGTGGAGCAGACAATGGAGTCATGGAGAGAGTGGTCCCTCCGGAAAGCAGACAAGGGTGGGGAGGGAAAAATGTCTTTGATGGTGGGGCTGGATTGCAGATGATGGAAGTGTCAGAGGATGATGCGTTGGATCCAGAGGTTGGTGGGGTGGTATGTGAGGATGAGGGGGATTCTCTTTTGCTGGTTATTGCGGGGACGGGTGTGAGGGATGAGTTGTGGGAAATGCAGAAGACACGGTCGAGGGCATTTTTGACCAGTGCTGTGGGGGTGGTGGGGGGATGTTGAGTCCTTGAAAAACGAGGACATCTGAGATGTACAGGAGTGGAATGCCTCATCCTGGGAGCAGATGTGGCAGATGCGAAGGAGAAGGAATTGGGAATAGGGAAAAGCATATTTGCAGGAAGGTGGGTGGGAGGACGTGTATTCCAGGTAACTGTGGGAGTCAGTGGGCTTGAAATGGATATCGGTTTCTAGGTGGTTGCCAGAGATGGAGACAGAGGGGTCCAGGAAGGTGAGGGAGGTGTTAGAGACAGTCCAGGTGAACTTAAGGTTGGGGTGGAAGGTGTTGGTGAAGTGAATGAACTGTTCATGCTCCTCGTGGGAGCACGAGTCGGTGCTGATACAGTCATCAATGTAACAGAGGAAGAGGTGGGGTTTAGGGCCAGTGTAGGTGCGGAAGAGGAATTGTTCCACATAACCTACAAAGAGACAGGCATAGCCTGAGCCCATGTGAGTACCCATGGCCACCCCCTTTGCCTGTAGGAAGTGGGAGGAATCGAAAGAGAAGTTGTTGAGGGCGAGAACAAGTTCAGCTCGGCGGATGAGGGTGTCGGTGGAGGGGCCTGGTCGGGTCTGGGGGACAGGAAGAACCGGAGGGCCTTTAGGCCATCTGCATGGGGAATGTGCATGTATAAGGACTGGGCGTCCATAGTAAAAATGAGGTGTTGGGGCCCAGGGAATTGGAAGTTCCGGAGGAGATGGAGGGCGTGGGTGGTGTCGCAGATGTACATAGGGAGTTCCTGGACCAAGGGGGAGAAAATGGAGTCCAGCTAGTTGGAGATAGGTTCGGTGAGGCAGGAGCAGGCGGAGACAATGGGTCGACCAAGGCAGGAAGCTTTGTGGATTTTGGGAAGGAGATAGGAGCGGGCGGTGCGGGGTTGGGGAACAATGAGGTTGGTGGCTGTGGGTGGGACGTCACCTGAGATGATGAGATTGTGGATGGTTTCGTGCTCGGGGGTGCGATCATGATCCGGGGGAAGGTAGGAGGAGGCGTCTGGCCTCAGCGACGTAGAGGCCAGTGCACCATACTACAACTGTTCCTCCCTTGTCTGCAGGTTTTATGGTGAGGTTGGGATTGGAGCGGAGGGCTGCCCATTCTTAGCAAGTTAAATATAATATGGAAAATGTGAGGTAATGCACTTTAATATTCATGTCTTCTGTCAATGGAGAAAGATTGCAGAAAGCTACAGCACAGAGGGATTTATGAGTCCTTGCTCATAAATCACAAAAATACAAGATCAGCAGAAATGGGGAAGGCAAATAGACTGTTAGCCTTTCAATTCTAAAGGGAATGAAACAAAGAAATTGAGAAGACCTGCTAAAAGTATATATAGGACACTAGTCAGACCATACCTAAAATATGTGAACAGTTTGGCCCTTTTATATCAACAAAAGGGCTTTGGCGACAGTTCTGAGATTTTTTTTAAACACACTGGATATGGACGTTGCTGGCCAGGCCAGTATGTATTATCGGCCTGGAGTCACATGTAGGTAAAGCCAGGTAAGGTTGGCAGTTTTCCATCCCTAAAGGACATTAATGAACCAATTGGGTCTTTCCTCACAATTGGCAACACGATGATAATACCACTAGGCCATCACCTTCCCATCACTAAACTGATCCAGAGTATAGAGGGATTTTATAAGGAGACGTTGAGTTGTCTGGTCCTATAAACATTGCTGCTTAGCAGAATGAGGGGTGACCTTAAATGAAACAACATTCTTAGGGGACACGACAGGGTAGATACAGAAATGTTGTTTCCTCATGTGGGAGAGTCTGAGATTATGCCAAATAAAAAGCAAAAGAACTTCAGATACTGTAAATCAGGAACTAAACCAAAAGTTGCTCAGCAGGTCTGGCAGCATCTGTAAAGAAAAAAGTCACATTTAACGTTTTTTCTGAAGAAGGGTCTTGACCTGAAACGTCAGCTTTCCTGCTCCTCTGATGTTGCTTTGTCTGCTGTGTTCATCCAGCTTCACACGATTTTATCACAGTTAATGGTCCCTGTTCTGAAGAAGGGGCACCAGACGTGAAATGTAACTCTGATTTGTTCTTCACAGATGCTGTCAGACCTGCTGAGCTTCTGTTTCTGAGATTATGCCTTCTGACCTAAGTTGGGACAGAGATGAGCAGGAGTTTCTTCTCTCGATTTGTGGAACTCTTTATCACAGAGGGCTGTCGAAGCTGGGTTGTGAAGTATGTTCAAGGCTGAGATAGACAGGTTTTAAAAAATAAGTAAGAGAATCGAGGCACGGGGTGGTGGCAGGAAAGTAAAGTTGAGGATCATCAGATAATCTTGTTTAATACAGAGCATACTCAATGGTCCACATAGTCTACTGCTCCCATATTTTATGGTCTTGTGATGCACTTATTATAAAAGTTAACCTGAAAATAACAATTTTAGGAGGTTGTACAGATTAACACACATGGATGTATTACAAAGGAGTAACCTCCATCCCTCTCTGTATATTCTTCATTACAAAGATACTTGCAGCTCACTTTATAAATACTTTCCATTAAATAATGTAAATAACAATAAAGTGGGCTGAAGGTGGTCTGTTAAAAGTTTGAAGTTTAATGGTTAATTTATTAGAACAATAATGAAACGTAGAAGGTACAAAATGAACCATGATCTCAATCTCTGTAACCTCTGAAGACTTTGGAATAAGTATTTTTAAATATTTTGCAACATTAAAAGAAAGTGCAGTAAAAATGCAAGCTTTGTCCTTGAAAGGGATAAATTAAGAGATATTTTAAGTAAAGACAAGCACGAATACTTCCAATATAAATGTAGGGAGGTGTATAATTCAATATAAATACTGAGAGATTATCAAAATACTTCAAGAACTTTTAAAGAAAAAAAGAACAAAATAGACTCTTAAAGGCACAGAATAGTCACAATGTCCTTGATGCAACAAATCAATAAACAATATTGGACTTAGGAATGAGTAATGAGCCAGATTTAATTAGTATCCTAATTGTGTGTGAACATTTGTCAAATAGTAATCATAACATGATCAAGTTCAATGTAGCATTTGAAAGTGAAAAGTATGAATCAACTACTAGAACTTTAGATTTAGGCAAGGCTGACTTTAATGAAATGAGACAGAGACCATCTACAGTAAACTGGGAAAATCTACTGAGGGGCATAACCATTAAAAAAAAACAGTGGAGGATGTTTAAATAAACATTTAACACAATACTAAATTAGTTTATACCCCTGAGAGGACTAACTGAACACCTCAATAGTTTTCAGTTAATCAGGGACAAGCAGTGTGGTTGCATGACAGGTAGGTCTTTCCTGACAAGCCTCATTGAATTCTTTGCAGAAGTAACTAAGGTACAAAAGGTTAGGTGGCATTTTGGACAGTGTGAATGATAGCACAAAATTACATAAGGTATAGATAAGTTAGGTGAATGGACAAAATTGTGGCGACTGGAGTTCGATATCAGCAAGTATGAGGTTATCCATTTTGGACCATAAAAGGATAGATCAGGATACGTTCTGGATGGCATAAAGTTAAAGAGAGTGAATGTCCAAAGGGTCTTGGGGTTCAAGTATGTAGATTCTTAAAATGTCACAAACAGGTGCAGAAATAAATCAAGAAAGCAAATGGAATGCTGGCCTTTGTATTGAGAGGTCTGGACTACAAGGATGCTGAAGTTGTGCTGCAGTTATCCAAAATCCTTGTCAGACCCCACTTGGAGTACTGTGAGCAGATTTTGGTACCACCCCTTTGGGAGGATATATTGACTTTAGAAGGAGTGCAATATGGGTTTACCAGAATGATACCTGGACTTTTGAGTGTTAAGTTAGGAGGAGAGATTGTTTAAATTAGGCATATTTTCAAGAATTTAGAAGGTTAAGGGATGATATGATTGAAGTCTTCAAGATATGATGCAGGCACAATTATGACATTTTAACAAGACACTTAGGTTTGGAGGGGTATGGGCCAAGAGCAGGCAGTGGGCTAGTTTAGTTGGGATTATGTTCCGCATGGACTGGTTGGATCGAAGGGTCTGTTTTGATGCTGCTTGACTCTATCACATCAATATTTTAAAAAAGGGCTAGTTTATTTGTGAGTGGCTGTCAGGAAAACTGATATCCTGTCATGAAGATTTATCTACTGTCATTACCAACCACTGTCTATATGACCTGCAATGTATTAAAAACAAAAGTATGGAAAATGAATCAAAATGTCACATTTCAACAAGGAAAGCTAAAAAATATATTGTTTAATTTGCTTTATTACATCAAATTAATTCCAATGGCATCTACAGTGATCACATCCTTTTAATACAAAAAAAACCTTTCCCCTTCCATACCTCCCTCCCAAAAAAAGTAACCCTTAGTTTGACAAATTCCTTTACATTTGTTACATGAAATTTTAATCCAACAACAGTCACACATTTATAGAATTGAATTTCAAGTTATTGCTGACATGTACATCAGGAAATCTCCTTAAATGTTTCAAACACTATTTTCTGGGCAAAAAATACAAACTAAAGCATGTTACACTCTGAGAAAGAGCAAACTGACAACAGTTTTTTTTAAACTCAGTGATCTAAATACAGTTAAATGTCACTGTGCAAGAGGAGGGAAAATGGTACTTGTGGGCACAGTATACATCACATATCTATAGTTGTATCTTACTAATGAAAAAGACAGATATATATACATATATACACACACAAATATACATATATGTATCTGTACATACAAAACTGCTACCAGTTGTCATGACTTTTGGACCTTTCTAGTCATATAATTGGCTATTTTAATATCTTGGACGGATGCTTTGCATTAACACTATTCACTTTAACTTTGAAAGTAAGTTTAATTAATACCCAACTTGCTTCTACTTAAACCAATGCTGCAAGCTTCCTTCTCGGCATTAGAAGCTTC
Organism: Stegostoma tigrinum; assembly: GCF_030684315.1. Lineage (NCBI taxonomy): Eukaryota > Metazoa > Chordata > Chondrichthyes > Orectolobiformes > Stegostomatidae > Stegostoma > Stegostoma tigrinum. Next base: position 75,195,743 of record NC_081367.1, on the reverse strand, counting down.
AGTAAACACCCCATTAGACGTAAAAAAATTAGATACATTTTTAAAGTTTCAACATAATGATGTTTTAAACAAGGGAAATTTTCAGAAACAACTGGGAAATAATGGTTTTAGGAGTAATAGTGGTATTTATTTCCTTCCAGAAAATGACTTTAAAAAAAGAGGTAACATGATTTCTTTCCCGAGGTCACTTGAGAGTTTGACCTGTAATACTTGCATCATCTCCTGCAGCACAATCTCTTAAACACAACAATGTGCTTTTAACCTAAACATTTTGGGTTTCAATGATATTCCAATCTATAGCTGGAGAAAGCACTAAATCCTCAAGATTGGACCGTTTTTTACATGGCTTTGTAGACCATCCCTTCGCCCTGATGAGAATAAAACATTTTAGTAGAATGTTGGTAGAAAGCAATTCTGCTGTCATCTCTGTTGCTATTCTCACATTGATAAGAAATATTTCTGCAAATAGGCAGATTAATGTCTATATTTTGCTGGTGAATCTGCCAAATGTTCTCACTATTCTGTGGTAGCGATCTCTGTAAAGGATCTGCACTGATGTCATGAGCACTTGGCCATGGGTATTTTGCACTATTAGTTTGAACAGTTGGCAGATGAGGCTGGCCACAATCAGGGCTGAGCTCTGTGTCGCATGAACTGTGGTTCTGTTCACAATTACTTGTAGTAGTTGCTAATTTCAGTTTGTTCTCTGCCTCTGTCCTATTTTTAAGCTTAGTTTCGGCTACAGTTGGACAAGTCATATTTGTGTGGAGATCACTTTCGTAGTTCTTCGATCCTTCTGTATCCTCACAACTAGGATGCTTTATTAAATGCTTTTTTTGGTGCATACCAAGTGCAGCTGCTGTTTTGCAAACCTTAAAACACTGGAAACAAACATGCTCTTTTCCTACCTGCTGAGCACGCTTTCTTTCCAAATGTCTTTGCTCATGATTCTTCTTGGTCTTCAAGTAAAGGAAACGCCGAGGGCAGAAGTGACAGCGGTACCGCTTCTCCCCAGTGTGGATCCTTTCATGCTTTTTAAGAGTTTCACTCAAAGTGAAGGCCTTGTTGCAGTAGAGGCAAACAAATTCTTTAACACCCAAATGGATGCGTTCATGTTTATGGAGATTTCCTTGGACAGAAAACCGTCGGCCACAGGATTTGCAGGAAAAAGGTTGCTCACCAGTGTGACATCTCATATGCATTTTCAATGTAGAAGAGTTTGGAAATAATTTTGTGCAAATAGTACATGAATAAGGCTTTGTTGTTGAATGGCATTTTAGTTGTCTTTGTCTTTTTGCTTCTTCAGTATGTTTTGTTTTATCGCCAAATGTACAATTAGATTCTTGAGATACATCATTAATCTCTTTGTTTAAAGCAATTCCTTTTGGGATGTCAAAATTCTGATCTTCACTGATAGCAGGAATTGGAACAGAAGGGCTATCAACATCGCATCCACCATTTTTCTTCCATCTAGATTTTCTCAGTTTATTAAAGCCTTTAGATCTCTTTTTTGGCTTATATGAATAGTATGGTCTCCAAAGTTTGTCATTTGAGTCATGATCACTCATTTCATCACATGTTTCGATGCCTCCAGCAGAATCTGCAATACTTCCAATAGGATCTGTGTAACTGGGTGACTTGGTAATCTGATCTTCACATTCTTCTAATTTAATATCCTGGACCATCTTTTCTTCATTTGGAATCATATACTTAGGTTTTCTACCTTTTCTACGGAACTGTTTGGATCCAGTAATTTGTCTTTGTACAACTGCTTTATCCCCGATCTTCACTGTAATTTGGCAAAGAGGAGCTACTTGACTATTTGTGGAGGTTCCAGGGAAGGCAGGCTTTGCAATATAAGTTTCTGTTCGACATCCTCCAGAAAAAGGACTTGAATGATTTTTTTGTGTTGCAGCCAGTTCTGTGATTTGTTCATTTCCCTTTTTGTAGATACCTTTTTTCTGAAATCTAACACAATCTTTAGAAATATTTTTCCTTGGATTTGTATCCAAAGGATCGTTGCTCATATTAGTCTGTGAAAGTGAATGGTAAATATCATTACCAGACTGTACTCCATGGTTGTACGTAATGACTGAAGAAAATGCATTTCCATGTTTTATAACAGATGAAACCCTATTACTATGCATTATAACAGACTGAGCTGTGTGCCCATAGTTAATAACAGAAAAAGCTGTACTGTTCATGTCAGTGGCCAATGGTTGTTGCCTATTATCAGTATCATCTTTATCATTATGGTAGGTTTCATTTTCTGTTGATGTGCAAGAAAATAGAGGATCGTTAAGATAGCAGCCAGCGGAAAGACTGCCATCTTCGCATTCAGCCAAGAGGCATGTTTCCCTTGCACCACTTTCAGATCGTTCCGTGAGAAAGGATCCTGGTGCACAAAGGGAAGACTCCTGCGAAGGCATAATTTCTGAAGATAGCAACTTATCTTGCAAGTGCTCTGAAGTAGATGATATGCTACTACTGACGGAAAAATTATTGATGTCAAGAGAACTTTCATTTTCATCAGTTGAAGGAACTCCGACGACTTTATTATCTTTGCAGTTTTCTGGGCAAGATCTAGTGTACGTTTTGTAAGGCCTTTTTTGTAGTTTCATAGGTAGAAGTCTGTAAAGTTTGAATGGGTACATCTTGGCTCTGTATCCACCACTTGCTGCTTTCTTGTTTGTGGGAAGACCTGGGTCAATGCCATGAAAAGATTTCTGATGGGTTTTCAAAGTATAGTAGGTCATAAATGTCTCTAGACAAAAGATGCACTGATAGCGTCTCTCTCCAGTATGCCATATTTCATGTTTAGTACGATATTCAGCTAATGCAAATACCTTATTGCAGTAGTGACAGGGATATGTTCGCCGCCAAGAATGAACATTGGCATGTCTCTTTAAGCTTGACAGAGTTACATAGGAACGTTTGCAAACACTGCAAAAATATAAAATGTGTCCCTCGACAACTTTCACAAAATGTTCTGGTTCTGGGGAGCTGTTGCCTCTCCTTGACCGCACCAATTTCAATGGGCGCTTGTTGGAATGTTCTATTTCTAAAGTGTGAGAAATTGAATTTCGATCGTCCTCACCACTTGCAACTTCATTGTCACTACAAATATTCTCCACTTGCTCATCAGCTGATTCACGATCAGACAAAGTAGTTCCTGGTCCTTTGCAAAGATGCTCATGAGTCTGCAGCCTCTTTAGATGAACAAATGGTTTACCACAGTGCCTACAAGATAAGGGCTTCTCTAAAAGTGTTGTGTGGATTTGGGAATGGACATTCAATGATGCTCGAGTACTAAAAGATCGTGGGCAATATTTACAATTGTAAGGAGTTTGGCATGGTACTGCTGGTGCAGTTTCAGACCAAACAGTATTAGATACTAATTTGCTCGTGTTTTCCGTAGCAGAAGTTCTTTCTTCATCAGTGCCTCCATCTTCAGTTTCCTTTGTCTCCACATCAGGTCCATTTAATGGACCAGTAGCTGGCACAACAATTCCTAGGCTACTATCATTTGCAGTTTGCAAAGCATTCAAGTTAAATCGTAAAACATTAAAGCCAGTTGAGCTTGCAGTGTAGAGTGTTTGCGGGGCTTTGGAAATTTGGTCTTCCAACTGCATCTCCTGTGAAGCTCCAGAATCAGCAGTATTGCTATTAATATTGCACAAAGGTTGTTCATTTTCTTGCACAGCTTCCTTTACTTGAAGATCATAAGGAGGATCAACATTTTGCTGATCTTTTTGAGAAGAAGATACAGCATAGGAATGTTCAGCAAAAGTATGAGCAGGTATCTGCTGTGTGCCATTTGCATCCTGGCCAACATATACCATGGACAGCTTATTGGATTCTGTTGTTTTTTTGTTACAATTGGTTGTCAAGTCAACTGGAAAATACATGTCACTGCCAGCCTGCATGTCAAAAATTGAAAATGCATTTGTGATTCGAGGTCCATTTACACAATGGAAATCCTCACTGCCTTTGTCACTCCTAGCATTGCAATCCTCTGCTTTGAGATTTGGAAGGCTAGTTGGCAAGGAGTGGGAAGAAGCAGAAGAAACAGACTGAGTAGAATTAGGTGAACAACTGCGTAGTGCAGTTACAGGTTCAGTGTGTTGCTGAGGAATGGGCATCAGATTTTCCAAAAATGATATGCCTAGTCTTTTCCCAGCATCAACGAGTTCTTGAACTCTCTCATACCCTTTGAGAGCTACCTTTGCACTATAGATGAATTGCAGTATTTCTGCAAACACATCTGCCTTGAAGTCAGGCAGCTCCAGGATATGGCCAACCAACCACAACTCCTGGCTTGAAAAGAGATTCTTAAAGTAAATGCTGGCTGCTGCCAAGACATTTTTGTGGGCTTTAAACTTGGCGTCCTCCACAACAATGGTTACATCACAAAAGACTCCTTTGGTGCGTTGTTCATTCAAGCAGCAAAGGACAGTCTGGCTGTGGGAGTTGTCCATCATATCTGTACTTGAAGGCATGGCAATCTTCTAGAAAAAAAATAAATTCAAGTCAGCGCTAGAATCTGAGTCACCTCTGACCAAGTGCAGATCAGGGATTAATGTAGATTTCATGTCTATAGTTATAAGTAAAAACAGATGTGTAAACACATTGAAGCTTTATCCTTAACTGTATATGGATAATGATGGGATTGTGTAGGGGGAGGGGCTTAGGTTAGTTCACAGGTCAGTACAACATCGGGGGCCGAAGGTCCTGTTCTGCGCTATATTGTTCTCTGTTCTATGTATGGTGTTAACGTAAAGAAGTTGTGCTATTCTGTTGTTCATCTAACCAGGTGATCTGAAATTTACTTTAGACTTGCTTATAATTTGTAAACACATGCTTTATCCAAAAGATACCTGCCAAAACTAAGTTACATTTGGTGATCCTAGGTGGAATTCTTGAATACAGGGAAGGATAGGATAGTGAAACTGCATTGGGATGACCCACCTGCCTGACTTGGCCCAGCCGGGAGCTGGAAGAAGTGTAGACACACTCTCTGGACTAGGGGCTCTAATCTAGGGCCATACTCCCTTTGGAGTTGATGGCATTTCTGGGCATCGCTCAGACTGAGTGAGACCAGAGCCAGACTACATCCTTCACGGGACAGACAGGCCACCCCCGCCAAAAAAAACCCTCCAAATGCTGGAGTGGTCACAGTCACCCCAAAACCCCCACCTCCCACACATATATTTCCGTGGCTTCGCCAAACTCTGTGGGGTCTCTGAAGGATCCAGCGCAGTGCCACACGAGAGTGCTTCCATGTTGAGGCTCCTGGTCCATGCCCACCTTGACCTTACAGAACTAACATCAAGCAAAGAGTGGGGATAAATAGGTGTTGGCTACGGAACAGGTGGTATGTTGAAGTGGCAGGAAGCTCAGAGTCTTTTTTTTTTACAGACAGAACGTAGGTGTTCTGCAAAGCAGTCACCCAGTCTGCATTTCATTTCCTCAACATCGAGCAGACAGAAATGTTTGTGTTTCTGTAATTGTGAAGGAATGGGTGATGCTGGTCAGGCCAGCAGATGTTCTGTAGAAAGGTCACTGGACTTGAAATATTAACTGTTTTCTCCATGCAAAAATGCTGCCAGGCCTGCTGAGTTTTCCCAGCATTCTTGTTTTTTTTACAGCAGATTTGTTGCCCATCCCCAGTTACCCTTGACGGGGAATTGGTTTCTTGTGACTTGGCCAATAATACACAAAAACACCAATTATCTGGTTATTATGACATTAACTATTTTCATAAATAAATGTTGGCAAATTGCAAAAACAGTAGGTAGTAGAGCATTTGGCAGGTTTGTTGCTCTGTTTAAAGAGGAATCTCAGTTGGATAAGGCAAACTAGTCATCAACATAATCTACTGCACTATGCGCCACCACATGTTCAATTTCATGCCCAAAAGCCAATAATAAAAAAAAGGATTGAAGTTACAGTTTGAATATGTATTTTCACTAACATGTGATTCAGTATAGGTAGGTGACAAAGTTTTCACTGGAATTAGTCAGAAGTCACATGACACCAGGTTATAGTTCAACAGGATAATTTGAAATCACAAGCTTTTGGAGCATAGCCCTTTCACCTGATAAAGAGGCTACACTCCGAAAGCTTGTAAATTTCAAATAAACCTGTTAGACTATAACCTGATAACAAAATGTGAGGCTGGATGAACACAGCAGGCCCAGCAGCATCTCAGGAGCACAAAAGCTGACGTTTCGGACCTGGAACCTTCATCAGAGACGGGGATGGGGTGAGGGTTCTGGAATAAATAGGGGGAGAGGGGGAGGCGGACCGAAGATGGAGAGAAAAGAAGATAGGTGGAGAGGAGAGTATAGGTGGGGAGGTAGGGAGGGGATAGGTCAGTCCAGGGAAGACGGACAGGTCAAGGAGGTGGGATGAGGTTAGTAGGTAGTAGATGGAGGTGCGGCTTGGGGTGGGAGGAAGGGATGGGTGAGAGGAAGAACAGGTTAGGGAGGCAAAGACAGGTTGGACTGGTTTTGGGATGCAGTGGGTGGAGGGGAAGAGCTGGGCTGGTTGTGTGGTGCAGTGGGGGGAAGGGACGAACTGGGCTGGTTTTGGGATGCGGTGGGGGAAGGGGAGATTTTGAAGCTGGTGAAGTCCACATTGATACGATTGGGCTGCAGGGTTCCCAAGCAGAATATGAGTTGCTGTTCCAGCAACCTTCGGGTGGCATCATTGTGGCACTGCAGGAGGCCCATGATGGACATGTCATCTAAAGAATGGGAGGGGGAGTGGAAATGGTTTGCGACTGGGAGGTGTAGTTATTTATTGCGAACCAAGCGGAGGTGTTCTGCAAAGTGGTCCCCAAGCCTCCGCTTGGTTTCCCCAATGTAGAGGAAGCCACACCAGGTACAATGGATGCAGTATACCACATTGGCAGATGTGCAGGTGAACCTCTGCTTAATATGGAAAGTCATCTTGGGGCCTGGGATAGGGGTGAGGGAGGAGTTGCTGGGGCAAGTGTAGCATTTCCTGCGGTTGCAGGGGAAGGTGCCGGGTGTGGTGGTGTTGGAGGGCAGTGTGGGGCGAACAAGGGAGTCACGGAGAAAGTGGTCTCTCTGGAAAGCAGACAAGGGTGGGGATGGAAAAATGTCTTGGGTGGTGGGGTCGGATTGTAGATGGCGGAAGTGTCGGAGGATGATGCGTTGTACCCGGAGGTTGGTGGGGTGGTGTGTGAGAATGAGGGGAATCCTCTTTGGGTGGTTGTGGCGGGGGCGGGGTGTGAGGGATGTGTTGCGGGAAATGCAGGAGATGCGGTCAAGGGCGTTCTCGACCACTGTGGGGGCAAAGTTGCGGTCTTTAAAATACTTGGACATCTGGGATGTGCGAGAGTGGAATGCCTCATCGTGGGAGCAGGTGCGGCAGAGGCGGAGGACTTGGGAATAGGGGATGGAGTTTTTGCAGGAGGGTGGGTGGGAGGACGTGTATTCTAGGTAGCTGTGGGAGTTGGTGGGCTTGAAATGGACATCAGTTACAAGCTGGTTGCCTGAGATGGAGACTGAGAGGTCCAGGAAGGTGAGGGATGTGCTGGAGATGGCCCAGGTGAACTGAAGGTTGGGGTGGAAGGTGTTGGTGAAGTGGATGAACTGTTCGGGCTCCTCTGGGGAGCAAGACGCGGCGCCGATACAGTCATCAGTCATCAATGTAACGGAGAAAGTGGTGGGGTTTGGGGCCTGTGTAGGTGCGGAAGAGGGTCTGTTCCACGTAACCTACAAAACGACAGGCAGAGCTTGGGCCCATGTGGGTGCCCATGGCCACCCTCTTTGTCTGTAGGAAGTGGGAGGAATCGAAAGAGAAGTTGTTGAGGGTGAGGACGAGTTTGGCTAGGCAGATGAGGGTGGTCGGTGGAGGGGGAATTGTTGGGCCTGCGAGACAAGAAGCAGCAGAGGGCTTGAGGCCATCTGCATGCGGAATACAGGTGTAGAGAGACTGGACGTCCATGGTGAAAATGAGGTGTTGGGGGCCAGGGAATTGGAAGTCCTGGAGGAGGTGGAGGGCGTGTGTGGTGTCACGGACTTAGGTAGGGAGTTCCTGGACCAAAGGGGAGAAAATGGAGTCCAGATAGGTGAGATGAGTTTGGTGGGGCAGGAACAGGCTGAGACAATGGGTCGACCAGGGCAGGCAGGTTTGTGGATTTTGGGAAGGAGATAGAAACGGGCCGTGCGGGGTTGGGGAACAATGAGGTTGGAGGCTGTGGGTGGGAGGTCCCATGACTTTCCGTATTAAGCAGAGGTTCACCTGCACATCTGCCAATGTGGTATACTGCATCCATTGTACCTGGTGTGGCTTCCTCTACATTGGGGAAACCAAGCGGAAGCTTGGGGACCGCTTTGCAGAACACCTCCGCTCGGTTTGCAATAAACAACTACACCTCCCAGTCGCAAACCATTTCCACTCCCCCTCCCATTCTTTAGATGACATGTCCATCATGGGCCTCCGGCAGTGTCACAATGATGCCACCCGAAGGTTGCAGGAACAGCAACTCATATTCCGCTTGGGAACCCTACAGCCCAATGGTATCAATGTGGACTTCACCAGCTTCAAAATCTCCCCTTCCCCCACTGCATCCCAAAACCAGCCCAGTTCATCCCCTCCCCCCACTGCCCCACACAACCAGCCCAGCTCTTCCCCTCCACCCAATGCATCCCAAAACCAGTCCAACCTGTCTCTGCCTCCCTAACCTGTTCTTCCTCTCACCCATCCCTTCCTCCCACCCCAAGCCGCACCTCCATCTCCTACCTACTAACCTCAGCCCACCTCCTTGACCTGTCCGTCTTCCCTGGACTGACCTATCCCCTCCCTACCTCCCCATCTATACTCTCCTCTCCACCTATCTTCTTTTCTCTCCATCTTCGGTCCGCCTCCCCCTCTCTCCCTATTTATTCCAGAACCCTCACCCCATCCCCCTCTCTGATGAAGGGTCCAGGCCCGAAACGTCAGCTTTTGTGCTCCTGAGATGCTGCTGGGCCTGCTGTGTTCATCCAGCCTCACATTTTGTTATCTTGGGTTCTCCAGCATCTGCAGTTCCCATTATCACTGAGACTATAACCTGATGTTGTGTGACTTCTGACTTTGTCCAACCTAGTCTTCACTGGAACTGGAAGAGGATAGGCTGTCATTACATGAAATACAGCAATAGTTTGAAAAGCATGTTGTCTTACAATCCCTGTAGAATTTTTAAAAATTGTATTTCCAGTTATAGCTGAAAAGATTTTTAAAAAGAGTTAAATGTTGTGTTCAGGGCTTAACTAACTGTAACAAATCAAGAAACATTAGAGCACATACTTCACGGAAGTAAATCACAAATACTAGCAAATGAAGAAAGTCCTTTGTGCTGTTAACTTAATGCTAAAATGTACTCACTCTTCCAGAAACTCAGCCGTTGTTTTGACTGAAACTTGATCACAATGTCCAATCCCAGCTAATGGAGTTTACTGATAAACAGCCCCCGAATGTTAATACCAAGTCATGAATGTCACATTCCGTGCTGCACATCAGGCAATATTGGTGCCAGTATGTCTAGTGGACCACTATGACTGCCCTTATTTGGTCAACACAGGAAGCTGCTAGTCACAGCTTATAGAACAGATCACCACAGGATGAACCAACACAAGCGAGATGAGTGAAAATGATGATGATCTATTCAAAATGGATTAATCAGTGATAATGGTAGAGTAAAGGGTCAAGATTTAACTATGCAAATAGGAAAGATGTGTGAGGAATAATGTGAAAGATCACATGATAATGGAGAGATTGTGAAGAGAGTGGTGACAGCCTGCAGCTCATTTTAAGCTTTAGTTTCTATCGTCAGTTTGGACACAGTAACCTCTCTTCAGTGATTATAATGCACCTACGCTCCAAGACTCCCCACGAAACAAAAGAATATGATACACAATGTGTAGTGCAATCACCAAAACAAAGTACAATATCGCAAGGTACAAAACACTCTAATGAGACATTGAAAAAATATAACACTTCTTTTCCCTAAGGTGCAGGAGTTCAATACTAAAGGATATATTTTAAGGTGAAAGAAGATTTAGGAAGGACGTGAGGGTCAACTTTTTTACACAGAGTGTAGTTAGTTTGTGGAATAAAATTCCAAAGGAAGTGATGGATAGTGGCACAGTTGCAGTGTTTAAAAGACATTTGGATAAATCCATAAATAGGAAAGGTTTGGAGTGATATTGGCCAAATGCAGGCAGGTGGGACTAGTTTAGTTTGGGAACAGGGTTGGTGTGGACTAGTTGGACCGAATGGTCTATTTCCATGCAGTATGACACTATGACTATGACATCATCTCCTTGCTGCAGTTTCATCCTAGGTCAGAGTTTAAACGAACTTGACCAAAGTTCCCAGTATGCTTAATTGTAGCTTTTATCCAGTCTCATAGCCATTTCTGCTGCTGGCCACCCTGACCACAGTCCCTCCTCTTGACCCTGATCACAAACCATGACCAAATTCTCTCTTGTGCTTAAGTATTTGTATTCACTAAAATTAACTATTAATGTATGACTAATATTACATTCTTACAATTAATTAAATTCTCACTGTGTAACACCAAATCCATGTTGAACTGTTGCATTCTTTCCACTTCACAAATTCAGTTTAAAAAAACATGAAAAAATATTAAAGTACACTATTAACACTGTAACATATTATATGAACACAAGGATAAATCCGTATTCCAAATGTACTCCAATCCCATAAATCATCCCACCAATTAGTTACTTTGAAAGTGGTAATATCCTTTTTAATCTCTTCAATTTTTTGAATCACTTCAGTCAAAGTTGGATGGGTATTAGCTAACCACACCTTAATTTGTATCAGATTTTCTGGCAGAAGTTCAATAGTAGTGTTGCATTTCTCAAAATGGTTACTTAACATCCTTTTAAATCATCTGTAACATTAAAAGAAACTTCCTCCCTCTTACGTGTATCAATTAACTCCGGAAAGCATATTCTAACTGGCATTTGAGAGTTAAAGCAAAAAATAGTGTTTGTAATATTACATATTAATACACTATTTTGGTACTGTTTCAATAAGGTAGTAACAATATTCTCACTCACCTTTATAAGCTACCCATGTGATAACCATATTGTGATTCCTAGCTTCCATGTACAATTTAGATTCATATCTGTTCTAAGACCATATGAAGCCTATTCGTTTGGATATATTGGGTAAGGACAAATAATTATTTCATCTGCTTGAGAATTCCCAGTTGGAGAGGATATATGGCATAATGTAAAGACATACAGCATGGAAATAGGCCCTTCCGTCCAACAAGTCCATGCCAACCATGTTCCCAAACTAAACTAAGTCCCAACTGCCTGCATTTGGCCTATATCCCTGCAAACTTTTGTGTAGTCATCCAAATGTCTTTTAAGCGTAACTCTACCTGTATCCACCACTGTAAAAAAAGTTGCTCCTCATACCCTTTTTAAATCTTTCTCCTTTCACCTTAAAAATATGCCCCCCTAGTTTTGAACACTCCCACCTGAGGGAAAAGACCCTTGTCAATCACTTTTTACCTACGTCCCTCATGATTTTATAAAACTCTCTAAGGTCACCCCACAACCTCATACACTCCAGTGAAAAAAGTCCCAGCCTATTTTTATTACTCAAACTGTCTATTCCTGGCAACACCCCGATAAATCTTTTCTGAACCCTCTCCAATTTAATAATATCATTCCTATAGCAGGACGACAAAAACTGCACACAGTACTCCAGAAGAGGCTTCACTAACATCTTGTCCAGCCTCAACATGACATCCCGACTCCTATACTCAAATGTCTGAGCAATGAAGGCAGGCGTGATAAATGTCATCTTAAAACTATCCTGGGTACCTATAATGCAAATTTCAAAAAAACTATGCACCTAAGCTCCTTGGTCTCTCTGTTCTACTACACAAAGCAGGGTGCTACCATTAATTGTAGAAATACTGTCCTTGTTTCTTTTACCAAAATGCAATACATCGCATGTATCCAAATTAAAATCGATCTCCCACTCCTCAGCCCATTGGCCTAACTGATCAAGATCTCCATGTAATACTAGATAACCTCTTCACTGTCCACTATACCATCAATTTTGGTCTTATGCGCAACCTTACTATTCATGCCTCTTCTGTTCTATCCAAATCATTTATAGAAATGACAAACAGAAGTGGACCCAGTACCGATCCCTGTGGAACACCGCTAGTCAAAGGCCTCCAGTCCAAAAACCAACCCTCCACCACCACCTTCTGTCTCTTATTGTCAGGTAAATTTTGCATCTGATTAGCAAGCTGTCCCTGAATCCAACTTTACTAAGTAGAATACTATGCGGAACCTTGCCAAAGCTTGTCTAAAGTCCAAGTAAGCACCATATATGGCTCTGCCCTCAATCTTTTTAAGTTATTTCCTCAAAAAATTCTATCAACTGCACCTCCCAGTCGCATCAGTTCGCAACAAACAACTGCACCTCCCAGTCGCAAACCATTTCCACTCCCCCTCCCATTCTCTAGATGACATGTCCATCATGGGCCTCCTGCACTGCCACAATGATGCCACCCGAAGGTTGCAGGAACAGCAACTCATATTCCGCCTGGGAACCCTGCAGCCATATGGTATCAATGTGGACTTCACCAGTTTCAAAATCTCCCCTTCCCCCACTGCATCCCTAAACCAGCCTAGTTCGTCCCCTCCCCCCACTGCACCACACAACCAGCCCAGCTCTTCCCCCCCACCCACTGCATCCCAAAACCAGTCCAACCTGTCTCTGCCTTCCTAACCGGTTCTTCCTCTCGCCCATCCCTTCCTCCCACACCAAGCCGCACCCCCAGCTACCTACTAACCTCATCCCACCTCCTTGACCTGTCCGTCTTCCCTGGACTGACCTATCTACTCCCTACCTCCCCACCTATACTCTCTCCACCTATCTTCTTTACTCTCCATCTTCGGTCCGCCTCCCCCTCTCTCCCTATTTATTCCAGCTCCCTCTCCCCATCCCCCTCTCTGATGAAGGGTCTAGGCCCGAAACGTCAGCTTTTGTGCTCCTGAGATGCTGCTTGGCCTGCTGTGTTCATCCAGCCTCACATTTTATTATCAAGTTTGTGAGACAGGATTTCCCTCGCATGAAACCATGCTGACTATCCCTAATCATACCTTGCCTCTCCAAATCATGTAAATTCTATCTTTCAGAACTTCCATCAACCTACCCATCACCGATGTCAGTCTCACAGCTCTGCAGTTTCCAGGCTTCTCCTTACAGCCTTTCTCAAACAATGACATAACATCAGTCACAGTCCAGTCCTGTGGCATCTAACCAGTGGTTATTGATGATACAGATATTTCTACCAGGGGCCTGCAGTGTCCTCCCTAACTTCCCATAACATCCTGGGATATACTTGATCAGGTCCTGGAGATTTTTCCACCTTTGTTTTAAGACCTTCAGCCTTTCCTCTGTGACATGAACTGTTTTCAAAACATCAATATTTATTTCCCCGAGTTCTGTAGCCTCCATTTCTTTCTCCGCAGTAAAATCTGATGCAAAAAATTCATTTGATGTCTCTCCTACCTCCTGAGCTTCAACACAAAGAAGAGCCTTAGTCTCTCTCCAGTTGCTATTTTGCACTTTATGTGCTTGTAGAATCTCTTTGGATTATCCTTAACCTGACCGGCCAAGGCTGTCTCATATCCCCTCTTTCACTTCCCAATTTCCGTCTTAAGAACGCCCCTACACTCTCTATACTTTTGAAGAGATTAATTTGATCTCAGTTGTCTATATCTAATATATGTCTTTTTTATTCTTAACTAGAACCTCAATATTTTATTCATCCATTTTTCCCTATTCTTACCAGCCTTACCCTTTACTTTAACAGGCATATAATGCCTCAGCCTCCTACTTGTCAGTCATTCCTTTACCAGCAAACAGTCTGCTCCAATCAACTTTTGAAAGTTCTTATCTCATACCATTAAAATTTTCCTTATTCCAGTTAAGAACTTTATTTTTTACAGAAGACTTATCCTTTTCTGTAATTCTATTTGTTCTAAAATAGTTATGACCACTAGTTCCAACATTTTCCTCCAGTAACATTTGTTATTTGCCCTGCCTTATTTCCTAAGAGATGGTCAAGTTTTACTCCTCAAGTGGGAACATTTACATATTGATAAGGAACATTTTCTGGAACACATTTAACAAATTCTTCACCATCCAAATCTTGTTGTCCCAATCAATGTTTGGAAAATTAAAATTCCCTATTATTCTTGCATATATTTGAGATCTCTAATATTTGCTCCTCAATTTCCCCCTGACAATTGGGGGTTGTAGTGGGGGCGGTGGGGGGGGGTAGGTTATAATACAATCCCATCAAGGTTATCATCCCTTTCTTTTTTCTAATTACATCTGGACAATTCCCCAGAAATATCCTCGCTAGTTACAGCAGTAATGTTTTCCTAATCAAAAATGTCACTTCCTCTCCTCTCTTGCCTCCCTTTCCATCTTTCCTACAGCATCCAAAACCCAGGACACAGAGCTGCCTGTCCTCTCCTTCCCTCAGCCAACTTTCTTTAGTAGCTACAATGTCCTAGTCCCATGTTCCGATACGTGCCTTACCTGTTAGACCCCTTGCACTGAAATAATTGCAGTTTTATTCTTCAGAGTTACCTCATTCTCTGACTTGCTGTCATCTGCCTTTATCCTAGATTCATGTTCACTGCTACCAAATCTCCTGTCTGTGCCCCTGACAGAAAAGTGTCCTATAACAATTCTTTTAAATCTTAACAGGTCCCACTTAACACAAGATTCATTTTTAATCTTAATTTTAATTGGGAAGTTTGAACAAGGGTATAGACAATAGAGGGTCTACATCTGCTGAAACAAAGCCTCTCACTTCCCACACAGGCAAGAAGTCAATTCAATTGTTTCTGACATACACACTGTCAGTATATATATCTGCTGACGTTGGGAACTTATCAAGGTGACTAACTGCATAATCCATGGTTGGCAATTTGGCTGCTAGAGCAAGCATCCACTCAGTAGTTTAAGATCTAACTCAACAAGAGCTGTATCTTGGTGATGCTCTATGTACTATGTGCTGTCTTTCTAATGCCAACTTACATCAACAAACATTTTCAGAAATGGTTTTGTGGCTTCTCTCTGGACAGGTGTGTCAGATACATACCCAGATCTAGGAGGCTTTTTAGGTCCTCGCCCATTTTATTTGGAACAGTGGTTACTTAGGATCACTTTTTTCCATAATTTGACACTCATGTGGTTCACCACTATAATTTAAATTGTCAGTTAAGAAAGTTTGCAATTTAGTCCAATTAACTATGATGTCTCAACCTTGAAGAGTTAAAGTCCAAAGGGCTACTTGGATTTGACTAACTATACCACCTAACAACAACTGAATAGGAGTATGATATGTAAAGATAGTCAGGGCATTAAGCCTAATTATGTGAGAAAAATACCATACTGCACAGAAAATTGCAAGGAAATGTCTCTCACATATTGTAAATCCCGGCTGTAAAGCCAAGAAGCATAAGCCACTGGTCTCATTCTCCTGTGGAATTCCTGCGAAAGCATTGCAGCAAGGGTTGAATCTGTTGCAGTGACCTATAGTGCAAAAGGGAGTTCTGAGTCCAGTACTTACAGTGCTGGAGATGTAGCTAAAGCCAGTTTAGTTCTGAAACAGTCTGAGTGTGCTGTTCAGTTCACTGACAAAGAACATTCTTCTTCAAAAGGTCTGATCATGGAGATACTTTGGTAGCAAAATCATCAATATGGTTTCTATGATAGCCCATTAATCCCATAAGAGAGCGAAGCAAGTTTACGTCTTTTGGGAGGGGCAACTGCACAATGGAATCAATGAGTTTCTTTTTGATTTTGCACTTCCCATATGTCATCACAGTGTCTAAGCATGTGACCTCAGAGTTCATAATTTGCACTATCTTACAGTTTATTTTAAATCCTAACAAAGTGAGGAGGATTAATAGTTCATCCAATAAATGGAGATGTTCCTCTCTAGTTTCAGTCTGGAGATTATTTACATACTCGATTAAATCAGATCATGAAGACGACTCCAAAACCTTGGCCAATCTTTGATGGAATCTTTGAAGATGGATGGAGAATTGTGGAACCGTTGGTGTAAACAAGACAATGTTTATTGTTGATCTTGAAACTTGAAAGCAAATTCATATTGATATTAAAATGTGAGGCTGGATGAACACAGCAGGCCAAGCAGCATCTCAGGAGCACAAAAGCTGACGTTTCGGGACTAGACCCTTCATCAGAGAGGGGGATGGGGAGAGGGAACTGGAATAAATAGGAAGAGAGGGGGAGGCGGACCGAAGATGGAGAGTAAAGAAGATAGGTGGAGAGAGTATAGGTGGGGAGGTAGGGAGGAGATAGGTCAGTCCAGGGAAGACGGACAGGTCAAGGAGGTGGGATGAGGTTAGTAGGTAGCTGGGGGTGCGGCTTGGGGTGGGAGGAAGGGATGGGTGAGAGGAAGAACCGGTTAGGGAGGCAGAGACAGGTTGGACTGGTTTTGGGATGCAGTGGGTGGTGGGGGAAGAGCTGGGCTGGTTGTGTGGTGCAGTGGGGGGAGGGGATGAACTGGGCTGGTTTAGGGATGCAGTAGGGGAAGGGGAGATTTTGAAACTGGTGAAGTCCACATTGATACCATATGGCTGCAGGGTTCCCAGGCGGAATATGAGTTGCTGTTCCTGCAACCTTCGGGTGGCATCATTGTGGCAGTGCAGGAGGCCCATGATGGACATGTCATCTAGAGAATGGGAGGGGGAGTGGAAATGGTTTGCGACTGGGAGGTGCAGTTGTTTGTTGCGAACTGAGCGGAGGTGTTCTGCAAAGCGGTCCCCAAGCCTCCGCTTGGTTTCCCCAATGTAGAGGAAGCCACACCGGGTACAGTGGATGCAGTATACCACATTGGCAGATGTGCAGGTGAACCTCTGCTTAATGTGGAATGTCATCTTGGGGCCTGGGGTAGGGTTGAGGGAGGAGGTGTGGGGACAAGTGTAGCATTTCCTGCGGTTGCAGGGGAAGGTGCCGGGTGTGGTGGGGTTGGAGGGCAGTGTGGAGCGAACAAGGGAGACACGGAGAGAGTGGTCTCTCCGGAAAGCAGACAGGGGAGGGGATGGAAAAATGTCTTGGGTGGTGGGGTCGGAATGTAAATGGCGGAAGTGTCGGAGGATGATGCGTTGTATCCGGAGGTTGGTAGGGTGGTGTGTGAGAACGAGGGGGATCCTCTTAGGGCGGTTGTGGTGGGGGCGGAGTGTGAGGGATGTGTTGCAGGAAATACGGGAGACGCGGTCAAGGGTGTTCTCGATCACTGTGGGGGGAAAGTTGCGGTCCTTAAAGAACTTGGACATCTGGGATGTGCGGGAGTGGAATGTCTTATCGTGGGAGCAGATGCGGTGGAGGCAGAGGAATTGGGAATAGGGGATGGAATTTTTGCAGGAGGGTGGGTGGGAGGAGGTGTATTCTAGGTAGCTGTGGGAGTCGGTGGGCTTGAAATGAACATCAGTTACAAGCTGGTTGCCTGAGATGGAGACTGAGAGGTCCAGGAAGGTGAGGGATGTGCTGGAGATGGCCCAGGTGAACTGAAGGTTGGGGTGGAAGGTGTTGGTGAAGTGGATGAACTGCTCGAGCTCCTCTGGGGAGCAAGAGGCGGCGCCGATACAGTCAATGTACCGGAGGAAGAGGTGGGGTTTGGGGCCTGTGTAGGTGCGGAAGAGGGAATGTTCCACGTAACCTACAAAGAGGCAGGCATAGCTGGGGCCCATGCGGGTGCTCATGGCCACCCCCTTAGTCTGTAGGAAATGGGAGGAGTCAAAAGAGAAGTTGTTGAGTGTGAGGACGAGTTCAGCTAGGCGGATGAGAGTGTCGGTGAAGGGGGACTGGTTGGGCCTACGGGACAGGAAGAAGCGGAGTGCCTTGAGGCCATCTCCATGCGGAATGCAGGTGTACAGGGACTGGACGTCCATGGTGAATATGAGGTGTTGGGGGCCAGGGAATTGGAAGTCCTGGAGGAGGTGGAGGGCGTAGGTGGTGTCACGGACGTAGGTATCGAGAACGCCCTTGACCGCGTCTCCCGTATTTCCCTCAACACATCTCTCACACCCCGCCCCCGCCACAACCGCCCTAAGAGGATCGCCCTCGTTCTCACACACCACCCTACCAACCTCCGGATACAACGCATCATCCTCCGACACTTCCGCCATTTACAATCCGACCCCACCACCCAAGACATTTTTCCATCCCCACCCCTGTCTGCTTTCCGGAGAGACCACTCTCTCCGTGACTCCCTTGTTCGCTCCACACTGCCCTCCAACCCCACCACACCCGGCACCTTCCCCTGCAACTGCAGGAAATGCTACACTTGTCCCCACACCTCCTCCCTCACCCCTATCCCAGGCCCCAAGATGACATTCCACATCAAGCAGAGGTTCACCTGCACATCTGCCAATGTGGTATACTGCATCCACTGTACCCGGTGCGGCTTCCTCTACATTGGGGAAACCAAGCGGAGGCTTGGGGACCGCTTTGCAGAACACCTCCGCTCAGTTCGCAACAAACAACTGCACCTCCCAGTCGCAAACCATTTCCACTCCCCCTCCCATTCTCTAGATGACCTGTCCATCATGGGCCTCCTGCACTGCCACAATGATGCCACCCGAAGGTTGCAGGAACAGCAACTCATATTCCGCCTGGGAACCCTGCAGCCATATGGTATCAATGTGGACTTCACCAGTTTCAAAATCTCCCCTTCCCCTACTGCATCCCTAAACCAGCCCAGTTCGTCCCCTCCCCCCGCTGCACCACACAACCAGCCCAGCTCTTCCCCCCCACCCACTGCATCCCAAAACCAGTCCAACCTGTCTCTGCCTCCCTAACCGGTTCTTCCTCTCACCCATCCCTTCCTCCCACCCCAAGCCGCACCCCCATCTACCTACTAACCTCATCCCACCTCCTTGATCTGTCCGTCTTCCCTGGACTGACCTATCTCCTCCCTACCTCCCCACCTATACTCTCTCCACCTATCTTCTTTACTCTCCATCTTCGGTCCGCCTCCCCCTCTCTCCCTATTTATTCCAGAACCCTCACCCCATCCCCCTCTCCGATGAAGGGTCTAGGCCCGAAACGTCAGCTTTTGTGCTCCTGAGATGCTGCTTGGCCTGCTGTGTTCATCCAGCCTCACATTTTATTATCTTGGAATTCTCCAGCATCTGCAGTTCCCATTATGTCTTTATATTGATATTGCTGATTTAAAGAAATAGACCGAAACACATTATTAATGACAACAATAGTAAAATATTTTGCTTGTGAAATTGCTTCGCTATTGTCCTAGGACTGTTTGCCACAATTGATACTGTGAATGGAGTCATTTTATTCTCTAAAATCAATTGTCAGTTGCTAAGATCCATCTGGTTTTCTAACTGGCTAAATGGGAGAATTGTTTGTTGAAGTTATAGATGATAAAAGTTCCTTTGTAGCAGACTCATAATTACTTTTACTTCTTCTCCTTCAGTTTGTTCAGGGAAACCATACTGCTTTTAAGGTTGTAGATCTGTGTCTTCTCCAATTTCTTCCCCTAACATTCAATGACAGAGATGCTTACGCTTTGCAAGTGCATCCGCATGTCTAACAATAAACTCTTAAATGATTAAATTGTTGGACATATTTGTAGGTTTGAGCCAGAATTCCCTGACTGTACAGAACCTGTCTGCGTGGGTTTCCGTGTTTATCTCTACTGGCACCTCTGCCATCTGCCAGATGCAACAATTCACTGGGTCAAAAGTCAAATTACATTTACTCATAAAATCAGAACCCAAAATATGCTTTACTGTTCGGGGAAGTTGTACTAATGTAACTGGGTGGTAACAAACCACATCATCCAACTTAAACTCAAACTGGGTCCATTACAAACCCTTCTTGGAAATGTCTGGTAAGCCCACTCAAAATAATTGACCCGTTCTTTCCTCAAAATAAGCAAATATCTTGATGTGTTCAATGAGAGGTGGCAGATGGAGTTCAACCTGGATAAATGCGAGGTGATGCATTTTGGAAGGTCGAATTTGAAAGCTGAGTACAGGATTAAGGATAGGATTCTTGGCAGCGTGGAGGAACAGAGGGATCTTGGTGTGCAGATACATAGATCTCTTAAAATGGCCACCCAAGTGGACAGGGTTGTTAAGAAAGCATATGGTGTTTTGGCTTTCATTATCAGGGGGATTGAGTTTAAGAGTCGTGAGATCTTGTTGCAGCTCTATAAAACTTTGGTTAGACCGCACTTGGAATACTGTGTCCAGTTCTGGGCGCCCTATTATAGGAAAGATGTGGATGCTTTGGAGAGGGTTCAGAGGAGGTTTACCAGGATGCTGCCTGGACTGGAGGGCTTATCTTATGAAGAGAGGTTGACTGAGCTCGGTCTCTTTTCATTGGAGAAAAGGAGGAGGAGAGGGGACCTAATTGAGGTATACAAGATAATGAGAGGCATAGATAGAGTTGATAGCCAGAGACTATTTCCCAGGGCAGAAATGGCTAGCACGAGGGGTCATAGTTTTAAGCTGGTTGGTGGAAAGTATAGAGGGGATGTCAGAGGCAGGTTCTTTACGCAGAGAGTTGTGAGAGCATGGAATGCGTTGCCAGCAGCAGTTGTGGAAGCAAGGTCATTGGGGTCATTTAAGAGACTGCTGGACATGTATATGGTCACAGAAATTTGAGGGTGCATACATGAGGATCAATGGTCGGCACAACATTGTGGGCTGAAGGGCCTGTTCTGTGCTGTACTGTTCTATGTTCTATGTAGTGTGGGAACCTCCCGTATCCCATAGGAAATTTCGCAGTATGGTCCCGACCTTGCCTTTTATCAAAGGTCTCCCTAAACAATCTCACCTAGCGTTACATACCCATACATATGGAGCCTGCCACTGTCATGCCCTCAAATTCCCATCAGTGATGGTGGATAAAGAGAAGTCTCCTCTGCTTCCCTTACTGGGGCCTACCACACTGGTCCCTCTAGTGGCAGATCTGTATCCTTGGCCTGATTGTTGTCCTTGTCTTATGGGTGCTGACAAGGTGTCTACAATCCCAAGCAAAGTGACCCAATCAACCACAATTATAACACTGCAGCATGTCTCCTTGTGGTTGGCTTCTACGCCTACCCACAGGCACTGTATGTGGAGGCAAGAAACACCACTCCTCTTCCTCTACCTCTACCTCCTTCATTTCTCCGCACTGGATTGGCATTAGGCCCTTTGATGAGAATCATTTACCCGTTCTTGCTCCCCTTGCCCTCATGTACCTTTTGAATTTCCTCCTCTCAAGCTTGAGCCATTTGCCATAATATTCATATCTCATCTTGTGTATCATCTATGGGGTCAAAATTCTCACACGCCTTCTTTCCCCCTTCTGAAAGATGTGCTAAGGTTCTTAACCGATTAGAACAATCCAGTTAACCAAGTACGATCCATATCCTCCAAAACTTGAGTGAAATGAATCCACAACCAATCCACAATTGGGATTTTTATTCCCTTGACAAGGCATTTGCTGTTACATTAGTGTAATCTTGATTTGGACTCACGTAACATTAAAACGCTGAAGTGACAAGCTCCACCAAAACAATTGCAATGTTTTACGTTTAAGCTTCTGAATAAAAAAAATTAATCAGTTGTGGTCTATAAACACCTCACATTGCCTCAGGGGTGCAGTATCACCAGCGCTTCCTTCTGGTGGAGTATGTTCTGGTTTTGTTTTGAAGTTCTATAGACCTGTCTGAGGTTGTGAGTGGTGGTGGATGTTTAAACTAACATAAGACAGAGGTTCCACACATTTTGTCATCTTGAAATGACTGGGGAGACCAGCACTTTAATGCTAAAGGGGTGTAAATAATTCATCTTTGCCACCTTCATCCACAAGTGTCAAGTGAACGACCCATATTTGATCTTCTCCCAAATCCTCAGCATCACAGGTTGATCAATTCGATTCACTCCATATGATATCAACAATCGGCCAAGAAAGCTGCACCAATAGTCAAGCTATTCCAGTTCAACATCAACATGGGCATCTGTCCGACATTGCTAAAAAAGAATTGCCCAAGGATGCCCTCCCAACAAAAAGCAGGACAAATCTAAACTGGCTAGTTACCTTCTTATCAGTGCACTAAAATGATGGAAGGGGTCAATGTTAACAAGCAGCACTTGTAGAGGAATTGTGTGCTTACTGACACTCATGTTGGGTTTACTCAGCCTCTCTCCCAATTACAAACTTAGTCCAAATATGGAAAGAAAAGCTGGCTACAGAGGTGCGGTGAGAATGATTGCACTGGACATCAAGACAACATTTGAACAACTGTGGCATTAATTA
This sequence comes from Stegostoma tigrinum, assembly GCF_030684315.1. Classification (NCBI taxonomy): domain Eukaryota; kingdom Metazoa; phylum Chordata; class Chondrichthyes; order Orectolobiformes; family Stegostomatidae; genus Stegostoma; species Stegostoma tigrinum. The sequence continues at coordinate 75,173,348 of NC_081367.1, read as the reverse complement.
GCCTAGCAAAACTGGAATCAATATGAATCAGGGTAAAACCCACTGTTGATTAGAATCCAGTCTTAAAAACAAAAGATGGATGGCTGGATATTTGAATGCAGTTATCTCTACTCTGGGACACCACTGTCGGAATTCATCAGGTAGTGTCCTAGGTCCAGCCCATCTTTAAATGCTTCAGTCACCTTCTTTCTGTCATCAATTCAAAAGTGGGAATGCACCCCAATGGTTGCCCGAAGATCAGCATCATTTTCTAACTCTTTTGAGATTGCAGCATTCCCTAGCCATATGCAACAAGACCTGCATACCACTTATCAGCCCATGCTGGAATGTTAAGTAATATTTGCCCCATATAAGTGCCACACACTGTCAATCAATAGAGATTCTGTCACCCGTTAACATTCAATGACGTTACCATTACTAAAACACCTGCAATCATCCTGGGAATTATAATTGACAAGAAAATAAACATTGTGGCCACAAAGGCAGGTCAAAAGCTTGGAATTCTGTGGAGAGCATTAGTTTTGAAACTGTGACCGCTTTCTGCCCAAGGCCTCAATTCTTTTCTGCATAACATTCCAGCCAGAGCTCCCAATTGGGCACAAAATCATGGTATTGCTATGGTGTAGATGGAGGCCATTTAGTCCATCATGCCTGCTTCAACTCTACCACACAGCACCAATTTCCTGCTGTTTTCCTCATTACCCTGCACACCATTTCTATCCACATAACCATCCAACATCATAGAACATAGATAGAACATAGAAAAGTACAGTACAGTACAGGCCCTTCGGCCCATGATGTTGTGCCATGGAATAATCCTAATCCAAAAATAAAATAACCTAACCTACATTCCCCTCAATTCACTGCTGTCCATGTGCATGTCCAGCAGTTGCTTAAACATCCTCTTGAATGCATCAGTCGAACCAGCCTCCACCACATTTCCAGGCAATGCATTCCAGACCCTAAGTGCTTACTCTGTGAAAATGTTTTTCTCACATCACCTTTGCTTCACTTGCTCAGTACTTTAAATCTATGCTCTCTCATTCTTCTTTCTTTTACGAAAAGCTAACATCTCTGCAGCCTGCAGTTGATTTTGAAAAATATTTAGCCTTGATTAAATCTCCTCCCATCCCCTTCTCTATAAGAGAGTGCCAATGTTTTCAATCTATCCTCATCATTGAAGTTTCTCAAGTGGATGAGGTGTTCAAGGTGTGTGGCATTCTTGTCTTCACTGGTCGCAGCATTCAACATAAAAATTGGCAAACCTGCATTTCTGGTCACCACATTGCAAGAAGGATGTGGAGGCTTTGGAAAGTACACAGAAAAGGTTTACCAGGATGTCGCCTGATTTGGAGGGTATTAGCTACAAGGAGAGACTGATCAAATTCAAATTTGTTTTCACTTAAATGTCAGAGGCTGTGGGGCAGTCTGATAGAAGTTTACAAAATTATCAGCAGCGTGGATAGAATGGACAGTTGAAGTCTTTCTCCTGGGGTAGAAATGTCAGTTACTAGGGGACAAAGATGTAAGGTAAATCGGGGAATGTTTAAAGGAGATGTGAGAGTTTTTTCCCCTGACAGAGGGTACTAAGTGCCTGGAATGCACTGCCAGAGGATATGGTAGAAGATATGATAGAAACGTTTAAGAGGCATCTTGACACAGACATGAATAAGCAGGGAGTAGAGGGATTTGGACCAGGTAGGTTTAGTTTGGAAAGGTGCCATGTGTCAGTGCAGGCTTGGTGGGTCAAAGAGTCTGTTCTTGTGCTGTAGTATTCTTTATTCACCTCCTTCATCACTGACACAACATGCAGCAATATTAGAGATAGTAAGAACTGCCGATTCTGGAGTCTGACTTAACACAGTGTGGAGCTGGGGGAACACAGCACACCAGGCAGCATCAGGGGAGCAGGAATGCTGACATTTTGTATCAGGAACCTTATTACCTTTTTTAAGATGCAGTTCAGAACTCATCACTCATTTCACAGCACCGTCCAAAGCAGCAATCTCTATTTTTTTAAACTGTAAGTAAACTGAAAGTAAAGCCTCTTGACACCATCCTCATTAAACAATTGAAATGACAGGGACAGCACGGGCTATAAAAAGAGTAAACAGCCCCTGACTGTTTTAAACTGAAAGTACATTCTCTCAACCACCATCATCCCCATCGACTTCCGGGATAGTGCGGGGTTAGATACGGAATAAAGCTCCACTGCCTTTCTTTTAAATTAACAATAAATGGAAAAGTAGGGTCTGCTCAACAATGTCCCCATTAAACACTTCAAGGATAGAGACAGTATGGGACTAGATACAAAGAACAAGTCCCTCTACACAGTCCCAGGCAGCAACCTCTACCATCTAAAAGACCAAGTATGTGTGATTTCTGTGCAGACAGGTGGGATTACCATTGCCTGCAAGTTCCCCTCCTGGTCACATTCCAGCCTGACTTCAAACTGTAATCACCATTCTTTCACCGTTGCTATGTGTGGAAATTCAGTTTCATTCATTTCTTTGATACAATCTTTAAAAGGAAGTAACCTCAGGTATCATGGATGCACTAGTAGTAATCTACCCAGAATCATTAGATTCTTGAAAAGCCCCAGAGAACTGGAAAATTGCTAATGTAACACAGTTATTCAAAAAGGAAGGGAGATAAAAAGACAATAAGTATAGGCCAGTTAGCTTAACTGTCATTGGGAAATGATAATGAGTGTATTACAAAGGATAATAATAATAGAGCATTTAGTAATACAAAATGTAAATCATACAAAGTCAAAATGGCTTCATGGAGAGGAAATCATGCCTGACAAGTTCAGTAGAATGCTTTGAGGATGTAACAAGGAGACTAAATACAGGGCAATCAGTAGATGCAAGTGATCTGATTTTCCAAAAGGCATTCTATATAAAAGGTACTGAACACAAATCTACTCAAGAGATTGCCTAATAGTATATGAGTAGGGAAGTCTTATTGCAACAGTACAAGATACAGTTTTGGTCCCCTTATTTAAGGAGAGATATTATTCCATTGGAGACAATTCAGACATTTTGCTAGGATGATCTCTGGTATGGAGAGATTGTCTTAGAAGCAAAAGGTTAAAACAATTGAGATTCCACTCACTGATGAAGGTCTCTGATGAAGGGTCTAGGCCCGAAACGTAAGCTTTTGTGCTCCTGAGATGCTGCTTGGCCTGCTGTGTTCATCCAGCTCTACACTTTGTTATCTGAGATTCCACTCACTGAAGTTTAGAGGAATGAGAGGCGATCTCATTGAAACATACAGGACTCTTACGGGACTTGACAGATTAAATGCTGAGAGTGAGTCTCTCCAGTGAAGAGAAATAATGACCAGAGGACAGAGTCTCAGAATGAAGGGGCACCAATTAAAGGCTGAGATGAATTTCTTCTGTCAGAGCGTTGGGAGTCTGTAGAACTTCTTGTTACAGAGAGCTGTGGGGACAGAGGCCTTGTGTATATATGGCTGAGATAGATAGATTAGATTAGATTGGATTCCCTACAGTGTGGAAACAGGCCCTTCGGCCCAACAAGTCCACACCACCCCTTGAAGCATTCTACCCGGACCCATCCTCCTATAACCCACAAACCCTTGAACACTACGGGCAATTTAGCATGGCCGATCCACCTAGCCTGCAGATCTTTGGACGGTGGGAAGAAACTGGAGCACCTAGAGAAAATCCACATAGACATGGGGAGAATGTGCAAACTGCACACAGACAGTCGCCAGAGGCTGGAATCGAACCCCTGTCCCTGGCACTGTGAGGCTGCAGTGCTAACCACTGTGCCACCGATTCTTGATCAATCAGGGAATGAAGAGTTATGAGAAAGGACAGGAAAATGGACTTGAGGAGTGGCAGATCAACCACAATCTAAATGAATGATAGCAGGCTCAAGGGGCCAAACGACTCACTCAGTTCCTATTTTTTATAGAAGGCAGAGTCAGGATAAAGTGGGTATTTTCAGGACGGCAACATGCAAATAGTAGGTTGAAGCTGAGATAAGTGCTGAGGGACAAATTTACGATATATATTAATGCCTTTGAGGAGGGATGGAGAATTTATTAATGTTGGCCATTATTTCAAAAGGAATAGATTTTAAAAATAGGGGGATCTTCCTAAACCTATACAAGGTATTGTCAGTCCACATCAGGAATACTGTGAACATTTTTGGTCCCCTATTCTGAAGCAAGGTGTAATGGCATTGCACATTCCTGACATGGTTCACTTGATAGATTGTACATTTGGAGATATTTTATTATGAGAGGCTGGGTAGATTGAGCCTGTACTTATTGAAGTTTAGAAGAATAAGATGCAACCTTATTTAAAAATATAATGATTCTTGGGCAGAGATTGACAAGGTAGACGCAGAAAGATCTTTACCCCTTGTAAGTGAGACTAGGATCGGAGGCTGAAATCTCAGAATAAAAGGTCACACACTTAAAACAGAGATCAGATTTAAGATCAGATGGGGTTGTATTATTGCTGGACTGCTAATCCAGAGACCTGGGTAATGTTCTGGGGACCCACCTTCAAATCCTGCCATGGCAGATGATGGAATTTGAAATCAGCAATGAAAAAAAATTGGAATTAAGAATCTAAAGGTGACTGCAAATCCATTGTTGACTGTCAGGAAAAATACGTCTGTTTCACTAATGTCCTTCAGGGAAGGAAATCTGCTAGCCTTAGCTGGACTGACCTACATGTGAATCCAGACCCACAGGTTGACTCTTAAGTACCCTCTGGGCAACTGGGGATGGGCAATAAATGGAAAAATTAAAGCAGTAATGCCCTCATCTTATGAATGAACCAAAAAAAAGGTATATCTTATTTCAAAGGATAGTGTTTGTTTTAAACCACAGAAGGTCCTTGATGCTGGGTCATTGAATATATTAAAAATCTATGTACCACAGCCTTGAATGAAGGGCAGTCAAAGGTTGTGGGGAAAAGGCAGGTAAGTGGAGGAGTTGCGGATTATCAGATCAGGCATGATTTCATTGAATGGTGAAGCAGACTTGATGGGTTAAATGGCCTACTTACTGCTCCTACATCTTACTGCCTTACCCAAATCAGCTTCAAAAAAAGACCTTTCAATCTATTCTCCCAATACCACAACATGAAGAATGAAGCTATGATTAAAGGTTTAGATAATAATGACAAGGATGTGTCAAGCTATTTGTCTGACATTTAAAAATGTATGTATAGACATTCCAGTGCACGTCACTGTCTGAATAGCTCCATGCTTGCACAATGGGACTGTGTTCTTTTTTGAAATCTCTTGTTTTGATGGCCATGCATGTTCTGTCTAGTTATAAGCCCAATGTCAAATAAACCAATAGTATAACTTTGTTGTTTCTCAATTTCCTGATCCAGTCTGAATTATGACCAGAGCCACAGCTTTGTGACTAATAAGTCAACATCTGTTTTTATTAAATAGCATTTTGTGGATTGTTTTCTGTGACCCTGCCCTTTACTTCACTAAAAACCACAAATTAATGGAATTGGATGCAGCAGTGTCCAATATTTTGTGAAAATACTCTAGTTCTAATTGTTCGGATTCAAAATCTCTCCTTCCTGCTAAGCACACTTTTTTATGTCATCCCTTTCTAAAATAGTGCTTCTCAGCTGAGCTACTTGAGTTAATTGGACTGAAAGTGTCTGATACAAATACCAAAGGTTATACAACTAAACATTATGCAGCTCCTTCTGGATGTGAGTTTGCTCACTGAGCTGGAAGGTTAGTTTTCAGACGTTTCGTCACCATTCTAGGTAACATCATCAGTGAGCCTCCGACGAAGCGCTGGTGTTATGTCCCGCTTTCTATTTATCTGGTTTCTATTTAACCAGATAAATAGAAAGTGGGACATAACACCAGCGCTTCGTCGGAGGCTCACTGATGATGTTACCTAGAATGGTGACGAAACGTCTGAAAACTAACCTTCCAGCTCAGTGAGCAAACTCACATCCAGAACCTCAACCTGAGCTACAAATCTTCTCAAAACTCGCTAGCAGCTCCTTCATTAAAGGCACAATCCCACTAATGATAAAGGTGATCCCACTGAACAGTCTAGGCCTGAAACGTCAGCTTTCCTGCCCCTCTGAAGCTGCTTGGCCTGCTGTGTTCATCCAGCTGTACACCTTGTTATCTCAGAATCTCCAGCATCTGCAGTTCCTACTATCGATGAAAAGAAGTGACTATTTCCCTTGCATGTTGATGAGTTGCATTTCACCTTGTCATTGACGGCCTCAGATTCAATTTTCTTCCTGTTCCAGATCTTAATGGCAACATCATCAATTTGTTTTTAAAACAGGCATTTTTGATACTCAGTAGTATTGCCATCTATTTCCAGATAAGCAAACATTCAAAGGCCTCTGCTAATACTGTTCAATATCTCTCCTCTAGAAATTGGAAAAGGTGATCTAGAATGTACAATGTTGTTTCCCTACTTGTCGTCAGTGCTTCTGTTTTTAGCTGATCATCCGCAGGAGATAAACCAAACTGGAAAGTCACCGAGTAAATTATAGGCACAGTTCTGTCATGTCATTCTTTGGAAAGTGTTAGGGTTTACATTTATATGCCAATGCACAAAGCTTGTCTAGAACTCAAAACTAAAAACTGATAAAGGTCACAAGAAAACTCAAACATTTTGTTCTGAATTAGGAAACCTAAAAATATAAACTCTCAATCTTTTTCAGGCCAATATATTGTATTGTATTTCAACCAGTCCCTGGACATGCCCTCTCCCTCCCTCCCCCAATCAGTTGTGATTCCAGAAGTGTTATGTTCTCTGATGAGGATGGACAAACTGTTCAATTTACAGTACTTGATCCCTCCCGTGGCTGATTGCATGCAGATTGACTTTACAAAGGTCCCTTCTCTTGTATCCATCTTTTCCCAGCCCAAATGTTCTTATGTTTTAAAAGAAGCCAATTCAACCAGATGTTTTTGCACTAAAGAGAAAGTAAATCAACTACCCACTAAACGTGTGAGAAAAAATAAGATGCAACATATACACTCTGGTTAGAAAAGAGGTAAGCCTCCAAACAGTTAACATCAACAAAATAAATCACTCTTTGGCTTGTCATAGATTCATAGAGATGTACAATATGGAAGCAGACCCTTCAGGCCAACTCATCCATGTTGATCAGATATCCAAAATTAATCTAGTCCTATTTGCCAGCATTTGGCTCATATCCCTCTAAACGCTTCCTATTCATATACTCATCCAGATGCCTTTTAAATGTTGTAATTGTACCAGCCTCCATTATTTCCTCTGACGGCTCATTCCAGACACGCACCACCTACTGCATGAAAAAGTTGTCCGTTAGATTGAAGAGGAACCTATCTCCTCTTACTTTAAACTTAAGCCGTCTAGTTTTGGACTTCTCCATCCCAGGGACAAGATATTGTCTATTCACTCTATGTGCCCCTCATGGTTTTATAAACCTCATCAGGTCACCGCTCAGCCTGTGATGTTCTATGCCAAACATATTGTGAAACACTGTAGTCATTGACAGAGTGATTCTGATAGCATACAGTAGTGTCCAGTGGACATTCTCCATGGTATCCCTTTGCAGCACACTTTAGCACAGTGGAACCTAGGCCATAAGGTATCATGTCAGCACACAGAACTGTTACAATGTAGAGTCATAGAGATGTACAGCACAGAAACAGACCCTTCAATCCAACTTGTCCATGCAGAAATGCAGAAAGACTTCAGAAATCTAAAGCACAAAGCCAATTTGGAGTCCTAGTTCTGGATTCACTTCAGGTTAACATGCAGGTTCAGCTGGCAGATAGGTAGGCAAATGCAGTGTTAGCATTCATTTCAAGAGGGCTACAAATCAAGAGCAGAGATATACTGCTGAAGCTGTAAAAGACTCTGGTTAGACAGGAATATTGTGAGCAGCTATGGGCACCATGTGTAAAGGAAGGATGTGTTGGTATTGGAGGAAGTCCAAAGGAGGTTGGCAGGAATGATCCTGGTGATGAAGGGCTAGTCATATGAGGACTCTGGGTCTGTACTTGATGGGAGTTTAGAGCATGAGGGGGATGTGACTGAACCTTAAGCATACTGAGAGGCCTGGATAGAATGGACATGGAGAAGATGTTTCCACTCATAGGAGAGACTAGGACACAAGGACATAACATCAGGGGATGACCTGATTGAAGGGATGACCCATTGAAACTGAGATGAGGAGGAATTTCTTCAGCAAGGTGGTGAACCTTTGGGACTCATCGCCCTCAGGGCTGTGGTGGCCAAATCACTGAATGTATTTAAGACAGCGATAGATAGCTTCTTGATTAGTAATGAGATCAGTGGTCACAGGCGGAGGGCAGAAGAATGGGGTTGAGAAACATATCAGCCATGATCGAATGGCGGTGCAAACTTAATTGGCTGAATGGTACAATTATGTTCCTGTACCAAAAGGTCTTGTGTTGCAAAGATGAGTTTGATTCCATCAAAATGTTTCCCGACCCTCAACAAAGTAACTAAAATTGGTTATAGAGTGACGGACAAATGAAAGAATAGGAAAGAACATTGAAATCTCAACCAGATCATGTCGTCATATAGCCAGGGACAATATGGCTAATTGGTGTGCCAGAAACATTGTGCTCTTCTGGTATTATTCTGAACTTTCCCTAGACTCCAATATCCTTCTTCAAGCTTTTGTGTAATTCTCCACTAAACAATATGATAGATAATGATTTCATTGGGCAAGTGTAAAAACAACACTGCATTTCCTAGATGTTCTAGGAATAAATATGCAGGAGAATTTGGATGTAGTGACAATGATCCTTTTAAACTCTTGAGTGCAGCAATCCGGAAAGTACTGCGCAGGCCACAGCAAGGAAAAAAAATGTTACAGATGTGACTTAACTGTATTAAATAGGCAACGCATAGCAAAGTTAGAGGGAATATTGGCTGCCAGCGTATTCAGTTTTCCATTTACTCATGGACAGTCAATTCCCATTATGTAAAAGGGCAGTACTGTCTACACCAGCTTAAAACTTCAGTTTGTCACATTAAGGCAATAATATAATTCAGAATTATTGTGCACAACAGAGGCTCATTTGCAAGTACAAAGTGTAAAATTGTGTAGTTTTGTCAGTTTGACTTTTGCCAGTTCTATTTTTTCTGTGCTATGAAATGCTACTGATTCACTTGGTTAGAATTGCTAAGACAGAAGACTAAGTTGCACTTTCATAAAAGATATGTCAGTTCGACTTTTGTCAGTTCTATTTTAAAAAATTCTATCAGCGAATCTCAAACTGATGCATTAATTAAACGTGGTTTAATCAGCACGTACCAATTTTTTACAAACTCACATAATAATCAATTTATTTGGCACACCTTAACAATCTTCTTGAGGAAACCTAAAAACAAGATGAAATTTTACAAAATCAGCAGTGTAGTCACTTGGATAAAAAAATTCAGGAAATTGTATTTCACCATAAAGCATGTTTTAAAATCTCTTTCCCACAAGGTGGTGCTAGGACTCTGCATTATGCAAGTTGCTGTATTGTATATTTTTCACAAAAGTAAATGAACGAAAGGAGGAGACCATCCTATATATAGGTTTTAAGCAACAGTTTGCTTGTTGCCATGGTTTTTGATAGTATGCCCCCCTACTCCCACCTCACTTCAAGGCAGAGTGAATTATTTTCTCACAAAACCATTGGGAAAATATGTTGCAATATAAACAAATTCTGTATCAAATACGGTTCCCTTGTAGGCTCTGCAGCAAGGAATGTGTACCAGTAGTCCAGGAAATTCGAACCAGATCTCCAACCTACAAACGCCTCCTAATTACAACAGTTCTCGAAAGGTATAGGTGACCAGATTTGTTTTAGTCAGAAGCCGAAGGTCATTTTACATTGCAACATTGACAATTCAAATGAAAAAAAGGTAGGAATGGCTATCTGAAAAAAGCTCTTTTCTGTGCTATGAAATGCTACTGATTCACTTGGTTAGAATTGCTAAGACAGAAGACTAAGTTGCATTTTCATAAAAGATATGTCAGTTCGACTTTTGCGAAATCAAAGCTACCTTTTCAACCTCATTTACTGAGCCACTACAGAAAAAAAAAATCATACTCTCAGTGGACTAATGCTTTCTTACGTCTTCCCTGAATCTATTCTTGTGATATTAAAATGATAGTTATTTTTCTGTCATCCCATATAAACTTGTGTATCTCCAGTGGATTATGTGCTGCTTTGACTTGTTAATTTGCATGACCCCATAAAACGTTTTGTCTGGTAATTTTGAGTTCGAACTTTTCCTCACAGGTTTTGTTGCCTTACCTCAAGTTATTTGAATGTTTCACATTAATTTAACCCTTCATTCCTGTTGTAAATGGGATGCCAGAGGCAATTGACTTACGCACCAAAAGTCACCATACTGGGGTTGTTTCTAAGCGAATTTTCAGGCGGTCACCTCAATGCTCTGCTTTGGGGTCCTGTCACATACAAAAGGTTGATGTCATTTTAAATGCCTACCAAGTAGTTTGTCCTTTGGCACTTCAGCCAAGTATTGGTAAATCGCAAATCAATCTCAAAAAATGTTGAATGCCAAGATCTATTATGTGAACTACTCGTCATCTCAGCTCTATTTAACGGGACTACCTGTGATGCAACTTTCAAAGAACTATGTATCTGAACCCCTAGGTCTCGCTGTTCTTCAATACTACCTAAAACCCTACCATTAGTTGTATAAGCCCAGTTCTTGTTTGTTTTACCAAAACGCAATATCTCACACTTGTCCAATTAATCTCCATCTGCCACTCCTCAGCCCATTGGCCCAATTGATCAAGCTCTCTTTGAAATCTACATAACCTTCTTCAATGTCTATGAAACCACCAACCATGGTGTCATCCATAAACTTACAAACCATGCCTCCTATATTCTTATCCAAAGTATTTATGTAATGACAAAGGTGGACACAACAGCAATCTTAACATAACGTGGCTCGTCACATGTCTCCAATTCGAAAAGCAACCCTCTACCACCACTCTCTGACTCCAAACCGTCAAGTTAATTTTGTTTCCAATTGGCAAGCTCTCCCTGAATCCCAAGTGATCTGGCATTACTAATCAGTCTACCATGCAGAACCTTGTCAAAGGCTTCACTAAGGTCTACGTGTGGTGCAATGGTAATATCCCCTTCCTCAAGGTCAGAAGGTCTGGGTTCAAGTCCCACCTGCTTCAGAGCCATGCAATAAAATCTCTGAACAAAACAGAAATTGCTGCAAAGGCTTAGCATGTCCGCAGCATCTGTGGAGAGAAATCAGAGTTAACATTTCTGGTTCAATGATCCTTCCTCAGTTCTAAAAAAAGTCATCGCTGTACCTAGATAGATTCTTGATATAATTGCAAGATAACAGCTGCTAATAATCTAGTCCAGTTGGGACTTCCAAATTCTAATTAATTCATCTTATTAATCATGCTAAAATAATTCTAACTTGCCTGGGATCCTGACTTCCTTGATGTCAGATGGGGTAAATGTTGCCCTTTGGTTCATCTTTTTACTGGGGTAGTTTCACCATTCACATCAGTAGATACATCTGAACTAAAGCTGGTTCAAATCTCACTTCAGTTATTCTCAGGAAAACTTCTGATTTATCTAAGTGGCAATCTGAAAATATCTGCACATCTTCTGAGGTGTCTAATCCTTCAATCTCAATTTCTGTCATCTTGCTTTCTCTCAAAAGCGTGCCACCATCTCTTCTCGGGCTTCATGGTTGAAATTTTCAGTGGACAGTTGCTGTGCTCACTCTTTCCCATATCTTACCCACTTTGCAAGTTGTTTGAGATTAAAGGTACAGTGTTTTTGAAAAATGTAATCTTTAAATCATCATGAGTTACAAATGCCCTGCAAGGATTCACTTCAGTTGTCATTTAATCAAAAACTCGCCAAGAAATTATAATCTTCACTCTCAGTGAAGCATCCTAAATCAGAAACAAAAAAAAACCTCTGCCATGTGGGTTCCTTCCTTAAATTCTCAGTCCTCAATGATAAAAGAACGAAACAACTCCAAATACAATTCTGTATATTTGCAATGCCAACCACTACCATTTCAAAATTTGAAAATTGTCATGATCCCTTGGTAAGTATTAATAGTGATGGGTGTCAGTTATTGCTGCCTTACTATTCACTTGGCCCTAAACTGCAGCTCAGAAATCAATTTGGGGTCCCCCCAACCCACTGTGGGAAGAGAGAGATAACAAAGTGTGGAGCTGGATGAACACAGCAGGCCAAGCAGCATCTTAGGAGCACATAAGCTGAAATTTTGGGCCTAGACCCCGAAATGTCAGCTTTTGTGCTCCTAAGATGCTGCTTGGCCTGCTGTGTTCATCCAGCTCCACACTTTGTTATCTCCGCTTTGGGAAGACCTGGTTTAACAAACGCCATGCCATGTTAAGTCTACTCCCTTAACATCTCCAGATCCTTTCTCACCTTCCTTTAAGCCTCCTTAAAATCTATTTCTTTCATGAAGTTTTTGGCCTCCCTCACTCTGCAGTGCAAACTGGTTAAATGAATAAGGATTTTGCCAAAAATATTTAGTTAAATATCATTTTATCAGTATAAATGTACCAAATTTGGCAAAAAGCTGACAATAGCTAATATTCTCTAAAGACACAGCCATTACATTCTCTATTTCATGGCCCTCCCAAGGACAAAGAGGGGAATGTATGTGTGGAGCTAGAAGAGGTCGGTGAGGTCTTAAAACAAATATCTTGTATCAGTAGTCAGCAAAGAGAAGGAATTAGTAGATGAAGATCTGGGGGACAGGAGTGTCAAATTCCTCACCCAAATTGCTATTAAAAAGGAAGAGGTGCTGTGCGACTTAAAAAGTGTTAAGGTGGATAAGTGCCCGCGCCCTGATGGGACCTATCCCAGAATATTGAGGGTAGCAGCAGAACAAATTGCTGGAATACTGACAGACATTTTTGTATCCCCTTTGGCCACAGGTGAGGTTCCAGAGGACTAGAGAATAGGTAATGTTGTCCCATTGTTGAATAGGGATAACAGAGAAAATCCAGGAAATTGCAGGCCTGCGAGCCTCCCATCATTGGCAGGGAAATTACTGGATGTCTTTAAGGATTAAGAATCCTTAAGAGGGTTTGATAGGGTAAATGCTGAAAGAATGCTTCCCCTCATGCGAGAGTCTAGAACCAGAGGGAATTATCTCAAAATTAGGGGCTGACAATTTAAAACTGAAATGAGGAGGAATTTCTTACCTGAGTGTTTTTGGGGGTACAGGGGGTCAGAGTTCTTATGTATAATTAAGGCTGAGATAGATTCTTGATCAGTCAGAGAATTAAGGGCTATGGGGCAAAGACAGGAAAGAGGATCCTCCGACATGTGAGGATTGTAGGATCAGCCATGATTGTGTTGAATGGCAGACCAGGCTTGAGACAACCTACTCCTGTTCATACTTCTTATGGTTTTACGGTCTTTTATAGATGCCACATGTTGCTGAAAAGGTCTGTAAATCTATTGGGTGTGCACAGTAGCTCCCAGACTCCAATGAGTTTCTTATCTCTGCTTGCCAAGTATTAAATTCAAAAGATTATTCTGAGAAAGTTTTGACGAGTTTTATAAATTATGACCAGTAGCAAGGCTGGTTTCCAATGGTTCTCCTCATCCCTGGCCAGCCCATGATCAATCTTTCCTTAAGTGGCTGGAGGATTGTCTCTTCAAGAAGAGACCATCTCCCTCCTGCATCTCGTTATGGTAGCTCAAAGTCAGGCAGCATTTTCTCTCTGCTGATCATATTGAACTTCTCCTGCCTACATGTTAATTTGTCAGGAAGCTTGTAAATGGATCTCAAACCTGCCCTCTTCCCCGTGGCACTATATATATATAAATCAAGCTTGATTTAGATAGAAGTGCTGATTAGTTGTCCTTGCACTCAACTTTCTTTCTTAGAAGTTATTCACAACCAACAACACCTTTTTTGGTAATAAAGTGTGAAGCTGAATGAACACAGCAGGCCAAGCAGCATCTCAGGAGCACAAAAGCTGACGTTTCGGGCCCGAAACGTCAGCTTTTGTGCTCCTGAGATGCTGCTTGGCCTGCTGTGTTCATCCAGCTTCACACTTTATTATCTTGGATTCTCCAGCATATGCAGTTCCCATTATCTCTAAGACCTTTTTTGGGACTTGGGAAGATTTAGTCACTCATTGGAAACAATAGCAACTTTTGCGTTTACTTGTGTAGCTTTTTTTAGTTAAGAAAGTACAATCTAAGCCTTCTTTTGATCTCCAACAATCAAACCACCCAGCCTTACTGTCATGCTGACTGCAGAATAGGTCACATTATTTCCTTTATATGCCGTTAAAACTACTGTCCAAAAATATTATAATCCAATTAATTTTAATGGGAAAACAGATAGGAATGTAATAATATCATTTACACAGATCTTATAAGGAACAGTGCATATACATGTCATTTGCTTCATTATGCAGTATATTACAGGAAATCTTAAAGGCAGGTTGAATTATTAAAATGCACCACTTTCAGTGCAATGTAGTGCTGAATATTAGTTAACACAGCCATTACATTCTCTGCTTCGTGGCCCTCTCAAGGACAAAGGAGAGAATGTATATTTGTGGAGCTGGAAGAGGTAGGTAAGGTCTTAAACAAATATTTTGTATCAGTATTCACCAAAGAGAAGGAATTGGTAGACGATGATCTCCGGGATAGGAGTGTCGAATTCCTAACCCAAATTGCTCTTAAAAAGGAAGAGGTATAGTGTGTCTTAAAAAGTATTAAGGTAGATAAGTGCCCAAGCCCGAATGGGATCTATCCCAGAATATTGAGGATAGCAACAGAACAAATTGCTGGAGCACTGACAAACATCTTTGTATCCTGTTTGGCCACAGGTGAATAGTCAATCTTGTCCCATTGTTTAAGAAGGGTTACAGGGATAATCTAAGAAATTACAGGCCTGTCAGCCTCACATCAGTGGTAGGGAAATTATTGGAAAAGATTCTCAGGGTCAAGATCTATCTGTAGTTAGATGCAATTTACTTATTAGCGATAGACAGCATGGTTTTGTTGGGGGGTAGCAGAGATCACGCCTCACTAACCACTAACTTGATTGAGTTTTTTGAGGAGGTAAAGAAGATGATTGATGAGGGAAAAGCAGTTGATGCTGTCTATATGGAGCTCAGTAAAGCCTTTGACAAGGACCATCATGGCAGACTGATTCAAAAGGTGAAGTCGCATCTTATCGGGGGTGAGCAAGATAGATACAGAACTGGTTTAGTCATAGGAGACAGAGGGTGGTGGTGGAAGGATGCTTTTCTAAATGGAGGGCTGTTACTACCGGTGTTCCACAGGGATCAGAACTGAGACCTCTGCTGTTTGTGATCTGCATAAATGATTAGGAGGAAAACATAGATGGTCTAATTAGTTAAGTTTGCAGATGCTGCAGAGATTGGTGGAGTTGTGGATAGTGAGGAGGGTTGTCAGAGTATACAGCAAGATATCAATCATTTGGTGACATGGGCAGTAAAATGGCAGATGGAGTTTAATCCAGACAAATGTGATGTGACACATTTTGGAAGGTCAAGTACGAGTAGAAATTATACAGTGAATGGCAAACTGTTAGGTGTATTGCTATCCAAAACAGTTTGAGTGTGCGGGTCATAGATCACTGATGGTGTCAGCGCACGTAGATAAGGTTGTAAAAAAAAGGCCTATGGTGTGCTTGCCTTCATTGGAAGGGACTTGGGTGTAGGGATAGACAAGTTATGCTGCAGTTTTAGAAAACTTTAGGTAGGCCACACTTGGAACATTGTAAACAGTTCTGGTCAACACATTTCCAGAAGGATGTGGATGCTTTGGAGAGGGTACAGAAAAGGTTTACCAGGATATTACCTATTATGGGGGATTTTAGCTATGAAGAAAGGCTGGATAAACTGGATTTGTTTTCACTGGAATGCAGGAGGTTGAGGAGCGACCTGAAAGAAGTTTACAAGATTGTGGATGGTATGGATAGGGTGGAAAGTAGGAGGCCTTTTCCCAGGTTGGAGGGGCCGATTACTAGGGGTTCAAGGTGTGGCGGGGGGGGGGGGGGGGGAGGTTTAAGAGAGACGTGCGAGGCAAGTCTGTCCACATAAAGGGTGGTGGGTGCCTGGCGCATGCTGCAAGAAGAGGAGGTGGTGGAAGCAGACACAATAGCAGCATTCGAGAAGCACCTGGATGAATACACGAATAGGAAGGGAATAGAGGGATATAGATCCTGTAAGTGAAGACAGTCTTAATACGGAAGAGTAAAATGTGTTGGTGCAGGCTTTGAGGTTGTATGCTGTATTGTTCTTTGTTTAATTGGGCTCCTAAAATGAACCAGGCTAGTTATAAGAATCACAAAACTTGAGCGTTAACATCTGAAAACATTTTTGACTGTAAAACAAAACAATAAGTGTTGCCGTGCTAATTTTGAAATGTGCTCAAGCCCATGGTCCTAAAAATGTTCAAAAAGCACTAGTGTATATTAAGCAATTAGCGAGCTCACATGTCTGCTTAACTCAGAGAGTACAGCACTTAGATGCATAATGTATTTGAATAAATTGCACAAGTTAAAATTTGTTAATTCTCAGGGATGGCTGTCCTTGGAAACAATAGAAAAGGCATTTTGTGCAACGGGATTTCATTCTTGAACAATTTATTCTGTTATCAGTCGTTCATACAAATATGCTTGAATATAATCCGATGGCTGGGTGTCAGTTTTTCCCTGATAATGTAGCTGTGGAGTACTCAGGGATCTTTTCTTGTTTTGAAAGCACTGTATGATTGCCATTGCTCTGAATGTTGTTGTGCATTTCTGTAAAAAAAAATCACCACTCAAACTCCATTTAGGTATTTGAATGTTACCAGAGGGTCCAAAATGACATCAAAGCGATATGCATGTGTTTCTCAGGACAGCTGTGTTGGATGCCGTATTGTGGAGGTTGTTAGTTTGTACATGAAAATCCTGACACTTCCAGCAGGCATTCAAAATCACAATCAGCTGGCAACGCTGATTTGACAATTGTGGTGCCTTTTGGGAGCGGAGTGTTGCTGCTAATGTCATTTCTGTCTGTATCTGCATTTAGAGAGAGACAGAAAGAAGTCAATTGTCACAATGAGAGTTCAATAAGATGCTACCGTCATCTTTGATGGTTTGAGCACCTCTGTTGACCACAGCCTCTGCAACAAGAGATCCAATTATAGCCAAAACCATGTTGGGATGATTGACCCATCTGGTTTTATCATCTCCAGTGTACAACACCCGGTCCTTCAATGTGCGTGGGTTGAGGTTAAAAAGCTGCTAGTCTTTAAAAGATGTGAGTGAGGCTTGTGGCTGCATGAAACGTACAAGTGTTAAATATGAGTTCTGATTGATAAACTTTGTTGGCAGTGTGATGTTGCTATGGCAAAATGAAACTCAGCAGGTTTGGTAGCATCTGTGGAGAGAGAAACGGTGTTAATGTTTCCGGTCTGGTATGACTGTTCTTCAGAACTGAAGGTGAGTCATACTGGAATTGAAATGTTAATTCCATTTCTCTCTGACTGCATATGCTGCCAGATCAGCTGAAAATCAAGAACTTTCCGTGGGGGCTTGTTTTACATTTCCACAATCTGTAACACTTTGCTTTTTAGGCAGCCTGTTACAACCTTCCACATCAAACAGATGTTAACCTGCGCATCTGCTAATGTAGTATACTGTATCCACTGTTCCCATTGTGGCCTCCTCGACATCGGGGAAACCAAGCGGGGGGTTGGGGACCGCTTTGTGGAACACCTACACTTGGCTCGCGACAAACAACTGCACCTCCGAGTCGAGAACTATTTCAACTCCCCCTCCCATTCTCTAGATGACATGTCCATCCTGGGCCTCCTGCAGTGCCACAATGATGGTACCCAAAGGCTGCAGGAACAGCAACTCATATTCTGCTTGGGAACCCTGCAGCCCAATGGTATCAATGGGGCCTTCACAAGCTTCAAAATCTCCCCTACCCCCACCGCATCCCAAAACCAGCCCAGCTCATCCCCACCTCCCTAACCATTCCTCCCACCTCAAGCCCCACCCCCATCTCCTACCCACTACCCTCATCCTGCCTCTTTGACCTGTCCGTTCTCCTTGGACTGACATATCCCCTCCCTACCTCCCCACCTACATTCACCTTTACTGGTTCAAACCCTGCCTTTTTGACCGGTCTGTCTCTTCTCCACCTATCTTCTCCTCTATCCATCTTCTATCCACCTCCCCCTCACTCCCTATTTATTTCAGAATCACTTTCCCCTCCCCCATTTCTGAAGAAGGGTCTCAACATTCAGTTTATGTTTTATTTCTCAATTCTTAATCTCACTACTAAAAGAGATTGAATATTGATCTGAGATAATGGGAACTGCAGATGCTGGAGAATTCCAAGATAATAAAATGAGAGGCTGGATGAACACAGCAGGCCAAGCAGCATCTCAGGAGCACAAAAGCTGACGTTTCGGGCCTAGACCCTTCATCAGAGAGGGGGATGGGGAGAGGGAACTGGAATAAATAGGGAGAGAGGGGGAGGCGGACCGAAGATGGAGAGAAAAGAAGATAGGTGGAGAGAGTATAGGTGGGGAGGTAGGGAGGGGATAGGTCAGTCCAGGGAAGACGAACAGGTCAAGGAGGTGGGATGAGGTTAGTAGGTAGATGGGGGTGCGGCTTGGTGTGGGAGAAAGGGATGGGTGAGAGGAAGAACCGGTTAGGGAGGCAGAGACAGGTTGGACTGGTTTTGGGATGCAGTGGGTGGGGGGGGGAGGGGGGGGGGAAGAGCTGGGCTGGTTTTGTGATGCAGTGGGGGGAGGGGACGAACTGGGCTGGTTTAGGGATGCAGTAGGGGAAGGGGAGATTTTGAAACTGGTGAAGTCCACATTGATACCATATGGCTGCAGGGTTCCCAGGCGGAATATGAGTTGCTGTTCCTGCAACCTTCGGGTGGCATCATTGTGGCAGTGCAGGAGGCCCATGATGGACATGTCATCTAGAGAATGGGAGGGGGAGTGGAAATGGTTTGCGACTGGGAGGTGCAGTTGTTTGTTGCGAACTGAGCGGAGGTGTTCTGCAAAGCGGTCCCCAAGCCTCCGCTTGGTTTCCCCAATGTAGAGGAAGCCGCACCGGGTACAGTGGATGCAGTATACCACACTGGCAGATGTGCAGGTGAACCTCTGCTTAATGTGGAATGTCATCTTGGGGCCTGGGATGGGAGTGAGGGGGGAGGTGTGGGCACAAGTGTAGCATTTCCTGCGGTTGCAGGGGAAGGTGCCGGGTGTGGTGGGGTTGGAGGGCAGTGTGGAGCGAACAAGGGAGTCACGGAGAGAGTGGTCTCTCCGGAAAGCAGACAGGGGTGGGGATGGAAAATGTCTTGGGTGGTGGGGTCGGAATGTAAATGGCGGAAGTGTCGGAGGATGATGCGTTGTATCCGGAGGTTGGTAGGGTGGTGTGTGAGAACGAGGGGGATCCTCTTAGGGCGGTTGTGGCGGGGGCGGGGTGTGAGGGATGTGTTGCGGGAAATACGGGAGACGCGGTCAAGGGCGTTCTCGATCACTGTGGGGGGAAAGTTGCGGTCCTTGAAGAACTTGGACATCTGGGATGTGCGGGAGTGGAATGTCTTATCGTGGGAGCAGATGCGGCGGAGGCGGAGGAATTGGGAATAGGGGATGGAATTTTTGCAGGAGGGTGGGTGGGAGGAGGTGTATTCTAGGTAGCTGTGGGAGTCGGTGGGCTTGAAATGGACATCAGTTACAAGCTGGTTGCCTGAGATGGAGACTGAGAGGTCCAGGAAGGTGAGGGATGTGCTGGAGATGGCCCAGGTGAACTGAAGGTTGGGGTGGAAGGTGTTGGTGAAGTGGATGAACTGTTCGAGCTCCTCTGGGGAGCAAGAGGTGGCGCCGATACAGTCAACAATGTACCGGAGGAAGAGGTGGGGTTTGGGGCCTGTGTAGGTGCGGAAGAGGGACTGTTCCACGTAACCTACAAAGAGGCAGGCATAGCTGGGGCCCATGCGGGTGCCCATGGCCACCCCCTTAGTCTGTAGGAAGTGGGAGGAGTCAAAAGAGAAGTTGTTGAGTGTGAGGACGAGTTCAGCTAGGCGGATGAGTGTGTCAGTGGAGGGGGACTGGTCGGGCCTGCGGGACAGGAAGAAGCGGAGGGCCTTGAGGCCATCTCCATGCGGAATGCAGGTGTACAGGGACTGGACGTCCATGGTGAATATGAGGTGTTGGGGGCCAGGGAATTGGAAGTCCTGGAGGAGGTGGAGGGCGTGGGTGGTGTCACGGACGTAGGTGGGGAGTTCCTGGACCAAAAGGGGAGAAAATGGAGTCCAGATAGGTGGAGATGAGTTCGGTGGGGCAGGAGCAGGCTGAGACGATGGGTCGACCAGGGCAGGCAGGTTTGTGGATTTTGGGAAGGAGATAGAAACGGGCCGTGCGGGGTTGGGGAACAATGAGGTTGGAGGCTGTGGGTGGGAGGTCCCCTGAGGTGATGAGGTCGTGAATGGTGTTGGAGATGATGGTTTGGTGCTCGGGTGTGGGGTCATGATCGAGGAAGCGGTAGGAGGGGGTGTCGGAGAGTTGGCGTCTGGCCTCAGCGATGTAGAGGTCAGTGCGCCATACTACCACTGCGCCACCCTTGTCTGCGGGTTTTGATATTGATCTCATTGTTTACTTCCCATTGTTCTCACTACAGATTGCTCATACTTCCTGCAACTTGCACGGCAACTTTAGTTTGAACTGATGGATGCTGGTAAAGTAGGAAGACTCAAATGAATAATAAAATGTGAGGCTGGATGAACACAGCAGGCCCAGCAGCATCTCAGGAGCACAAAAGCTGACGTTTCGGGCCTAGAGCTTTTGTGCTCCTGAGATGCTGCTGGGCCTGCTGTGTTCATCCAGCCTCACATTTTATTATCTTGGATTCTCCAGCATCTGCAGTTCCCATTATCACTCAAACTCAAATGAATGTCTGTCACATGGCAACACCTTTTTCAATAATGTAACCAAACAAATCCCAATGAACTACACTGCTTTCAACACATAAGGGCTATCACCCATCCACAAACAAGCTAATGCGCATCTGAGTGAATACTGCAGTAAATATGAGAAACATAGTATTAAAAAGCTCAAACCCCACATGCAATTTTAATTTCAAACCCTGGCGGCTTGACTTGCTAGCTTCCTGACACTATATTTCAGTAAAACCTATCAACACCTGAAAATGGAGCTATATTAACCACATTGAATTTTCTAAGCGTATTTAAGATATTGCTACTATGAGATTGAGTCAAGGACTGGGATGTAAACCATGTGACTGACTGCCGCATGAAGTTCAGTAGAAGCAGTGCCAGAGGAAAGTTGCCCAGAGTTATCAGTAACAGCAAATTATAGGCTTCACAATTAATAAACGTATTTATGCTTTTCATGTAAGCTTACTTTTTATTCATTTTAGGGATGATGGTATCACTGGCCAGGCCAGCATTTAGTGCCCATCCCTGTTTGCCCAGAGGGCAGTTAAGAGTCAACCACATTGCTGTGTGTCTGGAGTCACACACAGGTCAGACTAGGTAAGGATGGCAGTTTCCTTCCTTAAAAGGACATTAGTGAACCAGATGGTGTTTTCCTGACAATGGATTCATGGTCATCATTAGATACTTAATGCCAGATTTTTATTGAATTCAAATTCTGCCTTCTGCCATGGTTAGATTCAAACTTGGGTCCTTACACCATTACCTGGATCTCTGGATTAACAGACCAGTGACAATACCACTTGGCCATCACCTCCCTCTAACTGAGTACCTAAACACAGCGTGTTTAAGAAACAATCTTTCAACTGCTCAAAAGTGGGGGACCAGAGTGAGGGACTAAATTACTTGAGGTCATGATTTCAAGGTGAGAGGGAAAAACTTTAAGGGACATATGTGCGGAAAGTTCTTTACACAGAGGGTGGTGGGTGCCTGGAATGCACTGGCAGTGGAGGTGATAGGGGTGGGCACGATAGCATCATTTAAGATGTATCTGGACAGATACATCAATGTGCAGGGAGCAGAGGGATACAGATCCTTGGAAAATAGGCGACAGGTTTAGATAACTGCACCTCCCAGTCGCAAACCATTTCCACTCCCCCTCCCATTCTTTAGATGACATGTCCATCATGGGCCTCCTGCAGTGCCACAATGATGCCACCCGAAGGTTGCAGGAACGGCAACTCATTCCGCCTGGGAACCCTGCAGCCCAATGGTATCAATGTGGACTTCACCAGCTTCAAATTCTCCCCTTCCCCAACTGCATCCCTAAACCAGCCCAGTTCGTCCCCTCCCCCCACTGCACCACACAACCAGCCCAGCTCTTCCCCTCCACCCACTGCATCTCAAAACCAGTCCAACCTGTCTCTGCTTCCCTAACCGGTTCTTCCTCTCACCCATCCCTTCCTCCCACCCCAAGCCGCACCTCCATCTCCTACCTACTAATCTCATCCCATCTCCTTGACCTGTCCGTCTTCCCTGGACTGACCTATCCCCTCCCCACCTATACTCTCCTCTCTTCTCACCATCTTCGGTCCGCCTCCCCCCCTCTCCCTATTTATTCCAGAACCCTCACCCCATCCCCCTCTCTGATGAAGGGTCTAGGCCTGAAACGTCAGCTTCTGTGCTCCTGAGATGCTGCTGGGCCTGCTGTGTTCATCCAGATTCACATTTCATTATCTTAGATAGAGGATCTGGATTGGCGCAGGCTTGGAGGGCTGAAGGGCCTGTTCCTGTGCTGTAATTTTCTTTGTTCTTTGTTCTGAGTTTTAAAACTGCCTCAAAATCAACTTTACAAATTCCAAAACAAAAGTGTATTAATCATTCATTAATTTGTAAATGAAAAAGGAATTCCGTGCGTTCCTCATTGGTCATTTTGGTTATCTCCATTGCACTGAAATGACTTGCCACGTGAATTTTCTATAATCAATAATTATTCAACTAACAAAATCAGAAATTGCTAGAAATAGCTGCGTCTGTGGAGAGAAATCAGAATTAACTTTTCAGGACCAGTGACCTTTCCTCAGAACCCAATTATTCAACTAACTTTGTTTCCACAGCCCCAGCGAAAACAGAGGGCAGCAAAGAGGCAGCTGTATCCACACATGTAAATTATTGCGCTTTGCAGTCTGTGATAATGGCTTTGCTGAGGGTAAGATACTTTGCTGAATTTAAAAAGGCTAACTTTTGATCAATGACAGATCTGTGTTATCATGTAACTGCTTTGTCTCAGTGAGGGTAGCAGAGGAACAAAAAGAGTGGAATGACAATCCAAAGGTAGGTGATAAAACTAGGACAATGGCGAGATAACTGGACACGTGGTCAAACAAACTCAGTGCTTCAAAATAAAACAAATAAACAACCTGGTAAAGAATCTCATAGGTCAATGAGTAATGTCAGAACAAATGGATCATCTTGAATTCTTTGAAATAAGTCATTCATTCACAAGAGTTTTGTGAATTATAGCTCCATGTGGATGTTCATTTCGTTTGTAGAATATCTAGCAGTAGATTCATCCAGCAACTAACACGGTATTAGCACAACCCTTCCTCTCAAACGTAGATAGGTTGGGAGTTATCTTAAGGAAAATGCAAGAAATCTGTGACAGGATTCCAACCTGCATTTCTAGTTTTATTGCAGGGAGGATGTGAGCTAGGTGATCATTCACTTGAGAGAAGAGAGTTGGTAATTTAAAAATCATCATGAGGCTGCATATCTTAATTTAAGCAATATTTTATTTTTGACCATAGGCAATCAGGTTTGCTAGCCTCAGGAAACAGGGCACCACCGGTGGAGGCAGTGGCACTCTGTTGGCTTCACGGGACTAATAATCCCGAATGCCAGACTAGTGGTCTGAGGTTATGGGTTTGAGTCCCAGTATGGCAGATGAAATGTGAATTCCATAGTGATTAAAACGAGGGCAGACAGGTGGACCTGATAGAAAATGAGTTTCCTGATTGGGACTGCTAATTTGGTCTAATTAGGGAGTCCTGGCTGACAGATATACATTGCAGTGCCAGAGATTTTGTTCACTCAGAGCTGGCTGTGAGAGAGCCAAATCACTGTTAAGTACTAGGCACATGCAAATAAAGGGTGACCTGGTTGCAGCCTCAGTGGAGTTATTTCAAATTTAATGTTAAAAAATCTGGAATTAAAAGCTGGCTAATGGCAACCATGGAGATCATTATCAATTGTTGTGAATGTCCATCCACTTCATTCCTGTCCTTTAGGGAAGGAAAACTTGCCATCGTTATTTGATCTGGCCTATGTGACTGCAGAACTGCAGCAATGTGGTGCGCTGTTAACTGCCCTCTGGGAGATAAATGCTAGCCTGGAGGCAATGCCAATATCCTACGAACTAATTAAAAGCTAACTTATAAAGGCAGAAAAGACTACATCTATGAGGCATGTGCCTTTAGAATCTCCAACCTCCTCCACTCTGCGTTTGAGACTTCACCGAATTTTGACCAGCCTCACCTGCACATGCCCATGACCAGATCCCTGCACACATTACCCCAGATTTGGTCTTTTCCTAGGGTTTTGAAACTTTTTCTCCAAAACCTTCTGCTTTTGCCCCTGCTATAAATATCTTTAACAACGAGGCTATAGTTTCCTGCTTTCTGTCTACCTCCTTGAATTAAAGGAAAAGGAGTTTTTTAAAATAAAATTCTAGTTTCTGAATGTAGGGATCTTTGGAAAATTAAAACCAATGCATCAACACACTCTCAATACCCACCTATTAGGATGAGCTTGGGATGAAGTTCATCAAGTTGCCAACCCACTGCTCCAGCAATTTACTCATACCACTTTCTTGGTTATCATGGTTTTCTTGAGCCCACCCCTCATGCCCCCACCTTTAATTTCCTGATTTACAGCTTTTTCTGGAAAGTTTCTGTATCCTCTGTTGTGAAAAACAATACAAAATACTTGTTTAGTTCTCCAGATTCATTTTCTTCAGGACAAATACTCATTTTGTTAACTTTTATTGGTTTTTATATTTCTAGCTAGTTTTTTTCCCTCATTTTTCTTGTCAGTATTTATGTCATTCTTTGCTGTCTTTGATATTCTGTGAATGGTTCTGACTGCCACCATCCTTGCACAATTATATATTTTTTCTTCAACTTTTTGATCAACATGGCTGATGGTCTACCCCTTTAACATTTTTGTTCTCATTGTAAACTATCTATTTTGTGTATTCTAATATACTCCATTAAATGTCTGCTGCCATATCTCTTTTGGCTCATCCCTCAATCTCAGACTCGAAACATTAACACTTTGTCCCAACGGATGCTGCCAGACTTGCTGAGTTTTGCAAGCAATTTCTATTTTTGTTAGAGATTTCCAACATCTGCAGTTCTTTGTTTTATTTTACTCAACTAATTTGCTCAATTTTAGCAAGCTCTGCTTTCATGCGCTCATGAAGTATCCTAATTTAAGTTTAAAATGCAAGCCTTGGACCCATTCTTCTCTCCCTCAAATTGAATGTGAAATGCGATCATATTATGGTTTGTACTCCCAAGGAGCACGTTTCTTGTAATGTCATTAGTTAATCCTATCATGTTGCAGAATGTCTGGTCTTGCTTAGCCTGTTCTCAGTCGGACTGCAGAATGTGTCATTCTATAATAGGATGTTTATAGAAAGTTATCTGCTTCTCATTAGTGCTGCCTTTGCCTGATTCTTCTGGTCTGTATGTAATTTAAAATCCTTCATTGTTGCCCTGCCTTTCTGACAAGCACCTATTATTCCTTAGTTGATATTCCAGCCTACTGCGTGGCTGCTGTTAAGGAGGTTGTATACTATACCGAGTGACTTCCTGCCTTGATCATTTCTTATCTCTACACAAACTGCTCCTACATCGTGGGTTGTTGAATTTAAAGCATCTGTCTTTATGCTGTAGCAGTAAACAATTTATTTCATGACGGCAACTACACATGAATATTACCTACATCACTCCTGAATTGTAGGGAGTACACTAAACGTGGTCTCTTTCCTACAGCCCCTTCTTTATTCTATTCAAGATCCATGAGACCAGAGTGCCTGGGGCTTGCTGCACTTTAAATCAAGCATTAACCCTTTTAGAGCTTTATGCAGTGATAAGTAATGTTGAAATGGTTTCTTGATATACAAGTGCAATATTCAGTGTGGAGCTGAACTGGGTTGGATTCCTGTCAATTCAACTTTTCCTCCCCGCTTCCCCATCCTCAAACAGTGCTATATGCACACCATTCGTCATACTGGCATGATCTGTTTTCAAATCTAATGAATTCCCATGTGGTGTTCTTTCCGTGCATATTTCATGCAGTGGAAAGCAGATTTTTTTTCAGGTACTTCCTTGAAATACAGTAGTGAAGGATCAGAGATAGTAGGAACTGCTGATGCTTGAGAATCTGAGATAACAAGGTGCAGAGCTGGCTGAACACAGCAGGCCAAGCAGCAGAGGAGCAGGAAGGCTGATGTTCCGGGCCTAGACCCTTCTTCAGAGACAGGGGAGAGGGGTGGGGGTTCTGAAATAAATCAGTGAAAAATCACATTTCCCATAACTGTGATTAAGCTTCAGAAAAGCTCTTAATTGGCTATAAAACAGGTTTGATAATCTTTCAGTTTTGTAAAGATGCTATAAAAATGAAGCTTCTACCTTCTGTGTCTACTGCAACAGGAAAACTACTTAAAATGATTTTGCAGGAATACACTGAAACAATGTAAAACAATTAATTAAGATTGAATATTAAAAACTTAACGAAAGTGACCACAAGTGTTTTTTTAAAAAAAATACTTCACATTTGTTGTGGTCTTTGTTCATTTATGTTCCAAAGATGAGTAAACATTAAAGTCAAAGATCTAGCAATTCTGGGTTGTGTGAAGCGGCCTTGATGGTACCCTTCATGAAGGTAATGCTCATAATACCTAACTTTTGATGTCTGTGAAATATTCTATACACACAAATTGACCAGTTTATTAAACCAAAAGGAGCTTACGCGGGTACTCTAACTTTATGAGACAAGGAAAAGGGCTGCACATTTAAACTTAGTTTTATTAAAATACTTGCAAGTTAAAGAAATAACTCACACAATAATTTAGGTCAACTTTTCCCCCAAAATTAGGCTGACTGCCTGAAAAAGACATTACTCTCACTGGTGAAAAGTGATCAAGCTGTTGGATTCAGTTCACTGAGTTCTGTCGACAGGCACTCAGGGTTTTCTTTGATACAGAGGTGGATCTTGCACATCTTCCTTCTGTCATCACAGGTTGCAAATGTCAGCAGGCTGATCGAATCTTCACACAGAGTTGTGATCAGATGTCTGATTTAACCTTTCCGAACCCTTCTGGAGTGGTTGCTGGCTGCAGCCAAGGGGGTGACTCGGTAAGGGTCACAGCACCCAATGAGGAGAGGCAAAGTTATCCTAAGTGGACAATTCAGCTTCCAACATATGGTTAATATAAAAGGTGCTAAGGAGTCTGAAGCAAGGGAAAACACAAAATGTCTTTTCAGAGATAACGGGACCAGCAGATGCTGGAGAATCCAAGATAACAAAGTGTGGAGCTGGATGAACACAGCAGGCCAAGCAGCATCTCAGGAGCACAAAAGCTGATGTTTCAGGCCTAGACCCTTCATCCTTCCTATTCTTCCCTTGACGGGTTTTAGGTCATAATAACTCTCCCATTGTGAAGGTCGAGCACCTCTGTTCAATGTGCACAACAGGTTGGTGCTGCTCCCCATTGGTTTTTAGCCTGTGGTAATCTTGGCCTCTTCACATTCCATCAAGCCTTGCTTGTAGAAGCTGTCCTTAATATAGAATGTCCAGTTTCATGTTGGGACTAGTTGCTTAAGCCGCTGCCTACACTACTGTCTGATATTGTAGTTGTATGCACAGTTTGTGGATTCAGTTGTACAGCCAAGAAGAAAAAATATGCACATACCATCTAGATTATTCATCACCTTAACCTCCTTTCTGTACTCGTGAATCTCAAAAAGAAACCAAGATTTGTCACTGAGGTAGTGGAACTGCCGATGCTGGAGATTCCATGATAACAAGGTGTAGAGCTGGATGATCACAGGAGGCCAAGCAGAATCTTTTTCTGAAGAAGGGTCCAGACCCGAAACGTCAGCTTTCCTGCTCCTCTGATGCTGCCTTGGCCTGCTGTGTTCATTCAGCTCTACATCTTGTTATCCAAGATTTGTTACTCCTGTCCAATTATGGGTTTATACCAATACCATCATTTGTATAGCAATTGATAATATTTTCCCTTTATAATGCATGGTGCACAGTTAGAAGGATAAGTGAAAGTGGGATTTAGTACAGGCATTAAATTTGCCCCAGTTTTCCTCTCTGGTGCACCCAGCTGATATACAATAGAATGTGGGCTTCATAAATGGTGCAGCCCAGATTACACAATTAAAAAGTTAATGTCAAAAAAAGGTTAGGTCAGAGTTAGAACACTGTATTCCATTTTGGACTCTCAACATCAGAAAGAGGATATTAAATCTAAGGGAGAGAGAGAGAGAGTATTAAGAGATTCCAGATAAACCAGATAATCTGGGACGCCAGAATAGAAAAAGATGTAAATGGCTAGATGCATTTAAAAAGTTAACAGTCTTTTGATGAGGCAATTAGCAAAAGTCTAGTTTGATTGGCCACCAATTTGGTGGTGTAGCAGAATCTGCAATAGTTTTTTCTGGTAAGTAAAATCAACTTTCTCTTTATGAGAAAGAAATATGGGTAATTATTAGGACAATGACAGTGAACTGAAATCTCCTTCTCAAGTCAACATGGGCGAGTTGGACAGGATGATCTTCATGGTGTGTTTCGCAGGGGAGTTTGGAAGGTACAACCATTTTTTTTAAAAAAATCACACCTGTGCTAACAGCAGTTGTGTAAGCAGAATCTGCAATAGTTGTTTTCAGAGAAATCAGCTTTCTTTTCTCTTTATGTTAAAGCAATATGGGAATCAGGATGATGAAAATGAGCCGATTTCTCCTCCTCAAGTCAACAGGAGTGAGGATGATGTTCATGGTGAAAATATTGTATGATTTCAAGGAGGCATCTGGATATGACATCTGGATCTAAATGGATCAAAAGGTGTATGGGGGAGAAAGCAGAAACAGGCTACTAGAACATTGTACATCGCTGTACAGGCCCTTCGGCCCACCATGTTGTGCCGAACTTTTACCCCTAAACCTAAGTTCTATCTAACCTCCACCCTCACCTTATACTGTCATCCAAATGCCTAACTGCCGCTTAAATGCCCCTAATGAGGCCGACTCCACTACTCTCTCCGGCAATGCATTCCACACCCCTACCACTCTCTGAGTAAAGAACCTACCTCTGACATCTCCCCTGTATCTACCTCCACTCACTTTAAACTCTGCCCCCTCATAAAAGCTACCTCCACCCTGGGAAAAGTCTCTGGCTATCCACGCTATCTGTACCTTTGATCATTTTGTACACATCTCATCGTTGAGGTTGATTGGCTTGCCGAGCTGGTTTCTTGTTTTGCAGACGTTTCGTTACCATGCTCAGTGGAGCCCCCGATGAGGCATTGGCGTGTTCTCCCGCCTGGTTTTTAAACTCTGGGGTTCGTTGAAAAGGATTGCCTCACTTCTAATTTTCCTTCATCGTGGAATGTATATGGGATTGAGTTCAATGTGTTTATTAATAGACTGCTTCGTGGAGTGCCAGGCTTCGAGGAATTCTCGTCCCTGTCTCTGCCTAGCTTGTCCCAGTCAAAATGGTGGTTCTCCTTGTCCATGTGGATTGAGATGAGTGAGTATTGGTCATGTCTTTTTGTAGCCAGTTGGTGTTCATGTATTCTTGATGTGAGTTTCCTTCCTGTGTGTCTGATGTACTGTTTCTCTCAGTCTCTGCAGGGGATCTAGTAGATGACATTGGTCCTGACCAACTGGGTTAGAAGATGTGTACACGAACAGCATCAGAAAGACACTACACGCCCCAACACACTCATCGCACTACCCTACATCAGGAACACTTTGGAATTCACCACAAGACTCCTACGACAGCTGGGCATCAGAGTGGCACACATGACAACTGCTCCCCCGAACTAAAGACCCACTTCCCGTCATGGACAGGACCAATGCAAGATCCCCTGCAGAGACTGTGAGAAGCGCTACGTTGGACAAACAGGAAGGAAACTCACAACAAGAGTACATGAACACCAAATGGCTACAAAAAGACACGACCAATACTCACTCATCTCAATACACATGGACAAGTGGAACCACCATTTTGACTGGGACAACACCAAGATCCTGGGACAGGCTAGGCAGAGACAGGCAAGAGAATTCCTGGAAGCCTGGCATCCCACAAAGCATGCTATTAATAAACACTTTGAGCTTGACACCATATACATTCCACAATGAAGGAAATCTGGAAGTGAGGCAAACCATTTCAACGGACCCCAGAGTTTAAAAACCAGGCAGGAGAACACACCAGCGCCTCATTGGAAGCTGCACTGAGGAGGTTACCCAGCATGGTAATGAACATCTGCAAAACAAGAAACGAGCTCAGCAAACCAACCAACATCAACCCCCACAACCTGAGCTACAAATCTGCTCCAAAACCTTAGCCACCTCTAATCATTCGTTGTTCTTTGGGGAAAGTCCTAGCTCTCTCAACCTTTCCTCGTAAGATCTTCCCTCCATTTTCCAGGCAACATCCTGGTAAATCTCCTCTGCACCTTTTCCAATGCTTCCACATCTTTCTTGTAATGAGGCTATTGAGATGGATGATCAGCCATGATCATGATGAATGGTGCAGCAGGCTTAAGGGGCTGTATAAAAAACAAAAGAACCGTGGATGCTGTAAATCAGGAGCAAAAACAAAGCTCAGCAGGTCTGGCAGTATCTGTGGAGGAGAAAACAGATTTAACGTTTCGGTCCAGAGGAAGGGTCACCGGACCAGAAATGTTCAACTCTGTTTTCTCCTACACAGATGCTGCCAGACCTGCTGAGCTTTTCCAGCAACTTTATTTTTGTTAAGGGGCTGTATGGCCTACTTCTGCCCCTATCTTCAATGTTTCTATGAGAACTAGAACTATGCCCTGTAAAGGCAGAAATTGAAACAATCATCTGCAGCATAATCTTTGCTGGAGTGCCTATTATTTTCTAGGAATGTTCTGAGCTTGCATTTAAGCATCTGGGTCCAAAGAATGGAATACAGCAGCAACTTAATAAAACAGTTGCTATCATTAAATGTGCAAATTAGGATCAGACAGAAATCTCTGACACTCAAGGATTATGTACACTCAGTACTTTACTAATTTAATCGACCAGCAATCCTCTCTATACAAAACAAATGCAACATCCTAATCTTCCAATTCCATAAATTACTCATTTACATCCCCTACATTGTCACATGCAATTTATAATTTCCCAATGCTTCCAAACTGTATTTTCAAGAGTCCAGTCAAAAAAAAACCTCAAGCAGTGGTCCACACTTCCAAGGAAAACTAAAATCTCCATTGGTAAATCACAGAAGCTAATGCTTTGAAGTGTATGTTGTATTAACTGTGTCACAGCCAAAAATAGTTTACCTATTTGTACATTTTTTATTGAGGTGTTACACTTTTTAAGAATGGTTACATTTATACTAGTTGGATATAATTCATTGCTTGAATTCCATCATGTAGGATCATATGTACAAGGTGATTTCTGAGAAGGAGTTAATTGTTAGGGCTTGAGGTCCTGTCCATTAGTATACCTGTGACTGCTTCTGGCTGGAGCTAGTTTGTCTGCTGCAGTCTACATTTTATGACTGTACAGTCATAGAGTCATACAGCACGGAAACAGGTGTTTTGGTCCAACTCATCCACGCAGACCAGATTACCTAAACTGAACTATTCCCACTTACCTGCATTTGGTCCTATCCCTCTATGCCTTCCTCAACCACGTAGCTGTCCAAATGTCTTTTAAATGTTATAATGTTATAATTATATCTGCCTCTACCACTTTCTCTGGTAGATCATTCTACATACACACCATCCTCAGGTCGCTATCAAAACCTTCCCCCCTCACCCTAATCCTATGACCTCCAGTTTTGGACTCCCCTACCCAACCCTAGTCTGATCATAGTAGTTTAGGCCTAGCTAATCTCCATGGAGATACGCTATATGGTTAGGGAGTTGCACTACTGGTTAGGAAGCATATCATAGCTGAAGGAATCTTGCAGCAAAGCATTATGAGTGGAGCTCACGAATAGGACAGGTACGGTCACGATGTTGGGATTGTACTACAGACCTCCAGCTGACAGCAGGAGAAACAGGAAGAGATATGCACTCGGGCTCTGGGAAGATGTGAAAATGACAAGGTAGTTGTGGTAGGTAATTTTAACTTCCTCCATATTGACTGGGACTCCCTTAGTGCAAGGGGTTTGGACGCCCAGCAATTTGTTAGATGTGTCCAGGAGGATTTTTTGAAACATTACATGGTTAGCCCAGCAAGGGGGATGGTGGGAGGGGTGCGATTGCCATTACTGGACCTCGTATTAGGAAATTAGCCCAGCAGGTGGTCAAAATTTCAGTGGGGGAGCATTTTGGGAATAATGACCATAATTCTGCAGGTTTTCAGATGATATTTGATAAGGACAAGTGTGGAACTCGGATCAAGGCGTTAAACTGGGGAAAGGCCAAGTATAACCGAATTAAGCGGGAATTGGAGAATGTCAATGGGGAGTGGCTCTTCCAGAGTAAATCCATATCAGAGATGTGGGAGTCTTTTAAGGACCAGTTGATTAGTGTGCAGGACAGACATGTTCCTATGAAAACAATGGGCAGGAATGGCAGGATTCAGGAACATAGTTTGACAGGGGACATTATCAGCTTAGGTATGCTTGAAGAATATGGAGGATGTAGGAAGGAGCTCAGGTCAGTCAGGGAGTTATCAGGGTTAAAGGGGGCTATAAAATGTCCTTGGCCAGCAGGGCTAAGGAGAATCCCAAGGCATTTTATACAAAAATTGAGCATAAGAGGGTAGCCGGGGAAAGAGTAGGCCCACTCAAGAATAAATGCGGGAGGTTATGTGTGGATCCGGAGAAAATGGTCGAGATCCTAATTGAGTACTTCGCATCATCAATGTTCACCAAAGAGAGATGTGAGGACAGTTGAGGTTAGGGAAAGGTGTGGAAATACTCTTGGGGAAGGCAACATCATGAAGGAGGAAGTGTTGGGGGTCTTGAAATATATTAATGATAAACAAGTCGCTTGGGTCAGACAGGATCTATCCCAGGATAACGTGGGAGGCAAGGGAGGATATAACTGGGGTCTTAACAGATATCTTTGCATACTCTTTGGCCTCAGCTGAGATTCCAGGGGACCAAACAAAGAACAATACAGCACAAAAACAGGCCCATTCAGCCCTCCAAACCTGCAGTGAAACGTTTTGCCCTTCCATACTAAAACTTCTTCACTTACAGGATGGATATCTCTCTATTTCCTTCCTATTCATGTATTCATCCAGGTGTTTCTTGAATGCTGCTACTGTGTCCACCATCTCCTCTGGCAACACATTCCAGGCACTTACCACCCACTTTGTGTGAAAAACCTGCCTCGCACATCTCTTTTAAACCTCCCCCTTCGCATCTTGAATCTGCGTCCCCCCCTCCCCCCAGTGATTGATCCCTCCACCCTGGAAAAAAACCCTCACACTTTCCACTCTATCCATGCATTTTACAATATTATAAAACTTCTGTGGTCGCCCTGCAACCTCCTGCGTTTCAGTGAAAATAAACCCAGTCTATCCAAATTTTCTTCATAGCTAAAATCCCCCATACCAGGTAACATTCTGGTAAACCTTTTCTGTACCATCTCCAAGGCATCCACATCCGTCTGATAGTGTGGTGACCAGAATTGAGCACAATATTCCAAATGCGGCCGAACTAAAATTGCATGAAGCTGCAGCATAAGTTGTCTATCCTTATACTCATTGCCTCTTCCAATGAAGGCAAGCATGCCACAGGAATTATCTTATCTACCTGCTCTGCCACCTTCAGCGATCTGTGGACCTGCACGCCCAGATCCAGCAGCATATGAATTCTGCTAAAGGTTCTGCCATTCACTGTATAATTTCTACATGTACTTGACCTTCCAAAATGCGTCACATCACATTTGTCCAGATTAAACTCCATCTGCCATTTTTCTGCCCATGTCACCAAATGACCTATATCCAGCTGCATCCTCTGACAATCCTCGTGATTATCCTCAACTCCACCAATCTTTGTATTGTCCACAAACTTACTAATTAGACCCGCTACATTTTCTTCCAAGTCATTTATGTAGATCACAAACAGCAGAGGTCTCAACACTGATCCCTGTGGAACACGACTAGTCACTTCCCTCCATTCTGAAAAGCATCCTTCCAACACTACCCTGCATCTCCAATGACTAAGCGAGTTCTGTGTCCATCTTGCCAGCTCACCCTTGATACCATGTGACTTCACCTTTTGTACGAGTCTGCCATGAGAGATCTTGTCAAAGGTTTTACTGAAGTCCATCTGGACAACATCAACTACTTTTCCCTCAGCAATCATTGTTGTCACCTCCTCAAAAACTCCATTAAGTTATTGAAGTATGATCTCTGCTGCACAAAACCACATTACCTATCGTTAAGAAGTCAATTTGCTTTACCAAATGCACATGGATCTTGTACCGGAGAATCTTTTCCAGTAATTTCCATTCCCAGTAATGCAAGACTCAGAGGTCAATCGGACAACATTGGCTATTCTCCAGTCCTTTGGGATTGCTTAATGGCCAACGTTTTTCCTTTAAGGGAAACAGGGATAATCCAGCTAATTATAGGCTGGTAAATCTGACATCAATTGTGGGAAGCTGTTGGAGAAGATACTGCGAAAAAGAATTTATTCACACTTTGACAGAAAAGGAATTGTTACTGATAGGCAGCATGGGTTTGTGCAGGGAAGGTCATGTCTCATGACCTTAACTGAGCTTCTTGAGGAGGTGACAAGAATGATTAATGAAGCAAGGGCAGTGAATGTTGTCTGCATGGACTTTAGCAAAGCTTGGTGGGCTGGAGGGCCTGTTTCTGTGCAGTTTTGTATTGCATTGATTATTTAATTGGTGTTCATGTAGTTATTTAATCTTAATCTGAAACTTGCTACATACTTGATAAACTGCATTATTCAAGACCATGACTCACTACCGAGACTTCTACATTATTATCCTTCACCAGTCAGTCTTACCAAGCCACAGACCCATACCTTGAGAAGAATTAATGGCAGCTTTCTACCCAAGATTTTCATACATCTTTTAAAAGGTGAGCGTCTAGAAAATGTCCTCTTACAAAAAGGTGCTAGCTGTAGGCACCTCTTACACGAAGATCCAGAAAAGAAACTCATTTTTGTGGATCTCATCGTCATGCAGCTTATAGTAGTTTTGTATTTGCATTTTACATTCAAGCGAATCTACATTCTGAAAGGTACAATTGCTACCAAGGTATATAATCAAATTAGGCATGGTATTTATAATGGCAGGCTAATTATAGCTTCCATGAATTAACTATAAAATTGAAAGTGGAATCACAGGTACATAGTGTAGTAGAGAAGGCATTTGTAATGCTTACTATATGGGTCAGTGCATTGAGAATAAGAGGTTGGAGGTTATGTATTGCTCTACAGGACATTGGTTAGGCCACTTTAGGAATACTGCATTCAATTCTGGTCTCCCTGATTTGGAAAGATGTTAAACTTGAAAGAGTTCAGAAAAGGATTTACAAGAATGTTTTGACCAATAAGGAGAGGCTGAATGGGCTGGAGCTATTTTCCCTGGAGCCTCAGAGGCTGAGGGGTAATCTTCTAGAGGTTTATAACATCATGAAGAGTGTAGATAAACTGAATAGCCAAATGTAATAGAGTCCAAAACTACAGGGTATAGATTTAAGGTGAGAGGGGAAAGAAAGATATAAAAGGGACATAAAGAGCAACTTTTTCACCCAGAGGGCGGTGCCTGTATGGAATGAGCTGCCAGAGGTGGTAGTGGAGGCTGGTACAATTATAACATTTAAAAAGCATTTGGATGGGTATATGAATTGGAAATATTTAGAGGGACATGTGTCAAATGCTGGCAAATGGAAAATGCATTAAATAGATTTCTAACTATAGCATCAAGAAAGTCACTGTTGTAGTGACGTATTTAATTGAGATAATAAATTTGTTCCTCCTTCAACCCAAAAAGAGTTGGACATGCGTGAAAGATTCCTCTGTAGCAGTTGTCATAATTCTAGCAAGTGATCTTAAGTGTCAGATGTACAGCACAAAAACAGACCCTTTGGTCCAAAACGTCCATGCTGATCAGATATCCCAAATTAATCTAGCCCCATTTGTCAGCATTTGGCCCATATCCCTCTAAACCCTTCCTATTCAAATACCCATCCAGATGCCTTTTAAATGTTGTAACTGTACCAGCCTCCACTACTTCCTCTAGCAGCTTATTCCATACACGCACCAACCTCTGTGTGAAAACATTTACCCTCAGGTCCTTTTTAAATCTTTCTTTTCACCTTAAACCTATGACCTCTGGTTTTGGACTCGCCCAGCCCAGGGAAAATGCCCCTCATGATTTTATAAACCTCTATAAGAGTCACCCCTCTGCCTCTGAGACTTCAGGGAAAACAGCATATTCAGCCTCTCCTGACAGCTCAAACCCTCCAACCTTGGCAACATCTTTGTAAATTTTGTCTGAACCCTTTCATGTTTTACAACATCCTCCCCAGTAGCAGGGAGACCAGAACTGCACACTCCAAGAGTGACTTCCCACCTCCTATTCTCAATACTCTAACCAATAAAGGTGAGCCTACCCAATGGCTTAATCGCCACCCTGTCTACCTGTGATTCCACCTTCAAGGAACTATGAACCTCCATCCCAAGGTTTCTTTGTTCAACAACACTCCCCAGGATCTTACCATTAATGTATAAGTCCTGCCCTGATTTGCCTTACTAAAGTGCAACTCCTCACACTTACCCAAATTAAACTCCATCTGCCACTCCTCAGCCCATCTGATTAAGGTCGCATTGTACTCGGAGGTAACCTTCTTCACTGTCTACTACACCACCAATTTAGGCGTCATCTGCAAACTTACTAATCATTCCTCCCATATTCATATCCAAATCTTGTGAAGATTTAACACGAATGTTCCAGAAAACGTTGAGTTAATTGAGTTCTACCTGTCTATTTTTCCTTTTAAAATATTGTGGATTCAATATGTCCCCTCTTTCCTAATCATAGACAAAATTATCTAAAGACAAACACTTCAAGAAATCCGAGGTCTTGCAGAACCCAGAAACATTTCTGATTCGTATCTACATTTCATACTACTGTGGAGTTACTGTGTAGCTAAGAGATAATAATCTTCTCTTAAAGAAGAAAGTGCTGCAACAATTATTGAATTATCAAGAGTCCCATTTCATTCTACATTAAAATTGCATTTATATTTAATGCAGCAAATAGTTGTTCGGTAAAAATTTGAACTCCCATGGGCCTTCCTCTCCAGCCTAACCTGTTGAGTTCTTCAACTTCAGCCATATGCTGGGGTTAAGAGCTCAGAGTTTTGTTCAGTGTTTTCTGCACACACACTGCTGCAGAAGAATTGGGATTTAAAATTCTCCTTGTCGACTTCTCATTGGCAGGTTCAGAATAGAACAGATCACTGTGATCCCCCCAACCAAAATCTGTCTGGTGTGCGAGACTACTAGAGAGCGAGAAAAAAAGTTACCTTTTTTTGTAGGGAAAAAAGGCAGTATTCTATTTCTGTAGATGTTTGAAGTGAATGACAACAATATTTCCCACTAACGCTGAGTCATATTGTGTCAACCAAGATTCATACCTGATTGCCGCGGAAGAATAGACAATTACCCACACAAAAGGAACAAATGTCTTTTCAGATAGAAGAAGAGAGTCTGTGCACAGGTTCAAACCATGTGAGTTTTAGTATAAACGACTAGTTCACATGTGGTTTAAATGCTACTGAAAAAAAAAGTGCTGAATTCTTTTCAGCTGCAACTGCAAATGCCCTGCTCAGCACAACATTGCAACACATGCATACGCATGACCTAATTCCACAGTACTAGCTGCAGAACTATCAATTCAACTTTTCCGGTGTCCAAACACCCCTTATATATTATTGGGGTTTTAGAAGCTAAGGCTTCAATGAAGTCTGCTTAACAACTCATTTGGTTCACATCTCTTGTTCCCATCAGCTCGCCTTCTGAATAAATTCTCAAAAAATGTTATCAGTAAGCTTACTGTATCTGAACAGCATATTTTATACTCTGAAGCGATGAACATGCGACATAGATATTTTAAGAAGTATCTGCTTTAGGATCCACAAATTAAATAAGTCCCCCCGACTCCTCCTTGGAGGTGGAGGAGTGTTGGCAGGCTCTGGAGTCCATCCGCTTGGACTGACCTAATCTATGCACTCCTCGCTATGGTGTGGTCATGGAATGACCAAAGTGGGGAGATGAGAGTCTGAAACTTGGATACAGGTACAAGATGGCTTCTGGTGCAGGTTAGCAACGACAAAAATGGCTTCTAGCCTGTGAACTGTAAATTCAGCTAGAGCTGCATAAATAATGCAGTAATGATAAGATAATGCAGTACTAACCGTTTTAACTGACCTTCGGTTGCAAATGTTGTGGCGCTGTGTGGCGTGATAAAAAGTAACCTAAGCATTGTGACCTAAATTGTTTACCAGTTAATACTATTGGATTAAGTAACTGTCAATGAACCAATATCATGTATTGATTGGCAATTGTTTGAATACACTATGCGATCACGCCATGTACCCTGCTTCACGAAAAGTATAAAAATGTCTTTGTATTAAGTTGTGTGTGCAGCTCCTCCGAGGAATACAGAAGTGCTCAACTTTTGCGTTTCTGGATGATCTGTACCTGGCCGATTGAAGAAATAAAGAGTAAAGTCTTAAACTGTCAGACCGGTTGTGCGCATTCATTGACCGATCACGAAACCGAGATCCCCTGTCGGGGTGGGGGTTGAGATTTTCAACTCAACTACCACATCATAAAAAAGGACAGGTACAAAAAGGAAAAAGCTGATTAGAATGTATTTCACTTGAAGTGTGATTCTTCTGCAACAATCTTATTTATTTTGTCACGCTGTAACTGTCAGAAGTAAATTCTTAAATATTTTGCCATTTGTCTGACAGCACCATCATCATGCCACCAATCTGAAGGTCTGCAGCCATTTCTTAATCTTTGAAGAAGTCTAATTCAGAATAACCATATCATTCTTTGAAGATACTTCTAGGAATTAGTACAATCACTGTTGATTTAACACTTTGAAAGGAAAAGCTATTTTGGAGGCTAAATTTAGAGAGCATTACTTGATTTAGTTAGCGGACAAGTGCAGTAATTCCTATTTCTTGCAGCACATCACAAGGCTGTGAACACTCAACCATAACAGAAAGCAGCCATTTTGAAACCAACTGCAGAAAAACAGAATATAAAGTATGTATAAAATGGCTGCTGCTAGCAATTCAGAATGAATCTCTTCACATTATGGATATCATCAAATGTGAAATAGCGCAATTTTTATTTCAGTATATGCACTGAACAGCATTAGATGAGCTTTACAATCTAAATTATGTGGTATTACGAGAGTATAAATTTTCACTTTTACCAAACCCCTTCAAGAGCTCAAGTATTTTCAGCACTGAGCAACATTGAATGGTATTTGCCATCCTGCATTCTATTGTAATTGCAATCAGTTAGCACTATAACTGGATTGTACCCAGAAGACTAGTCTGGACAGATTAAAATGCAAATTGTATTAGATCCCGTAACACAAATTGTACAGTTAGAATGTGAAAAATTAATTTAAAACAAAATTGAAGGCTTGATCTTCCTGTTTACTTCACAACATATAAATTCATTTAATACCACTCAAACCCCAAAATTCAAATTCGCTCTAAATGGACAAAACCTCTTATTGTCTTGATCTCCCAACCATTCAAATTTTAATGCAAAATTTAAGTCGTGCACCAATTTTTCTGTTGCAATGCCAAGTCAATGGTGAGCACAAAGACAAATGTTGGTAACTGAATAAAGTCAAACATAAAGAAAAAAAAAGGTGGTGATAAACACATGCAGATGAAGAAAGAATCCCAGGAAGCCAATGCTAGTTTTAGCTGCTTGAGCTGACTGGATGTGGTTGTCAAAGAAACATGCCGTTATGCATTAGTTATTGGGAAACATCTTGTATTCTCAGCAATGACTAATAGCCAAGCAATTGATTTAATAAAATGTTCATGCTGTAGGTATGTAGGTTGGAAATTAAATCAAGAACAGCTTTCTTTGACGATTATTTAGCGCATCTTTTTAATATGACTTCCACCTCTTCACTTCAAACTTAGTGTTGGAGAACAGCAGGCTGGTTAGAATAGAGTGAACAAGATGTGGAATAACAAAATTAATATGTGCACTCACAGTTGTGATTATGAATTTACTGTCAAATACAGCACCATGGTCTTTTCAGAGCCATTGAAAACTAAAAGGGAGTGAATGGCAGTGCTTCACAGATGCGCTCATATCTTAGAAATATGTCCTGTAAAGCAATTTTTCTGATATGTCAACGTTTTACACAAAAATGGAACATTGTCTTTTCAAGGTGCTTTCCTCTTTTTTTCCAAGATTCACTGCAGTCTTTTCCTTGAAAGGAAAATGGCACTTCAAAAGGTTTCTGATAAAAATGCTGCGTACCGAAATGCTAAAGGTCAGCAAACAACAGAATACTCAGTGTTATATATTACCTTACCTGCTACCGTTGTTACTATTAAATGTAATAACCCCTCGCTACGCCTATTTCCAATCCCTACATACATCAATATAGAATGAATGACTAGAATGTAATAACTATGAATTCTGATGAGTAATCAAACACTTTCAATAAACATCCTTAGCTGAAGACACAGCGAAAATATTTTTCTTTTTTTAAAAAGAAACAAGCTATACATAAATATCAACCAGGAGAAACATTATGCGCCATGCATGCTAAAATCTATTTGCGAGGAGAAAAAAAAGCATCAAACTCAATACAATATTTTTACAATTTCCATACAAAAAAAACAAAGACACTGGACACCTGCCGTAATTACCTTTTTTTAAAAAAAACAAAACCCTCCACTGCAGGAAGCTGTTGTTGCACTTGTGCTTCTCGCAGAAGCGGTGTTCCTGAAAATTCAGATCATCACCAAGACTGTTCTGTAAAAATAGCCCGTCTGCAAACCTGTGTAAGCTGTTGCGCGAAAACCATTCTCCCAGGGCTCAGAAGCTGACTACTGCAAAGGCCGCCTGTCACACTAGGTGAGAATCAACCCATGATATCACTGCCAAAAATACGAGTCAGAAACATACAAGAGGTGGTACACAATGTGCACT
The DNA here is from genome assembly GCF_030684315.1 of Stegostoma tigrinum. Taxonomy (NCBI): domain Eukaryota; kingdom Metazoa; phylum Chordata; class Chondrichthyes; order Orectolobiformes; family Stegostomatidae; genus Stegostoma; species Stegostoma tigrinum. Next base: position 75,131,866 of record NC_081367.1, on the reverse strand, counting down.
GCTTTACTGCTAAAAATAGGTTGGTTACAACTACTATTTGCATCATAAACCTGGATCTAGAAATTCAAATCTAAAATCTCTGGTAAACACCAACAGAAACAATATCAGGACGTAGAGTTGTCCAGCAGTACCGATTGGCATTACAAATGGGAAAAAACTATTATTTTATAACCAACAAAATCTCATTGCAAACAGAGTCACTAAGGGGCATGGACGGAATATCAGTAATCTATCATTTCAAGCTATATTAAGCATTTTTTTTAAAATAGAAAAGCCTTTTAATTTAATGTTGAAATGCAGTCCAAACTATACTCACCGGTGCTGTCAAGGCAACGTATGCTTGGTATTTACATACTCACATTTCAAACAGAAGGGTATCAGACACAGTAATCAATACATGGCCCGTTTGGAAAAGAAGCAGTATTAAACCTGCCTGCCATTTTTGGTTTGCAGTAGTAAGCTTAATCTTGTTGTATACTGCACCATAGCTAAGGAAGGGGGAGGGGCAGCTCACCTTAAATTCAGTAGCTGTCAACTACATGGTGCTGATTCAGATGGATAGGAGGCAACAGTAAAATGCTGTTGTCATGCACTGATGATGCAAGATGAGCCCCGATGATCAAATTAAAAATAAAAAAGGCAGCACAACCAAATTCTGCTGTGACGGGTAAACATGCACATCACACGCTTAAAGCTTGCTGCTTCCTGTCCAGTTAGCCTGCTTTACAGCTCAGTTCGAAAAGCCCAGTTGTAGTTCATCGCAAACGCAGTGCAAAAATAAAAAAGAATGGCAGGAGCATCACCATTAGGTGGAAGTATTTTACAGAAATAGGCAATCCTTGGTCGGCTTCATTAAATGCAATTTAATACAGATCTTGTATCTCTTGCTGAATTCTGAAGTAAATGTTTGAGCATTTAGATTCTCCCGGAAAAGCAAAAACCTTAAAAACCTTCAGTCCCTTAAATTCTCTGCTGCGATGCTGTATTAATGGGTCTATTTCTGCACCAACAACCACACAGACAGATCTCATGTCACATGAGCAGTCATTGGTGTTTGCAGAACATATTTAATATGGAAACAGAAGCACTGCAAATTTTTGCAGAGTAGCATTGCCTCACAGCACCCGGTGCATTGTGAAATTCTACTTCCTTTACATTCTTTTTAAATAATTACTTTTTTTGAAACAAAAGGCAAAGTCCATCAAATATAAGCTGCAGATTTTAGCTGACATCATGGTTGCTTTACTTCTAGTCTCAGGCCTGAAAATAATTAATGTATGAAAAACAGTAAAATATTGTGGCCTAAGTAGCCATTGAGAGAGTTTAGCAACATACATGTTGGGAATTAGGTGGCAGGGGGAGCTTGTTAAACAAAAAGGAAGAATAATGTTGCTCAGCCAGTTCTCAAATGCTACATTATAGCTGTAATCTTCTTTAGGTTACTTTCATTAATGCCCAAATAAAAGAGAGACTGACATCCACATCAAAGCCTGCGGTGATGCAACTGAGCATTTAATTAACTATGTGTTGTCAGGAAGGAAGAATACGCATATCAAAAACATTGACTGATGTTACGTTGAAAAGGCTGACATTTCTTCAGAACTGATCAATTTAAAATCAGTTTATCAGTGTTCAAATCCCCTCTTTGTGGGCATCTCAGTTTCGTTTCAAGAGCTGCTGATCACTACAACCCATGTCCGCTTTGGGTTACCTCCCTCCTTCACGTTTCATGTTGTTACACTTGTTTTGAAAAACAAAGCAACACAGACATTGGGTGTATTCCACCCAGTGATATATAATTAATATTGCTGTACATTTCTTGAATAATTATTGCTGAACTCTAGAAGTGCAAGGTGATTATTGATGTTATAAGAATTAAAGGCCAGAGCACAGCAGTATAGCAACAGAGGAGTGAAATACTGGATATTAGCCTGGTTTTCCTGAACACGTTGCCAAACTCAAAATGTGGACTTTAGATACCACCTGTCTCATCTGAACCAACTGATTAGCACTGCATCATTTCCATTTGCCATTGGCTGATGTTCAGGTGATGGTAATTTCTGAAATACACAACGACCAAAAACAGCATAATCAATCATTCACATGCAGAGCTAAGCAATCATCTTAGATCACATAGTGAGCATTAGGATCAATGTAAAACCACTTTCCAAGTGAATTATCCATAATGTTAGAAGGCAGCCCGCCGAGTGTTTATAACAAAAGGAGTGCAGCAACTATCATTGCCTGCACTGCAACATTATTTCCCTTTCAAAGAAATCTTGTACAAAATGCTAATAGTTTTCACAGGTTACACATAATGAAAAGGGACAAGACAAATGTGCAGACACAGCAGGAAAGTTGCACAGAGTGGAGGTCCACACACGGGGAAAAGTGTATTGAATGTTCAACTGCAATATCAAACTTCTGGCATCCAGTTCCTGGAGACACCGGATGTGCACTTTTATTTCTAAGCTACATTGGCAGACATAAACCAGTCTTTTTAAAATGTTATTTGCCATCTTACGCAGAGTCCGAAAATGCAAATGTTTGGATATACTTCTTCCTTCACTTGGCCAAAACCAGGGCTCTAAACATTCATAGACATAATTTGAGAACTTCTACCCCAAGGTCTCAAAACGACAGCTTTTACATTTAAAAGTACAACTAATGGAATGAGAACTGTTCATCTATAATTTAGAAGTAGTTGGAGGGGAAAGTAGGCATAAACTGATTTATGGCCCTCAATCCCTAGTTACAGCTAACATAGATCGGAAACATTCCTTTTATAATCCCTCTCACTTATGTTTAAACTACTCAGATCTCAAAACACTTATTCCAAGTGAGAAAAACCGAGATAGCTAAATAAGTCTTTGGCGGATATTACCTTCTTCCAAATAGCTCGTTTTTGTTTAAAACAATGCGTGTTAGCTAGTCCATAAAATACTCCAGATGTAAAAGCAACCTTCTCAGAGGTAGTAATAACTTGGAGATGGACGAGGTTGTTTAAGCGAACGGAGCAGTTTATTACAAGCAGTTACCGGTAAATGCAGGAAGAGGAATTCTATGTAGACACACAGGAATACCGAACTCACTCTGATTCATGAGCATGAGTTACAGCTTTTTATACGCAAAAATAAATAACTTGTCGAGCAAACATCAGCAGTTTTTCTCCACCCACCTCTCTCGAGTGGTCACTCCCTAAGGCACATCATGTGCTCTCATTTTAGTTTGATCATTTAATCAGCTTTCTATTTTGTCAACGATTCCTGTCCTATCGTCCTGGCTAATCTCGTCAACCAGCTATCTAATGGTCAGGGTGCATAGTCCTGTGGTCTAACTGCAATGTCATGGAGGCATCGGCCATTTCAACATAGCCAGCAGATCCCATTGTTCCACCAGAATAAGCCTTTCTTAAGCATTCCAATCAAACATTTCATGTCTATTCTACCATACTTAAGTGTGTGCATGTGTATAGGAGAGTCTTCCCTTTCAGTACCCCCTGTTGACCCATGGCTAATGCATGACCCATGGGTCAATATATGTTCAGATAACTGTATTTGTTGCCCCTCTACAGTCAGTAGGGCTGATGGGGGACTGAAAATCTTATCCTTAAAATTGGCTTTGTTAACAAGGGGAATGAGCTCTTCCTTGGTGGCAGTCCACTTCAGCATCATTTTCAATAGCCTAGATCATTAAACTCACCAGTAAAAGCAATTGCAAAATAACAAACACATCGGATACAATATGAATCTACAGATGAAAGCTAACATTTAGTCCCAGATCCCAAATTCTGAGCTACCCGGTTTGGATTGTAATGCAATCTTAGCAGTCTCTGTAGCCTGACAGATGCGTTGACCCATTCATGTTCCAATTGCTTTGCTTCTTCTGCCAATTTGCTCCCATGATGTCAGTAAATGCAGTATCTGGGGAGCCTTCCCTTGGAGCAACGCGGTGACATTGCTCAAGGCACCAGTGAATACCGGCTGTGATATTGTTGCCTGAGAATAGGTTCAATGATATGATCACTGGTCAGAGTGATGGGCTGTTTCAGATTCCAGATGCAGATTGTGGTCTGCTACGTTGCAGGTGTTTCCATCCTTTATATAGTTTTGATCTGGTGATGATAGATAGGAGGCTAGGGGATATACCACTTGTGTGCCATAGCCCTTGACCCATGTAATATCACGGTCCTCATAATCATGCGGGCCACAGGTAAGGGTGATGCTAACAGCATCTTCGGGGCACAGGAAAAGGTCTCGATGATTGCTACAGAGTTGAATGTCAATGACCTGTGTCTGATTGTGTCGATGAATGGCAAACTGAGGCCCATCCCAGAGAGTTGCTTAGAGGGTTCCATTTCGCATGCCCATATCGTGGATGTTCAGGGGGCTGTAAGTTTCTTGCGTGTTGTGTGGCAAAAGTAAAGCAATGATCTTCTTTTTGCTTAAAAGACTGTCCTGTAGCCAGTCAGCATGAGAAATATCTCTGAGACATTGAGTACTCTTAGTATTTGTCCAATTAGCCAAATGTTGATTGTAATAATTTGGTCCCCACCTGGATAACCAAAGTGCCACTGGTTGCAGCTGAATGTCAGCTAAGGCCTGTGACACAGTCAGGGAGTATAGCTGAGCCTGTCGGATCACTCTGGGGTTGTCATTAACTTGGTCAGTTAGATGCTTGATACTCTGCTGTACAGGCTTGATCAGGGTGATGTCGATTCTGCTCCCTGTGTACTGAGGTTTGTGGTGAGTTGCTGAAGATTGAGGTTGTCTTGTAGCAGGTCACAGACCTTTTCTCATAATTGGTTAAGTTGCTCATTGTGGGCTGCTAGATCAAGGGAGTTAACAGATGTTACTCCTGCTGCCTATCCATCTCTTGCCATTTCAGCAAGTCCTCTTTTGTTTCCTTTATTTTTTTCGGTCCAACTGAAGTAAGGGTCTCCATTGAAAAATATCCATTAGCAGAGAATCAAAGATAGTTCTTTGTTCTTTTGAGCAAGGAGTGGGCAGCGTCAGGTTGACCTGGATCAAGAGGTAAATCATTTTTATGGGGTGGGGGGGTGGTTTAAAACACTTGGGCTTCCGTTTCTTCTAAGGCTAAGCTGTTACCCAGTGTATAGGTTATATTTTCATCACAAGTGGGACTGGCAGGGGTTGGCTCAGGTGTGGGTGGCTTGGCCATTGTACTACTTAGATCTAGTACTGCCTTCTATAAGTACAGGAGTTTGGTATGTTTTCCATAATGAACAATAGGGTTTCTGATAACAGAGCACTCTCTACATTCCAAGGTACAATTGGTACTAATAGTCTGCCACTGTGGTTAACCACTCATCTCTCCCACATTTTGGGTTTGGGACCATACAGTGGTATCATTTATTATTCTGAACTGCGTTCCTTTATATTGCTGCTGGTTACTTTGCTTTGTGAGGGTAAGGAGGTTACAGACCTGTGAGAAACAGTACCTGCTCACAAATTCAGCCTGAGACAAAGCCTTGGAAACAAGACAATTTTATTCTGTACGATCTTGCAAGAAAGGGTGTCTGTTAGACAGGCACGCACACTACAAAGCATGTTAAACATTCTTATACAGTTTACAAGTTGCGGAATCACGCCTCCCTGCTCCCATTGGTCTTCTCTTATCCTATCATTCCCCATCCTATCGGACCGCTCGTGTTTATTATTCCCTTTTCTGCCGGCCGAAGGCCCATTCCCTTGTTTACTGCAATCCTTACGTGGCTATCCTAAAGAGCGCGAGACATGCTGTACGTGCGAATCGTCAGGTTTGCAGAAATAAGCCTCTGCTACAACACCCTTAGCTCTACCACGTCCTTGTCTGTAGAAACAATATTTTTGGTCATGCTAACTGCCGCCTTTGCAGAACCTAATCTTTGGTTAATGATAAACTTCTGCTACAAAATCTTGTGACTATAATGGTCTTCTTTTGCAAGACCCTACCATTCATCCTTATCTGCAGAAACAACATTTCTAATCTCTCACAGTCACAATGATCCTTAATATCGGAGGTTATGTTATAGCATACTGCTGTGTCAGTCCCTTCTCCAAAAGTCTCGGTAACAGGCTTTCCACCTGTATCTAAGATAACAAAGTGTGGGGTTGGATGAACACAGCAGGCCAAGCAGCATCTCAGGAGCACAAAAGCTGACGTTTCAGGCTTAGACCCTTCATCAGAAAAGGGGGATGAGGAGAGGGTTCTGAAATAAATAGGGAGAGAAGGGGAGGTGGATCAAAGGTGGATAGAGGAGAAGATAGGTGGAGAGGAGACAGTACAAGAGAGTTGCAGTGGGAGAGAGATCCCTTGAGGTTTGTCCGGAGGGAGGAGGGTAACTGCTTCAATTTAGGACCTGTATCTATGCAGGTTAACAGGGAATACCCTATGCACAGGTAAAGTAGATAGTCTCTTCCATCCTTATTCACCATTCGCCATTTTGGCAGGTGTCAATATTGCCAGTATAATATATTTTGCTATTCTGCTGTATACAAGTGGTGCAATTGGGGTTATGTTGGCAGGCCTGCGAGAGCATGAAGTAAGCTTCTATGGTCACATTAGAATAATCACTGGTCCAGGTTATCAACAGCACTCCATCGTGGTAGCCAACGACGAGAGCCCACTCGATCAAGAGGTACCACCTGTGCAGACATAGTGTGGGACACATGTGCAAGATCTTGCACTGGCTGTTAGTTTTCACATATTTTCAATTGGGATGGATGGTGCCATTTTCCCATGGCAGCTTCATTAAATAATACCCCACAATTACCTATTTTAATAACCTTGTAACCTCCATACCATTTCGAGGCCAATCCCCATTTTGGTGGTATTCCTTGTTCTAGGACTCTGTCTCTTGCCTTAACAGTGGGAGCATGGGAGGAAGCGCCTTCCTGTTCCCAGACGTGAACCCGTTGTATTTGTGTCACTTGATCCTTCAGCTGTTGCAGGTGGGTGTATAGGTGTCACATACATTCCCAAACACACCCTTTTACATTTATCATCTCTCTTCCATCAGTGATCAGATCGTGCAGCAATTTCATAGCGTGTCCTGTCATCAGCAGAATGGTGTCAGTCTATGAGGCGCCCTCTCCATGCCATTAATATAGTGGCAAGGGCGTTGGTCCATATGACCCCTTCCTTCTGACATGCCTTCATCAATGCCTGTTTCAAAGTTGTATTTATCCTTTCTGCCATTCCTGAGCTCTGGGGATGGTAAGGGATGTGAAATTGCTGGGAGATCGCTAATAGCTTACATACCTCCTTAAGGCATTTGTCAGTGAAGCAAGTCCCCTGATCTGAATCTAATTGCTGACTCCCCATGTCAGGATTATTTCAGTGGCCAAGATTCTGCCATTAAATCGCGGGTGGGAAAAGCATCCATTCACTGGATGAATTGATCAGTCAGGACTAGGCAATAAAAGTTTATTCTGGCTTTGCAGCAATTGTCCAATAAAATCCATTTGTATATTTTCCCGTGGTCCCTTAGGTCAGGGTTGGTGCCTCATTTTAATTTTATATCCTTTTCTCGGCTCAGTCCTAGCACAGGGGATGCATTGCTGGCAATGTTTAGTTATATCTCTATCCATTCCCTTCCACCACGTATTTTGGACATCAAGTGCGTCATTTTGTCTCTACCTGCATGTGCCACACTGTGGTATACATCAAGTAATGTCTGTTGGGTACACTGTAGGGCAATTACTGCATCCCTCTTCTGCACAATTATCTGAGTCCTGCCTACCCCCTGGCTGTACACAAGACCTTTACCTTGGCTGCTGCCACTGCCTGTATTTCTAAAATATCCCATAATGGGGTGGCTTTGGGCTGTCCTTTCTAACTGCACTTATGCTGATTTGGTCTGGGGTAGTTATTTTCCAATAGGCCTTTACTCAAATTTGATAAGCCCAAAACGGGGACTTTCTTGATCTTCACAAATGTTGCCTCCTGCTGGGGAGGCAAGAATAGTTTATCTTTGGCTGGCCTAGTCCCCTATGGTAAGGTCCTGTATGGATCTCACTATCTGACTATAATCTTCTATAAATATTCTGCAGTAGTTTTGGAGCCCCACTAACTGTTTCACCCCTTTCACAGTAACTGGTTGGGGCATTTCAGCTATCACTATTCTCCTTTCCATCGGGATGGATCTTTGTCCTTGTGAGGTAATTTGTCCCAGGTGTTTGACATCTGTAAGGCCCAGTTGGGCTTTTCCAGGGTTTATAACTTAGTTCTGCTGTCTCAAAAGCCCTGAATACTTGCAATACTATCCTCATGTGATCCTTGTTATTCCTAGATGCTATTAGCGTGTCAGCTATATATTGGAGGATGGTGCAAGTTATATACCATTGTTTAACCGGCTACAAGATACTCACCATTGCTTAATGCTGAAATATTGCCGGGCTATTGTGAAACCCTTGAGGCAGTGTGGTCCATGCGTACTGATGGTCTCCTACTGTAAACGCAAATTTGTAGTGATGTTCCTCATCAAGAGGAATGGTCCAAAACCCATTTGCTGTGTCCAATATGGTAAACAATCTATGCTGAGGCTAAGAGATAGTAAGAACTGCCGATGCTGGAGTCAGAGATAACAGTGTTGAGCTGGAGGAACACAGCAGGCCAGGCAGCATCAGAGGAGCAGGAAAGCTGAGCAGCTTTTGGGTTTCTTCCTCCAGCTCCATGCTATGCTATGCCCAGTCTTGATATGTGTTTAGAATTGTGCTTGTGTCTGCTACAATGGGAGTTATCCTGTCAGCATATTTGCTTAATTCTGTGTAGTCAATAGTAAGGCAGCATGACTCTCAGGTTTTTGGACTGGCCAAACTGGGGAGTGGGTGGTGGAATGGGTTTCTTTCAAGACCCTTGTGCCATCAGGTCCTTTACTATTGCCACAGTGGCTGTAACTGCTTCTAGTCTCACGGGGCATTGTTTGTCAGATGGACGTACTTGCCCAGGTACTGTGACTGGGGACATGTCTATCTTTTCACATTCTGTTTTATTGTGAGCCCATAATGTGGGGCATATTAGCGCTATCCGGTGGTAGGTGTTCTGCTGATCCCATTCCCATTTGTTACCGGATGTTCTATTCACAGGTAAATGGCATAATCTGTAACTTCTAAATGTGATAAATTTGTGCTTTGTGACAATTATTGTTGCAAATTGTTCCACATTACCAGATACTGACTGTGACAACCATATCTTTAATTTGAACTGTAACTGGGTCTGTTTCTGGTCCTCTTGTCTTTCCTGTTACTCCCACTATCCCACAAGTTCTACCCAAGAGGGCTTTTTAATTCATTCATTCATTTGAAGGTGTCACTGAAGACAGTATTGCCCATCCATAATTGCTCAGAGGGCAGTTCAGAGCCAACCACATTGCCGTGGGTCTGGAGTCACATGTAGGCCAGACCAGGTAAGGACGGCAGTTTCTTTCACATTAGTGAACCAGATGGGTTTTTCCTCCATAGTCAGCAGTGGATTCACAGTCATCATTAGACTCTTAATTCCAGATATTTTATTGAACTGAAATTCCACCATCTCCCATGGCAGGATTCAAACCCAGATCCTCAGAACATTATCTGGGTGTCTGGATTAACATTCCAGCGATAATACCACTAGGTGTCGCCTCCCCAAGGTAGACCTTCATATTGGTACCTGTGAGGGTGGCTCAGGTATCCACCAACAGGGCGTTGCCAGCCCCTTAACACTTCAATGTAGATTCTATCCCCACCATTGTTGTTACCATCTCCAAGGACCACTATCTGTCATTACTGACAGAGAGGTTTTCCTGATTCCTACTTGGGCAGGCACCAGCTGACGGACAGTGTTAGCTGTTGCACTATTCTGCTTCTGTTTTGGTCCTTGTCCTGCCTTTCCTCCTCCTGGTCTCCAGCATTCTTGTTTTCAGTGTCCCTTCTTCCCATGTGGGCTCTTCATTTGGGCTGAGTCTGGGTGTTTGAGAGCTTTGTTGGACATGCCCTGCTTGTTTCTGAGTAACCTAGGTCTGAAATCTTACTCAACTAATTTAAATGTGAATGATGTCAATGTTAAAGAATGGATTCCCTACAGTGTGGAAACAGGCCCTTCAGCCCAACAAGTGCTTTTAAATCAAAAGACTTATGCTTTATCAAATGCGAACAATTCTCAGACTGCATTGTTTATCCTTACAGTCCGAGTTCCTTAAATTTACTCTATCCATTGAATCCGTCCAACAAAATATATTATAGTCTTTCTGTTTTTCCTCTTTAAACATTGCCCCGCCTGCCTGCCTGTCCATCGGAGGTTTTTATTAGGGCTTACTCTGGCACTAGTCGGCCAGCACACTTGTTATCCAAGGTTGCTGTACTGTTAGTCCGTCAGCACCACATCCAGTTTGCCCCTCAGTGTGCCTCTGCACTCTGCCAAACTTTTACCCTAAACCTAAGGTCTGTCTACCCTCCATCCCTGCAAGGCAATATTCCAAAAGGGGCCGAACCAATGTCCATCCGTAATGCAATCAATAAACATAGCATTGGACTCTATATAGAATCCCATACAGATCAAAACTGAAATTGACAATACTCACCGTAATGGACAAGACAGTATAAATTCCAAGCAGAGTAGAATAACATCGCTTCATTGGAGGCTCCACTGATTATGTGACCTAGTATGGTGATGAAATGTCTGAATAAAAACAAGCCAGTTCAGCGAGTAAATCAACAACTTCTTTGCTTCTAGTGTTCAATCCCACTGCTGACTATTGTTACCTTATATTCTAAGGAGTTAGTAAGATGTTCCCTCTCAGTAATGAGCAAAAATACTCTATTGGAAGTGGGGATGTTTGAAGAAGATCAACACTTCTAATTTTTGACTAATTGGACTCCTAAGTTTATACTGTTCTTAATCTATGATGTGGAAGTGTCGGATGGACAAGGGCAGAAGTCAGACGACATCAGGTTATAGTCGAACAGGTTTATTTGAAAATCAGTCTTTTTGAGTGCTGCCCCTTCACTTCACCCAAAGGTACAGTGCTACAAAAGCCTGTGATTTCAAATAAACCTGTTGGACTATAACTTGACGTCACCTGACTTTTGACCTTGTTCTTAATCTAGTTGTATATCAGACAGATAGGAAGGAAACTAGCCATCAGAATACATGAACATCAGCTAGCAGCAAAACAACATGACAAACTCTCCTTAATATCTGCACATTCAGGCAATGAAGGCCATTAGTTTAACTGGGACAGAGTAACCATAGTAGCCCAAGCCAAACATAGACAAACATGGGAATTCCTAGAGGCATGGTTCTCCACCCATACTTCAAAATCAACAAACATATAGAATTGGACCCCATATATAAACCCATACAGATCAAAACCTGAAATGACAGTAGTCACCCTAACGGACCGGACAGTATAAATTCCAGGTGGAGTGGAATAACATTGGTTCATTGGAGGCACTACTGATTATGTGAAATCAAGAAATATAGGGTGTTACCTCTGTGTAGGTTTGTTTCGCTTTCCACTAGCTATGTCAAGTTACATCAGGAACAAAAACAAAGTTGCTGGAAAAGCTCAGCAGGTCTGGCAGCATCTGTGGAGGAGAAAACAGAGTTAACGTTTCAGATCCAGAGACCCTTCCTCCTGACCTGAAATGTTAACTCTGTTTTCTCCTCCACAGATGCTGCCAGACTTGCTGAGCTTTTCCAGTAATAATGGGAACTGCAGATGCTGGAGAATCCAAGATAATAAAACGTGAGGCTGGATGAACACAGCAGGCCCAGCAGCATCTCAGGAGCACAAAAGCTGACGTTTCGGGCCTGGACCCTTCATCAGAGGGTCCAGGCCCGAAACGTCAGCTTTTGTGCTCCTGAGATGCTGCTGTGTTCATCCAGCCTCACATTTTATTATCTTGAGCTTTTCCAGTAACCTTGTTTTCGCTCCTGATTTACAGCATCCGCAGTTCTTTTGGTTTTTATGTCAAGATATATCATTCACTGTAATTCTCAAATTATTTATAGTTGAGAATCTCTCATCATGGAGTTGAGAGCTTTTATAAAATCAGTGCTTGTAGTTTTTATAACACTACTATAACCTGGGTTTATTAGTTACTTATTTTCATTGTGTTTTTTTCTTAAACGTTTCCAGAAATGTGTTCAGTAACTTCCTGTTTCTCTTTTGGATCACCTCAGGATCACATAACATCTGTCTTTTATGCTATGATGTTCGCATTTCATGATTGATCATTTGTATGTGAATTGATAATGGCTCTCTAGTACTACTCTGTACCAATTTGAGCAGCATTTGACATGTTTCAGGTTTTAAGAATTCTCAACTTTTTAAAAACCAGTTCAGAAGGATTATCAATACCAGCTTTTTTGACATAGAATTTAATGAACGGTATATGACTGATATCCTGGTATCTTCTAGACTTTTTTAGACTAAAAAAGTAACTTCTTAAAAAAATTTCCAATGAATCAAGAGCTTCTCTTTAAACTAAAAAGGGAATTGGAGTTATTAATCCATGGTTTTTGAAAAGGGAACCAAGGAATCTTTTGCTTTATCTTTTACCCATGAAAAGGAAAGCTTGAAAGAGAGCCCCAACAGATGGAAGAAAGGAAACTGATTGCTAGAGTCATTCAGAGTCCATCATATATGAGAGAAAAGCCAAATGGATGGCTACGAATTTGCCCAAATCCCAAAGTGCCTTGTGGAGAACAATCAGAATCCATTGCAGCAGATCAATATTCCCTCTAAGCAATGTAACCACATGGCTGCTCAGAGTGTCTGTGCACACTGACCAACCTGCAGATACAGTGACTTCCAATTCTGAAAGCCATGGCTGTGCGCAGGCCTCAGGGGTCCGCACAGCAGCAGGAAAGTTGAGGGAACATAGGAGCTCACTTTTATTTTAACCTCACTGTGAGAAAAGCCTCTTCCAGGGATGCCTAACCTGAAGAAGTTACCCTCCTCCCTCCGGACCAACCTCAGGGAATCTCTCCATCTTCGGTCCGCCTCCCCCTCTCTCCCTATTTATTCCAGTTCCCTCTCCCCATCCCCCTCTCTGATGAAGGGTCTAGGCCCGAAACGTCAGCTTTTGTGCTCCTGAGATGCTGCTTGGCCTGCTGTGTTCATCCAGCCTCACATTTTATTATCTTGGAACATAGGAGCTGCTGTGAAACAGCAGTCTGTGTAAAGCATCAGCAAGATTGCAAAGTTCAGTCAGGATTTCACTTTGAAATACACGCAGGAACAGAAACGGTGCTCATAGAAGCCCTTTGTTCGTTGCTACAGTCCAAATAAAAGTTCAAAGATGTAACATTATGGTTCAGTTGTACACCAAGAAAAAAAATGCACGTACTGTCTAGATTATTCATCACCCTAACCTCCTTTCTGTACTTCTGTACTCAAAAGGGAATCTGGATTTGCTACTCCTCTCCAATTCTACGATTCACTCGCACACATTCAAGAACTGGTTCAATCCAATATTATCAATGGCTACACAAATGATGCTGTATTCTCTTCATAATACATGGTGCAGAATTGGAAAGAATATGTGAAAGTGGGATTTAGTACAGGCATTAGATTTGCCCCAGTTTTCCTCTCTGGTGCCCAGCCGATGCACAGTGGAAACTGGGCTTCATAAATAGTGCGGCCCAGAGTACAATTAAAGAGTAACTGTAAGAAAAAAGAGTTAGGTCAGAGTTAGGACACTGTATTCTGTCTTGAATCTATGCGAGAGAGAGCGAGCAAGAGAGAGCGAGCGAGCAAGCGAGCGCGAGAGAAAAGACACCAGAACGGAAAAAGACGTAAATGGCTGGATGTATTTAAAAAGTTAACCATCTTTTGATAAGGCAATTAGCAAAAGTCTAGTATGATTAGCCACCAAGTTGGCCAGATTAATTTAAGTTGACCATGGTAAAATTGAAGATCAAGGTACAGCCATTTTTTCAAAAACACATCACACTTGTGCTAACAACAGTGGTGTAAGCAGAATCTGCAATAGTATAAAGAGTAAAATCAGCTTTCTCTTTATGAGAAAGAAATACGGGTATTTATTAGGACAATGATAGTGAGCTGAAGTCTCCTTCTCAAGTCAACATGGGTGAGTTGGGCAGGATGATCTTCATGGTGTGTTTCGAGGAGGAATTTGGATATAGCACGTGAGGCTGAAGGAATCAAAGGTGTTTGGGGGAGAAAGTGGGAACAGGTCGTTGAGATGGATGATCAACCACGATCACGATGAATGGTACAGGGGCTGTTTGGCCTACTCCTGCTTCTATCATCTATATTTCTATGTTAGCACAGAGACAGACTGCCATCTGCTTGAAAGCACATCTCCTGAACACTTCTGTGACTTCAATTAATAGGCAATTTCTGCTATCTGTTCAAATAAGTGTGTGTGAGAGAGAGATAGAGATAGAGATAGAGATAGAAATAGAGCTAGAGAGAGAGAGGGAGGGAGAGAGGGAGAGAGAGTGAGTGTGAGGGAGAGTGTGAGGGAGAGTGTGAGGGAGAGTGTGAGGGAGAGTGTGAGGGAGAGTGTGAGGGAGAGTGTGAGGGAGAGTGTGAGGGAGAGTGTGAGGGAGAGTGAGAGGGAGAGTGTGAGGGAGAGTGTGAGGGAGAGTGTGAGGGAGAGTGTGAGGGAGAGTGAGAGTGAGAGTGAGAGGGAGAGTGAGAGGGAGAGTGAGAGGGAGAGTGAGAGGGAGAGTGAGAGGGAGAGTGAGAGGGAGAGTGAGAGGGAGAGTGAGAGTGAGAGTGAGAGGGAGAGAGAGAGAGAGATGGAGCCCCATCAAATCTAGAATCAGCCTGTTATTAAGCTTCCAGGTTTAGCCTCACAATCAAACATGCTCCATTTGGCCTATTCTTTTCCTTTATCACAAACTGTCCCAAAGTCCATCAGTTATTTCCAGCCCATAATTCAAAACTGACAAAAGAATAAAAATAATAAAAAGGTCAGTGAGAGTGCCAACAGTAGGTGTACAGATTCATCACTCAGTGAATGTAACACCACCAAGACAGTCAAATTTTTTTGAAAATGACTCTAGCAAAGACAAGGCATTACAAATTCCTCAGCAAGTAACCTAGGAATGGCCTGATAAAGGTACATATTCACAGCCAGCAAAGATAGTAAGAACTGCCAACGCTGGAGTCTCCAAATACTTCATTTTAATGGAGTAGAGGATATCTAGAGAATAAAACACACCTAAAGACAGCTATTATCTCATGCTGAGAAGAAACCATCAGCTACAAGAGCAGGAGAAACCAAGGCTGGTTTGACAAGGATGACCACATCATCCAATATCTCAAAAAGGAAAGCTCTCTGTGCCTGGCAAATCAACATCTCCAGCAAGGCAAAGACAAATTTTGTTTTGAGTGGACAATGGGCAGATCATAACATACAAGGATCATAGGGTGATTGAACAGATGCTGGAATACAAGGTTACAGCTACAAAAAAGCCCCAAAAAATTAAGGTCAACATTAGAACTGAAATTTGAAAGGTCCATTTAGAAGTCTACTAGCAGCAGGGAATAAACTGTTCTTGAACCTGTTGGTTGTGTACTTAAAGCTTTTGTATATTCTGCATGACAGAAGAATTTGGAGGAGATTATAACCAGGGTCAGAGATAATGGGAACTGCAGATGCTGGAGAATTCCAAGATAATAAAATGTAAGGCTGGATGAACACAGCAGGCCAAGCAGCATCTCAGGAGCACAAAAGCTGACGTTTCGGGCCTAGACCCTTCATCAGAGAGGGGGATGGGGAGATGGAACTGGAATAAATAGGGAGAGAGGGGGAGGCGGACCGAAGATGGAGAGTAAAGAAGATAGGTGGAGAGAGTATAGGTGGGGAGGTAGGGAGGGGAAAGGTCAGTCCAGGGAAGACAGACAGGTCAAGGAGGTGGGATGAGGTTAGTAGGTAGCTGGGGGTGCGGCTTGGTGTGGGAGGAAGGGATGGGTGAGAGGAAGAACTGGTTAGGGAGGCAGAGACAGGTTGGACTGGTTTTGGGATGCAGTGGGTGGGGGGGAAGAGCTGGGCTGGTTGTGTGGTGCAGTGGGGGGAGGGGACGAACCAGCCTAGTTCGTCCCCTCCCCCCACTGCACCACACAACCAGCCCAGCTCTTCCCCCCCACCCACTGCATCCCAAAACCAGTCCAACCTGTCTCTGCTTCCCCAACCTGTTCTTCCTCTCACCCATCCCTTCCTCCCACCCCAAGCCGCACCTCCACCTCCTACCTACTAACCTCATCCCACCTGCTTGACCTGTCCGTCTTCCCTGGACTGACCTATCCCCTCCCTCCCTCCCCACCTATACTCTCTCCACCTATCTTCTTTACTCTCCATCTTCGGTCCGCCTCCCCCTCTCTCCCTATTTATTCCAGTTCCCTCTCCCCATCCCCCTCTCTGATGAAGGGTCTAGTCCCGAAACGTCAGCTTTTGTGCTCCTGAGATGCTGCTTGGCCTGCTGTGTTCATCCAGCCTCTCATTTTAATAACCAGGGTCAGAGGGGTTTTTGATGAGGTTTGCCTTTCCGAGGCAGAGACAAGTGTAGATGGAGTCAATGGATGGAAGATTGGCTTGCATGATGATCTGGGCTGTGTTTGCGACTTTAGAACAAGTAGAACATTACAGCACAGTACAGGGCCTTCGGCCCTCGATGTTGTGCCGACCTGTCATACCAATCTGAAGCCCGTCTAACCTACACTATTCTATGTATGTCCATATGCTTGTCCACATTTCTGTAGTTTGTTGTGGTGTTGGGAACAACAGTTGCCATACAATGCTGAGATGCATCCAGATAGGATGCTTTCGATAGTGTATTCATAAAAATTCACAAGATTCCTTGTGGACACGGCAAATTTCCTTAGCCTCCTTCGGAAGAAGAGATGTTATTGTGCTTTGACAGTTGCATCAATATGGGTCGTCCAGGACAGATTGTTGTTGATCATTATTCCTAGAAACTCAATGGTCTTGACCCTCTCCACATCAGCATCATTGACGTTGATAGCAACATGCTCTTCTTGCTTTCAAAGCTAATGATCAGCTCTTTAGTTTTGCAAACACTAAGGGAGAGGTTGCACCACCCCACCGAGCACTGTATTTCCTGCATTCTGTTGTCATTGTAGGCTACATATCAAACAGGTTGGTGTCATCAGCGAACTTGGAAATGGAATTTGGGTGAAATTTGGATGGAATATGGCCAAAAGTCGTGTGTGTAGAGGGGAGTACAGTAAGGGGCTGAGTTCACAGCCTTGCAGGGCGGTGTTCAGGATTAATGTGGAGGAGTTGTTGCTGCCTATTCTCACTGATTATGGCCTGTGGGTACTAGGATGATGGTGGTCTTCTAGAAACAGGTGGGGACTTCAGATTGTAGCAAGGAGAGAGTAAAGATGTCATCGAATATTCCCACCAGCTGGTCCACACAGAATCCGAGTGCATGGCTGGGGACTCCATCTGGGCCAGTTGCTTTCCATGGGTTCACTCTCAAGAAGGCCAATCTGACATCTGCAACAGTGACTGTGGAAACAGGTTCATCCAAGGCTTTTGGGGCAGGTGACACCCTTTCACTGACCTTCTGTCCGAACCGAGCATAAAATGCAACAAGCGCATCAGGGTGGGATGTATTTTTGTCCGCTATACTGTTCATCTTCATTTTGTAGCCAATTATGTCAGGTAGGTCTTGTCACAGATGACAAGTGTCTGTGTGGTCAGTTTGGGTCTCTAAGTCTAGTACTGCCTCTCAGCATCTCTAATGGCCATTTGGAGGTTGTATCTGTATTTCCTGTAAAAGGTCAGGGTCACTTGAATGCTACACACTTGGTTGTCAGTGGGCAATGGGTTTCCTGGTTCATCTGTGGTTTCCAGTGGCGGAACTTAAAGACGACTTCCATGGCACACAGCCCTCTACACACTTGCTAATGAAGTCTGTCACGTTGGTGGCAAACTCGTTGGCTGCTGAATTTGTGAAATTGGACCAGTCCACCGATTCCAAGTAGTCCCACAAAGACTCTTCCGCTGCCTCAGACCAGCGCTGTACTGCTCTCTGTACTGGATCCTCACATTTCAGCTTCTGCTTGTAAGCTGGGAGGAGGAGCAGAGCGCTGTGATTCGATTTGCCAAAGTGCAGATGGGATACGGAGCAGTAGGCATTTTACCATAATCCTTTAACAACTCATTCCAAGACCATCCCTCTATTAAGGTCAACAGAGAGTACTCCCAAATGTGGAACATTTCCCGTACCTGGGTAGCTACCTATCATCTAAAGCTGACATTGATACAGAGATCCAACATTACATCCAATCTATGAGCACCGTCTTCAGGCACCTCAGATGAGAGTCTTTGACAACTGTGACATTTGTGCTGATGCTAAAGACCATGTGTATAAGGCAGTCATCCTTCCAGCTCTTCTATATGGTTCTGAAACTTGGACTATGTATTGACACCACTTCAAAAAGACTCTTGAGAAGGACCACCAACACTGTTTGAGACAGATTCTCTGCATCATCCAGGAGGACAGACTTACTAACATGAGCATTCTTGAAGCAGCCAACAGCACCAGCATCAAGTTTATGATCATCCAAAACCAACTGGGCTGAGTCGGCCACATGCTTAGTTAGGAAGCCCAAGTTCTGACCGTCAAAGCAAAGCATCTTCGCCAGCTCGAGGAAGACAATCAAACAAGAGGAGGGCAAAGGAAATGTTTCAAAGACCCCCTGAAGGCTTCCCTCAAGCAACACAACAATACCAACACATGGGCGACCCTTATTCAGAGGAAACTGATTTGGAGGAAACTGTTGTATAAAGAGACAAAATTCTTTGAAAACACAGCAAGAGGAAGTACAGGAAAAGGAACTGAATAAAGGAATTCGGACAGTCTGAAGGCCATGGGCCACTTCCACCTCCTGGAAATACCTGAAAAATACATGGTCAGAGATGCAGTTCTAGAATCGGGTTCATCAGCTACACTAGGATCCATAGAACATGTGACTAGTGACATGGACATGCCTAGGCGGCAGTCATGCTTGTTGATGTGTGATTGCCAACAACAATGAGCCCAAGAGATACTGTGAAGTTGAATTATTCACATAAAATCAAGAACAGCACATCAATTGCAGACAGCTAATCAAAATTCTCATTTATCCAAGTGGTGAAAGACTTCACAATTTCAGCATTCATCACACCAATAACACGTTTTGTTTGCTGCTAAATGGATTCCTGAAAGAACAGTGTATGACAACGGAGCCTGATTCATTTACAGAGAATTAAAGAAATTTGCTGAACAGTGCAAGTTTGTCATCATCATCATTTTACCAGAACAGACATGGTTTTGCGAAAAAGGATGTTCGATGGTCAGGAGAACCTCCCCCCCAGCCCCAACAAAAAAAATTGCAATTGCAGTTAACCCATTTAAAAGACATTTGGACAGGTGCATGAATAGGAAAGATTTAGGCCAAATGCAGTCAGGTGAAACTAGTTTAGTTTGGGAACATGGTTGGCAAGCACTAGTAGGACTGAGGGATCTGTTTCCATTCTGTATGACTCTGTGGCTGTAAAAGGAAAACGTTAACCTCTCCTAATTATCATTCCAACTTGCTCGTCTCAAGGCAGAACTTGATTAATGTACAGAATATTGAACCTAAAAAACTTAAAACAACACTGCCAAGCAAGATACTTCGTCTTAGGCAACCAGAAGGGAAGACAGGCAGCAACTCACTACTGCACAGTTAGGAAGAGATCAGCACTTCAACAAGCATGCCAAAACACTACTAGATTTGTCTTAAAGGACAGATTGGATCTGTGTAGGAGCCAAACCAGAAAACCTGTCACTCAGAGTCATAAAGACACAGAGCTTGGAAAATCATCCTTTGGTCCAACCCGTCCATGCCAACCAAGTTTCCCAACCTAAACTAGTCCTATTTGCCTGACCCATATCCCTCTAAATCATTCCTATTTATATGCCTGTCCAAATGTCTTTTCAATGTGGTAACTGTACCTGCATCAAGCTGTTGGTGAAGCTGAAACTCCAAGCTCATATCTCTACCACCAAAACTAATAAGTAAGTACAAAAGGAACTTAGTTCATATTTTACCTACATTTGAGCTGGAAAAGATGGAAATATCAATCAGCATCAGCAAATTCACTAAACAGTGAGACAATATTACCAGCTTCCTCAAGCAGTGTGACATCAGCATCAACTGCAAGTGACAAAATTAACCACATTAAACAGGACTCCTGCAACATAAAAGCACCACACCACTCTGCCAATCCAGCTTGCTAACTCACCATAGAGGGTGATGAAGGCACAGCAATATTTCCATACTTTCAGAACAGACTCCTGTTACTCACTTGGCCTCTGCTGAGGTACCAAGCAACATTCCCCACAACAGGAGTCGGAATTCCCTTCTCTCCTTGAAGATGTACACTGTGTTCATGAGACCATATCTGGAGTACTGCGAGGAGTTTCGGTCCCCTTATTTGAAGAAGCATATCATTTTTTGGAGGCAGTTTAGAGAAGGTTCATGAGGACTATCCCAGCATTGAGCAATTTGTCTTCTGAGCATGGGCTAAACAGACTGGGATTGGAGTTTATGAAACATGTGCGATTCTTAAGGGATTGACAGAACAATTGCCTAGAGGATGATTTTCCTTATACAAGAGTGTAGGACCAGAGAGCATAGTTTCAGAATAAAGGGGTGCCAATATGAGACTGGGATGAAGAGCAGTTACTTCTCTCAGGGCAGAGTGTCTTTGGAACTCCTTGCCACAGAGAGCGGGACAGACAGTGACCCAGTGGTCAGCACTGCTGCCTCACAGCGCCAGGAGTTTTTAACATTCTATGTCTCCCTGTGTCTGTCTGGGTTTCCTCCCACAGTCCAAATATGTACAGGTAAGGGTGGACTGGCCATGCTAAATTACCCATAGTGCCCAGGGATGTGCAGGTTAGGGTGGATTGGCCATGCTGAATTACCCATAGTGCCCAGGGATGTGCAGGTTAGGGTGGGTAATTCAGCAGGGCCAGTCCACCCTAACTTGCACATCCCTGAGCACTATGGGTAATTCAGCATGGCCAATCCACCCTAACCTGCACATCCCTGAGCACTATGGGTAATTCAGCATGGCCAATCCACCCTAACCTGCACATTCCTGAGCACTATGGACTGGCCCTGCTGAATTACCCATAGTGCTCAGGGATGTGCAGGTTAGGATGGATTGGCCATGCTGAATTACCCATAGTGCCCAGGGAAGTGCAGCTATAATGCTGCTGCCATTCCAACATTGGTAAAAACAACAAGAATTCATTCAGAGGATATGGAATATTTTTGTTGGTGTCAACACCAACAATATACAATTCACAACCTGTCATCAACAATAATTTTTTAAAAATTGCTATTCTTCAGCGAAAGATCGAGATCTTTCATTTTTTCCAGGGTACTTGACAGAGTAGATGTGGAAAAGTGGTTTCCGTTGTGGGAGTCTACAGCCAGATCATATGATCTCAGAGTTAGGGGTCACAAATTTAAGACAGAAGTGGGAAGGAATTTTTCTCTCTCTGACAGAAGTGAATCTGTCAAATTCTTTACTTCAGGGGGCTGTCGAGGCTTTGTTGTTAAGTATGTTCAAGGCTGAGATAGTTTTTTTTTCAAAATCTGTAAGGGAATCAAGGATTATAGCTATAAAGCAGGAATAATCAGAGGGTTAACAGATTATAGACACAGGAGCAAGCCATTTTCCGCCATTCAGTATAATCATGGCTGATTATCCAAATCAAGCCCCTGTTCTTACTTTCACCAATCCTTCCCGAAGGCATGATCGGTAATGACTTCATTGAAGGGTGTGGGGGGAAGCAGACTAGTTTTGGCTGAATGGCCTACTTCTGTTCCTACACCTTATGAATATGTGCATAAGATGAACATCATCTCTATGCAAAATTGCTACGCCTTTAAAATTTGGGTTCCTGCCTGGAAACATTGGGGCCTAGTGCTCAGATTTACCAGTTTGAGGCATAAGCTTACCAGAGTTTAATCATGAGATAACAGAGCGTAGAACTGGATGAACACAGCAGGCCAAGTCGAAGGAACAGGAAAGCTGACGTTTCAGGTTTGGACCCTTCTTCATTTCTGAAACAGGAAGAAATGAAGAAGGGTCCATACCCGAAATGTCAGCTTTTCTGCTCCTCTGATGCTGCTTGGCCTGCTGTGTTAATCCAGCTCTACGCCTTATTATCTCAGATTCTCCAGCATTTGCCGTTCTTGCTGTCTGAGAGTTTAATCATCTTGTAATTGTCAGATTGATTAAGTATCAGTTGCTCACCATTTCTACTGATTGTGTTTTCACGTACTCAACCCAGAATCCGACCCCATACCCTGGCTCCACTTTGTTGCTTATTTTAGACTTGAACCAGGTTTCTTTTGTGGCAGCCTCCTGGCCACTAAAACACAGATAGATTGCCCACTTGGCTGAACAGCAAGGGATGCTTAGCACATTGGCCAAGTGAAACTCTGAAATCACAAAACCCACATACCAGACACAGTGCAAACACAGCAGCCAGGTGCTAATGACATTAGCCTAATGTAAAAGGCAACAGTTATCTCGGTGCAGACACCTCCAACAACTTATCCACTAAACAAAGAACAGCCCAGACAGATAGGCACCGGGAGCAAAAACAAAGTTGCTGGAAAAGCTCTGCAGGTCTGGCAACATCTTTGAAGAAAAAATATCAGTTAACATTTCATGTCCAGTGACCCTTCCTCAGAACTAACAAAGCGTCTAGGCCCAAAATGTCAACTTCTTCCTGTTCCTCTGATGCTGCCTGACCTGCTGTGTTCTTGCAGCTCCATACTGTGTTGATTCGGACTCCAGCATCTGCAGTTCTTGCTATCTTCTTTAAAAACGTTCCCTCTCTCACCTTAAACTTATGTCCCTAGCATTCAACACTTCCACCTTGGAATAAAGGCCATGCACCTTATCCGTGCCTCTAATAATTTTTATAGGCTTCACTCAGATCACCCCTCAGCTTCCAATGCTCTAGCAAAAACAATCCAAGTTTTTCCAACCTCTCCTTATAGCTCATGCGCTCTAACCCATGCAACATACTGGTAAAGCCCTTTTGCACCCTCCTCCAAGGCCTCCACATCCTTCCTATAGTGTGGGGACCAGAACTGCATGCAATACTCCAAGTGGGGCCCGGCTAAAGTTTTAAACAGCTGCAATGTAAAGTCATAGAGTCATAGATTAATACAGAATGGAAACAGGCCCTACGGCCCAAACTTTACTCCATACTGACCATGCTGCCCACTCAGCTAGGTTCAAGTGCCCACATTTGGTCCAATTCCCACCAAAACCTTCTCATTCACATACGTATCCAAATGTTTTTTTTAAATGTTGCTATTGTCCTGCCCCAACCACTTTCTCTGGAGCCCATTCCATGTACACACCACTCTCTGCATGAAGAAGTTGGCCCTCAGGCCCTTCTTAAATCTATCCCCTCTCACCTCAAACCTGTGCCCTCTGGTTTTCAATTCCCCATCCCTAGGAAAAGGCTATATGCATTCATCCTATCTATGTCCCTCATGATTTTATACACCTCAATAAGGTCTCTCCTTATTCTCCTATGTTTCAAGGAACAAAATCGTATCCTGGCCAGCCCCTCCCTGTATTTCGGTCTTGTTAGCCCTGGCAACATCCTCATACACTGGGAAGTGTGCAAAGAAAATTTAACTATGTCATTCCTATAACAGGCTCACCAAAAATCTACACTATACTCCAAGTGCGGCCTCACCAACAACTTATACAACTGTAACATAACATGAATTACCAACTTATATACTTAGCACCCCGACTGAAGAAGGCAAGCATGCAGTATGCCTCCTTTACCACCTTATCCTCTTGTGTTGTCATTTTCAGCGAGCTATAGACTGGCACCCCGAGGTCCCTCTGTATATCAATGCTCCTAAGGGTCCTGCCATTTGCTGTATACTTCCTCTTGCAACTGACCTCCGAAAATGCATCATCTCACACATGTCCAGATTAAACACCATCTACCATTTCTGCTCCCAATTTTCCAGCTGATCTATGTCTTGCTGCATCCTTTGATAACCTTTCTCACTATCCAAATCTCTAGGTATTTTCGTGTTGTCTGCAAACTTACTAATCAGACCACCGACACTTGAATCCAAATCTTTTGTATATATCCAAGTTTCAAAGTGGAATCCCACTCCATTCCCCTATGGATGATAGTTCTTTTTCTCCCCCCTCTAATCCACAGATTTGTGATATCGCAGTTCATTTTTTTTGTGCTTTTAGCCCCCCTCATTGTAAGTAGCCGAAACACTTCTGTAGTGGCTTTTGAAATTTATTTCCCTGTTTAATAAAGCTCAGGTAGCATTAGTGAGCTCGGAGTCTTTTAGCTTTCCTAAGGAACTAAATTCCTTAATTCTTGGAGTGTCAGTCATGGGTCTTTCATTTGCTTAAGTTACAATCACAAAAAAGTAACACTATACTCAAATCATGGACTGGGAACACGATAGTTCGAGTACTTTAGATGGGTCAGTTTTTGTCCAGTGTGTGCAGGAGGACTTCCTGACACAGTATGTAGACAGGCCAACAAAGGGGGCGAAGCCACATTAGATTTGCTACTGGCTAATGAGCCTGGCCAGGTGTTAGATTTGGAAGTAGGTGAGCACTTTGGTGATAGCGATCACAATTCTGTTATGTTTACTTTAGTGATGGAAAGGGATAGGTGTATACCACTGGGCAAGAGTTATAGCGGGGGGAAAGGCAATTATGATGAGATTAGGCAAGATTTAGGGAGCATAGAATGGGGAAGGAAACTGCAGAGGATGGGCACATTAGAAATGTGGAGCTTATTCAAGGAAAACCTCCTGTGTGTCCTAGATAAGTACGTACCTGTCAGGCAGGGAGGAAGCTGTAGAGCGCAGAAGCTGTGGTTTACGAATGAAGTGGAATCTCTGGTCAAGAGGAAGAAGAAGGCTTATGTTAGGATGAGATGTGAAGGCTCACTTAGGGCACTTGAGGGCTACGAGGTAGCCAGGAAAGACCTAAAGAGAGAGCTCAGAAGAGCCAAGAGGAGACATGAGAAGTTGTTGGCGGAGAGGATCAGGGTAAACCCCAAGGCTTTCTATAGGTATTTAAGGAATAAAAGAATGACGGGAGTAAGATTAAGGCCAATCAAGGATAGTAGGGGAAAGTTGTGTGTGGAGTCAGAGGAGATAGGGGAAGCACTAAATGAATACTTTGACAGTATTCACTCTAGAAAACGATAGTGTTGTCAAGGAGAATACTGAGATACAGGCTACTAGAATAGGTGGGATTGAGTTTCACAAGGAAGAGGTATTAGAAATCCTACAGAGTGTGAAGATAGATAAGTCCCCTGGGCCGGATGGGATTTATCCTAGGATCCTCTGGGAAGCCAGGGAGGAGATTGCCGAGCCTTTGGCATTGATCTTTAACTTGTCATTGTCTACAGGAATAGTGCCAGAAGACTGGAGGATAGCAAATGTGGTTCCCTTGTTCAAGAAGGGGAGTAGAGACAACCCTGGTAATTATAGACCAGTGAGCTTAACCTCAGTTGTTGATAAAGTGTTGGAAAAGGTTATAAGAGATAGGATTTATAATCATCTAGAAAAGAATAATTTGATTAGGGATAGTCAGCACAGATTTGTGAAGGGTAGGTCGTGCCTCACAAACTTTATTGAGTTCTTTGAGAAGGCGACCAAACAGGTAGATGAGATTAAACCGGTTGATGTGGTGTATATGGATTTCAGCAAGGCGTTCAATAAGGTTCCCCACAGTAGGGCTATTGTACAAAATGCGGAGGAATGGGATTGTGGGAAATATAGCAGTTTGGATCAAAAATTGGCTTGCTGAAAGAAGACAGAGGGTGGTAGTTGATGGGAAATGTTCATCCTGGAGACCAGTTACTAGTGGTGTACTGCAAGGGTCGGTGTTGGGTCCACTGCTGTTTGTCATTTTTATAAATGACCTGGATGAGGGCATAGAAGGATGGGTTAGTAAATTTGCAGACGACACTAAGGTCAGTGGAGTTGTGGATAGTGACGAAGGATGCTGTAGGTTGCAGACAGACGTAGATAAGCTGCAGAGTTGGGCTGAGAGATCGCAAATGGAGTTTAATGCGGACAAATGTGAGCTGATGCACTTTGGTAGGAGTACCGGAAGGCAAAGTACAGGGCTAATGGTAAGATTCTTTGTAGTGTAGATGAGCAGAGAGATCTCGGTGTCCATGTACACAGATCTTTGAAAAGTTGCCACCCAGGTTGACAGGGCTGTTAAGAAGGCATACAGTGTTTTAGCTTTTATTAATAGAGGGATCGAGTTCCGGAACCATGAAGTTATGCAGCAGCTGTACAAAACTCTGGTGCGGCCGCACTTGGAGTATTGTGTACAGTTCTGGTCACCGCATTATAAGAAGGATGTGGAAGCTTTGGAAATGGTGCAGAGGAGATTTTCTAGGATGTTGCCTGGTATGGAAGGAAGGTCTTATGAGGAAAGGCTAAGGAACTTACGCTTGTTTTCGTTAGAGAGAAGAAGGTTGAGAGGTGACTTAATTGAAACATATAAAATAATCAGAGGGTTAGATAGGGTGGATAGGGAGGGCCTTTTTCCTAGGATGGTGACAACGAGCACGAGGGGGCATAGCTTTAAATTGAGGGGTGAGAGATATAGGACAGATGTCAGAGGTAGTTTCTTTACTCAGAGAGTAGTTAGTGTATGGAATGCTTTGCCTGCAACGGTAGTAGATTCGCCAACTTTAAGTACACTTAAGTCGTCATTGGACAAGCATATGGACGTACATGGAATAATGTAGGTTCGAGGGGCTTCAGATTGGTATGACAGGTCGGCACAACATCGAGGGCCGAAGGGCCTGTACTGTGCTGTAATGTTCTATGTTCTACGTTCTATGTTCTATGGAGTCCTCTTCTACTTAAAAGAATGAATTTACAGGATTTCACATTATCACCGAACAGGTGAATGAAAATTATAGTCCCCCAGTCTAAAGAAAAATCAAGGAATTCTTTAATACAAATTTGACTGAATTTAGCATTACCATTCTGCTAAATCTAACCCTTAACAAGGAGTACTTAGGTTTGAGTTTTAACAGAAACAGTACCCTAAATTCAAAAAGGAGAATGGGATTTTTTTTCTTGTTCAAACTTGGGTGCATTTAAGGGGCAGAATCCCATTGCAAACTGAAAATTTTGAATGCAAGCTGTGATTCCTTTGCACAGTGATTCCTTTGAAAATCACAATACCTGAAGAAACCAGTTTGATGTTGTAACAAAACACAGCTAATAAATAACATTCTTTCACTTTATAACCTTGGTCATCTGCAAGATTTCCAGAAATAAATCCAGGCAGAAACAGAACATTTCTTCTCAACTAAAATTTCAGAAGAATCAGTTTCAAAACAGAAACAATGAACCTAAAGAATGTATTCACATTTAAATGAGGTTTCAAATGGAACTCAACAGGACAATGTTTTATTAAATCAAGCATCTAAATGGATAGTCTGAACATTTGTGCAACTTGACTGAAGCTTGCTATTATGTACTTGTGTGTGATGCAAAATACATGAGTCAGTTGTGCTATAGTATAGACAGTTCCAAACAAAATGCCACACAGATGAGTCGAGTATCCATCTCTGACATTATTAGAGAACTGCACCTAACCAGGATCAAGAGCATTTGAACCACTTGCAACACACAGTCAGTTAGGTCACAGCATGTCTCGGCAAGGTTTCACTTCTACCAACTTTTACTGCCAGCCAGACTCAAGTGGAGCCTAACAGTTGCTCTTTCTCCACATTTATTACAAAGATCCAAAATATCCACATGAATCACTGAATAAGCCAAAAACAAAAACAAAGGCACTTCAACCTATTCACAATTAGTTTATTATAATGCAACATCAACAAAATGATTGTTTTTGCTTTCATTGTTTGCCTTTTTAATTACAAAGAGAATTTCTGTGTTTTTGACTTTTTACATGTTCCTTCCGTCAGAAAGAAAATGTAAAAGTTTGAATACATGTACAAATAGATTTTAAGAATAGCTTCTTTCCCACTGTTACCAGTCTTTTGAAGGAACCTCTCAAATGTTAATGTTGATCCATCTCTCTCTGCACCTTCTCTTTGTTATTATGCAGAATATAGTGTTACGGCCAAAGTGTGGAGCTGGATGAACACAGCAGGCCAAGCAGCATCTTAGGAGCATAAAAGCTGACGTTTCGGACCTCGACCCTTCATCAGAAAAAAATCTGCACTCTGTTTTGCTACCCTGATGCACTTCTATGGTACAATCTGTCTGTAAAACAACACTTTTCACTGTATCTTAGGACATCGTACATGGGACAATAAAATTAAATATGGTTCACATCATTTCAGTGTTGACTGCAATCACTGTACAATCGTTAGAGAAAGTTCCAAATTACTCTTATTCACAAATTCCCAAACTCCTAAAAGTCCCCTTCATGCACGCAATACCTTTACCGAGGCATTTATGGAGCACATTAACTGGCACTTTTCTTACAATACTTTTACTTGAATGATCTAATGGAACACTTTAATTGAGGGGTTGCAAATTTAATATTACCCACTTATAACTGAACCAGAGCCATGCAGCATGGAAACTACTATAATGGTACCTGCCTCGACCACTTCACGTGGTAGCTGTTTTCATATACGCACGACTGGCTAAGGTATGTTATGAGGAGGGTTACGTCTTCATTCAGATTCCTGACCTGAGGTACTGCACGTACCTAGTGCTGGTTGGTATCTGGAGTTCTCTCTCAATCACCTGGGATTTTCCACGATAACAAGGTCTAAAGCTGGATGAACACAGCAGGCCAAGCAGCATCAGAGGAGCAGAAAGGCTGACGTTTCAGGCCCAGACCCTTCTTCAGAAATGGGGGATGGGAAGGGGATTCCGAAATAAATAGGGAGAGTGGGGAGGTGAACCAAAGATGGATAGAGGAGAAGATAGGTGGAGAAGAGACAGACAGGTCAAAGAGGCAGGGGTGGAGCCAGTAAAGGTGAGTGTAGGTGGGGAGTTAGGGAGGAGATAGGTCAGTCCAGGGAGGACGGACAGGTCAAGGGGGCGGGATGAGGTTAGTAGGTAGGAGATGAGGGTGAGGCTTGAGGTGGGAGGAGGGGATAGGTGGGAGGAAGGATGGGTTAGGGAGGCGGGGACGAGCTGGGCTGGTTTTGGGATGCTGCAGAAGGGTGGGGCAGATTTTGAAGCTTGTGCAATCCACATTGATACCATTAGGCTGCAGGGTTCCCAAGCGGAATATGAGTTGCTGTTCCTGCAACCTTCAGGTAGCATCGTCATCATTTTCCATGACTACTTTGCCCCTGGTCATTTGTAGAGTCTCTACCTGTTCTTTGTTCTGCTTATCTGTCTTTGAGCAGTTTCGTGGCGTTTTTAATCAATTCATTAAATTGTAGTCTGAGAATTATGGAGTCACTGAGGCTGCAATCAGCAGTAAATGTTGAAATTTTCCATAACAATGGAACACCTTCCCAGATGCTCTCTGAATGTTTATTGCAATTAATCAGGCTTTAATGAAACAATGAAGTGTGGAGCTGGATGAACACAGCAGGCCAAGCAGCATCTCAGGAGCACAAAAGCTGACGTTTCGGGCCTAGACCCTTCAACATTAATGAAACAATGTCCCTTCTACTCAATGACTCCTCCCGACGCCAGCTGCGTCTGGCTAAACAACCAGCTCTGCTCACACTATTTTCCTGATTCTCAGCCTGACTGCAGTTAAAGTCAGAGCTGCCCATGCAGAAACATGTCCAGATCTTTTTCAGCAGTTTGTCATTGTCTATATTTCTTCAAGTTTTTAGCTGTTAGCCAATTAGTCACATTCATAGTCAATCCTTTGATCCATTAGATCATTTGCTGTCTACGGATCACTCATTTCACCAGTTGAATGCCTTTGGGATCCGACTACTTCTCAACCCTCTGCAATGGTTTCAGCATCAACATATGCATTATGTACTTCCAATTTGCATTCATTACATCCACGCATTTAAGCCGTTAACCATCTCATTTCTAAACCTTGATTGAACCAATTGTTAGTCATCCTCTAATTAATCCACAATTTCCAGTGACCCATTAATATCACAGTTTGATACACTGAAGCAAACACAATAAGCAGTACAGCTAAATGAGAAATAATACAAATCTGATTTTCTGAAGAAGGGTCTCAGCCCAAAACATCAGCCTTCCGGCTTGGCCTGTTGTGTTCACCCAGGTCTACACCTTGTTATCTCTAATACAAATCTACGTTTGAATATCCACATTCAGTTCCAGTCCCAGGGATTGTTTCTTTAATGACTTTAAATGTTATTCTTAGTCTCCTCAGTCCTCTGTTCTACCTCCACAAAGGAAGGAGCTAGATGGAACACAAAACCTAAACTGTGTTAGCTGTTCTGGTAGTAGTTCTACCTAATAGGACCTTAAAGGTTGTATACAAATCTATTTGGTGTACCCAGTACAAACTCCATTGTGTTTTTTGGCTTTTGTGCTTGATGTGTGTAACAGTGCATGGCCTTGAAATTCTGATGCTTTCCGAGTTACCACTTTCTGGTTTCCAGATATCTTGATGTAATTCCTATAAATAGTTCTCTCTTGATTCTGTAGCTGCATTGTGCAGCATCTGCACCTGAAGGTCAGTTAGTACTTCCTTGTCTTATCAAGTTACTTCTGTATTCTAAAGGGCGTATTGTCTGCTAATTTTTCTTTGCAGCAGTCTGGGGTTCAGTTATTTATGCAACTCTAGCAGAATTAGCAGTTAGTGGCCTAGAAGCCATTTTGTTGTGTTAACTTGCATTGAGAAGCCATCTTGTTGCTGTCTAAGTTACCAAGAGCATTTATCAGGCAGTTGCTCCTCGCTGCAGCTAGTCACATAGGCACAGCTCATGTGCCTCCATATCCTAGCCTATCCTGTATCTAAGTTTCAGACTCTCACCATCAGTCCCAAATGTACTCCATACTCAGTCATGAGGTATATTTTCCAGTCCATCTTTTGGTGCCTATTATTAAGATCAAATATGGTGTGGACATATTTATAGTTTTAAAATCTGATGCACATATTGAACAACTCCAGTTCTATCACTTCACTTTCCAATAGTCAGGAGTAGTGCTTGGTCCTCACAAGATTTTTTTAAAGTCCCAGATCAGCCATCAAGATGGAAATACATATACAATATAGATCATGAACAATGTTTTTTTCAGACTTATTGTCTGGCACAGCCAGCCTTTCCTTTACATCTTGCAAGAGACAGATTCAAACTAATGAGTGCTAATCTGTTTCTTACCCACCTGTTTAATTCTGGGGAGTGTTCTGCACTTCTCACCCATTTCTGGGGAATTTGATTACTCTGGATTCAGCCAGGTGGACACAGTTTAGAAGGAACAGGCATTGTACCTGGTGGCAGCAGAGAAATTGCTGCTGAGAGCTGGGCTAGACCTGTTTGCTGCTGACTTGGGAAGGGCTGCAAAAAGTGGTCAGTTGAATAGATACATCCTGATTCTCAATTTCCTCTAAAATCATGTGGTTTTATCCAGCATCCAACATTATGTTGAGAGAGTTGTTGTTTTGTTTCACCCCCCGCCCCCCAAACAGCTTTAATTATTTTGTGGTACCACCCCATTTTCCCCTTGTCCATAGGACCTTATAGACAGCAACTTGCCATATCCATGGCACAGTGAGGTCCCACATACCTTCGGGCCAAAATGGTCAGTGGGAGAAAGTGATGCTCCAATGATTGGCCAACATTCAGCTCAGCAAGCTGGACCTTCCTGCCAATGTAGTTTTCACTTTGATAATTCTTCTCTCCCATTGTCTCTGCTACTACTACTTGAGCAACATGAGTGTTTTTCAGGTGCCTTTCTACAAATTTTGTATAGCTTGGGGGCACCAGCTATGGTTCAGTTAGACCTAATCCTCACAGGGCCTCTATCTTATGTGGGGGTGTCCCATCGTCAGCACGTGTGGAGTAAGTCCCGTTGAGCTGGATACTATCTTCTGAAATCATCAGGGGGGAGTACCACATTCCAAGTGAAGTTATTCTGTTGGACTGTTTCTTGAATCATGTTTTCAAAATTCTGTTCATTCTTGGTGGTTGGAGGATTTGAGCGATAGGAAAAGGCTGAATAGGCTGGGGCTTATTTTCCCTGGAGTGTCAGAGGCTGAAGGGTGACCTTGTAAGAGGTTTATAAAATCATGAGGGTCATGAATATGGTAAATAGACAAGGTCTTTATCCCAGGGTGGGGATGTCGAAAACTGGAGGGCATAGGATTAAGGAGAGAGGTGAAAGATTTAAAAGAGGCAACTTTTTCACACAGAGGATGGTGTGTGTATAGAATGAGCTGCCAGTGGAGATGGTGGAGGCTGGTATATTTACAACATTTAAAAGGCATCTGGAATGTTTGCAAATGGGATTAGATTTATTTGGGATGTCTGGTTGGCATGGATAAGTTGGACTGAAGGGTCTGTTTCCATGCTGTATATCTCTATGACCCTATTCCACTTGAAGGCAGCTGAGGGGCAATTTTGGATTTATTCTGAACAGGGCTATGAGGTTTTATATCATTTAGGCAGTAAAATGTGTTCCCTGGTCAATGGTGGGATTGGTCAGTGAGGTGGGAGGAGCAAATAGGTGGGAGAGCTTCATCGCTGCCTCCTTATCTGTCCATCTTCTCTCCCACCTATCCACTCCTCCCACCTCACTGACCAATCCCCACCACGACCGACCTGCTATCACCGTGCCCCCCCACTCTAATTATTTCAGAGCCGCCTTCCCGTCCCGCATTTCTGAAGAAGGGTCCCGACCTGAAACGTCAGCTTTCCTGCTCCTCAGATTATGATATTCCTGTTACATTAGCTATGTGTGTTACTTCATGTTGGGACTACCAGGGTTTACTGTCTGTGGCTCCTTGCTTTGCCAGTGCATCCATCTGGATAATCCTGTGCGGAGATGACCTATGGTGTGTCTTTCACTTTAAGTTATCCTATATTCGCTGCTTGAACGAGAATGATTGAGGAGGCTTCTGAGGGCAATGGTCTTCCATCTTTGGCTACAAATCCTTTCACTCCCCCCGAAGAGTAGTTAGTCTGCTGTAGACATACATACTACTTCAGTACATGACAACTGAGGTCCAGGATCCCTTAGAACAATACAGTGCAGAACAGGCCCTTCGGCCCTCGATGTTGCACCGACCTGTGAACTAATCTAAGCCCATCCCCCTACACTATCCCATCATCATCCATATGCTTATCCAAGGACTGTTTAAATGCCCCTAATGTGGCTGAGTTAACTCCATTGGCAGGCAGGGTATTCCACGCCCTTACCACTCTCTGAGTAAAGAACCTGCCTCTGACGTCTGTCTTAAATCTATCACCCCTCAATTTGTAGCTATGTCCCCTTGTACAAGCTGAAGTCATCATCCTCAGAAAAAGACTCTCACTGTCCACCCTGTCTAATTCTCTGAACATCTTGTATGTCTCTATTAAATCCCCTCTTAGCCTCCTTCTCTCCAATGAGAACAGACCCAAGTCCCTCAGCCTTTCTTCATAGGGCCTGCGCTCCAGACCAGGCAACATCCTGGTAAATCTCCTCTGTACCTTCTCCAATGCTTCCACATCCTTCCTGTAATGGGGCGACCAGAACTGCATGCAATCCTCGAAATGAGGCTGTACCAGTATTTTGTACAGTCGCAGCATGACATCACAACTTCGGAACTCAACCCCTCTACCAATAAAACCTAACACACTGTAAGCCTTCTTAACAGCACTATCAACCTGGGTGGCAACTTTCAGGGATCTACGTACATGGACACCAAGATCCCTCTGCACATCCACACTACCAAGGATTTTTCCCATTGACCCAGTATTCTGCCTTCCTATTATTCCTCCCAAAGTGAATCACCTCACATTTATCCGTATTAAACTCCATTTGCCACCTTTCAGCCCAATTCTGCAGTTTATCCAAGTCTCCCTGCAACCTGCAACATTCCACCGACTTTAGTGTCATCTGCAAACTTACTAACCCACCCACCTATGCCTGCATCCAAGTCATTTATAAAAATGACAAACAGCAGTGGTCCCAAAACAGATCCTTGAGGCACACCACTAATGACCTGACTCCAGGCTGAATATTTTCCATCAACCATTTATAGCTTTAAATTGAGGGGTGAAAGATATAGGACAGATGTCAGAGGTAGTTTCTTTACTCAGAGTAGTAAGGGAATGGATCGCTTTGCCTGCAACAGTAGCAGATTCGGCAACTTTAAGTACATTTAAGTCATCATTGGACAAGTATGTGGATGTACATGGAATAGTGTAGGTTAGATGGGCTTGAGATTGGTATGGCAGGTCGGCACAACAGAGGGCCGAAGGCTGTACTGTGCTGTAATGTTCTATGTTCTATGTTCTATAACCACCACTAGTTGCCTTCTTACAGAAAGCCAGCTTCTAATCCAAACTGCTAAATCTCCCTCAATCCAATGCCTCTGTATTTTCTCCAATAGCCTACCAGTTGGAACCTTATCAAAGGCTTTGGGATGGCTCACTACGTGTACTACTGCTGCTAGTTCTGTAGCTTGTGCACTCATACTGCTCATAATGCTGTTTCATCTGTGGAGCACCTTGCTGTCCTTCTACATATATTTCACATCCTGTTCTCCTAATTCCTTTCTCTAGCAAAGTGTCAGCAACAAAAATGTTTAATCTCTCCTGTGCTCATTCTCTCCCATTTTGTTTTGGCCCAAATGGATCCTTGAGGTCATATGTTGTCCACGCCTGGTCGCCATGTGGATTGGCCCCCATAGACACTACCCATGCCTGGTCGCCAAGTGGATTGGCCCCTGTGGACACTACCCATGCCTGGTCGCCATGTGGTTTGGCCCCCGTAGACACTACCCATGCCTGGTCGCTGTGTGGTTTGGCTCCCGTAGACACTACCCATGCCTGGTTGCCGTGTGGATTGTCCCCCACAGGCACTGTCCACGCCTGGCCACCATGTGGATTGGCCCCCATAGACACTGTCCATGCCTGGCAGTTGAGGAGTTTGCTCCTATTGATGATGTGCTTTGTTAAGAATATAGTATCCGGTTTCTTTTGATGGAGATATCTCATCCTGTAACACGACAGCCCGTGGGGCAATATTTCAACTCAGTGTCATTGTTAACATGTCCGTCCAGTAAAAGCTAGATTGGGACATGCGCTATCAGAATTATAAGGGTATTCAGACCAATTATGAGAAATACTGGACTGCTGTGAAAATGGCTGAAAGGGGTCTTTCAGATGCCGTCAATCCCTGTTCGACTAGTTTGAGATGGGATACATAGGCTACCAGACAAAGTTGCCCGTACCTTTCCTGAAGGACAGCTAAAAGGGTCAGGGTTGTAGCGGCAAGTACCAAGGCAAAGGGCATTCCTGGGTTTGGAATTTTCAAAGCTGGTACCTGAACAAGCACTGGTTCGTTTGCAAGAAGGCTCGAATATATTGGTCTCCCTATACCCATGTTTTTAACATTAGTCACACATTAGGCTCACAGCCCACACTGCTTAGTTCCTAAATGGCTCTTACTGAATTCCCCAAAATACCCTCGATATATGCAATATCTTTATTGAAGAACTTAAGTGGAACAGTTGAACAGTGTTTTTCATGCAATGCTTTTGCAGGAACGCTTTAAGTGTTCTGTTACGTAGAGAATTTTACAAAATCATGTGCAAAACTTTATGGAGCACTTTAACTAAAGGGTTGAGAGCGAGCTGTTCCCCATTTGTAACTGAGCTGGTCAGGCTATGCACTGCTACAAGGAGGATTCCATCTCCCCCAAGGTTCTGCTTGTTCTCAAAGATGGTCGGTACCTGGAGTTCTCACTGAAGTGAGCTCAGAGTGTTGCATTTTTTCAAGAAAAAAACATGGTTTTCCTCCAATCTTCTGGGATCTTCCATGACCATGTTGCCCCTGGTCATTTGTAGGGTCACTGCATGTTCTTTGTTGTTCTTATCTGTCTTTGAGCAGTTTCAGAAGGTTTTTAAATCAATATGACCCATTAAATTGCAGCCATAGTGACTCCATAATTCTCAGACTACAATCAGCAGTGAGTATTGAAAATTTCCATAGCACTGGGACTCTTTCTCAGATGCCATTTTGGGATATTTATTGCACTAATCAGGTTTCAATGAAACAATGCCCCTTCTACTCACTGACTCCTCCTAACACCAACTGTGTCTGGCTAAATAATCAGCTCTGCTGTCACTATTCACCAGATTCCCAGTCTGACTCTGCAGTGAAGGCCAGGCCAGGCCTGCCCTCACAGAAACACATCCAGACCCACTTCAGCAGCTCACCATTGTCCATATTTCTTCACCATTTTAGCTGTTAGCTATATGGCTACAACTGAAAACAATTTTTAAATGCTGGTAAAACATATTTCACAACAGTGAACCAAGCTGATATTCAGGATGTAGAAGTGCCGGTGTTGGAATGGGATAGAAAAGGTCAGAAATCACACAACACTACATGACAGTCTGAAGGAGGATCTAGGCCTGAAACGTCAGCCTTCCTGCTCCTATGATGCTGCTTGGCCTGCTGTGTACATCCAGCTCTACAACTTGTTATATAGGTGATAGTCCAACAGGTTTATTTTAAAGCTCAAGCTTTCGGAGCCTCCCTCCTCCTTCAGGTGTTAGTGAGAGAGGTAGTATCAGACACAGAATTCTTAAATGAAACATCAAAAGGATCACACCACTGATGAGGATATACAAACAAACCCAAGATGCTGTTAAAAGGTTAATCAGTTAAAAGGTTTTAATTGATTAATATGGGTATGTAAATCCCCAAATTCCTTTCAAACCACTGCCCTGAGAGAACAAAAAGTGTTATCAGTGTAAAGAAGAGGTGACATTTTAGGCCAGACATTGCATGTTAGGTGTGAGGTCTTAGATAACAAAGTGTGAAGCTGGATGAACACAGCAGGCCAAGCAGCATCTCAGGAGCACAAAAGCAGATGTTTCGGGCCTAGACCCTTCATCAGAGAGGGGGATGGGGTGAGGGTTCTGGAATAAATAGGGAGAGAGAGGGAGGTGGACCGAGGATGGAGAGAAAAGAAGATAGGTGGAGAGGAGAGTATAGGTGAGGAGGTAGGAGGGGTTAGGTCAGTCCAGGGAAGATGGACAGGTCAAGGAGGCAGGATGAGGTAGTAGGCTGGAAAGGGAGGTGCGGCTTGGGGTGGGAGGAAGGGATGGGTGAGAGGAAGAACAGGTTAGGGAGGCGGAGACAGGCTGTGCTGCTTTTGGGATGCGGTGGGAGGGGGGTGGAGGGGACGAGCTGGGCTAGTTTTGTGATGCAGTGGGGGAGAGGGGAAGAACTGTGAGGTCTTGTTTAGAATCTAGTTGTATTTTGATTTGGAATGAGACCGATTTTATTTCTAAAGTGGGAATTTATAAAATACCATATTGACTGTGCCTACAAATTACGTACTTTTTGAACCAGTGTGTGTGTGCGCATGTGAGAGTGAGTGAGTGAGCAAGTGTGTGTGAGAGAGAGTTTGTATGAGTGAATGTGTGTACATATGTGAGTGAGCGAGTGTGTGTACGTGTGCACGTGTGCGAGAATGAGTGAGCAAGCCAGCATGTGTGTGAGAGAGTGAGTTTGTGAGAGAGCGAGTTTGTACGAGTGTGTGTGTGTGAATGTATGCATGTTGGTGATAGTGGGAGTGTATAGTTTGGTGAGGTCACATGTAGTCAGACATGAACCCAAGATCCTGGTTGAGGCCGATCTCTTGGCTACTGAGCTTTGCTATCAGCCTCTGCTTGGTGACTCTGCGTTTTTGCATACCCCGAACTCTGCCTTGTAGGACATTTACAGCACCCCACCTCACGTACACACACACACACACACACACGTATGGGTTGAATTTGTATTTGCAGATACATTCTATTTTGTTTAAAAAGTACATAGCTTATTTACAACGTAGAACAGTACAGCACAGGTCAGGCCCTTCAGCCCATGATGTTGTGCTGACCTGTTATCCCACTCTAAAGATCAATCCACATAGTAAAATGTAGGGTTTACAATTATCCATGTGCCTATCCAAGAGTCGCTTAAATGTCCACAATGTATCTGAATCTACTACCACCGCTGGCAATGCATTCCACACACACCACTCTTCTCGGCGTAAAGAACCTACCTCTAATATCTCCCCTGCACCTTCCTCCAATCACCTTAAAATTATGCCCCCTCATCATAGCTGGAGACTTTTTTCCCAGGGTAGAAATGACTATCCCGTCTTGATGCCTCTCATCATCTTGTACACCTCTATCAAGTCACATCTCATCCTTCTTTGCTCCTATGAGAAAAGCCCTTGTTCCCTCAACCTTTCCTCCTAAGACCTGCCCTTCAGTCCAGGCAGCATCCTTTGCACCCTGTCTGAAGCTTCCACATCCTTCCGGTAATGAGGCAACCAGAACTGATCACAATATTCCAAGTGTGGTCTAACCAGGGTTTTATAGAGCTGCAGCATAACCTCACGGCTCTTAAAGTCATTTCCCCTGCCAATGAAAGTCAGCACACTATACGCCTTCCTTACAACCCTATCAACATGGGTAGTAACTTTGGAGGGATCTACGGACATGGACCCCAAGATCCCTCTGTTCCTCCACACTGCCGAGAATCCTGCCATTAACCCTGCATTCAAATTCGACCTTCCGAAACGATTCACTTCACACTTTCTGGTTGAACTCCATCTGCCACTTCTTTGCCCAGCTCTGCATCCTGTCAATGTCCCGTTGCAACCTACAACAGCCCTCCACACTATCCACAACACCACCAACCTTCATGTCATTGGAAAACTTACTCACCCACCCTTCCACTTCCTCATCCAAGTCATTTATAAAGATCACAAAGAGCAGAGGTCCCAGAACAGATCCCTGTAGAACACCACTCATCACCAGGTTAAATACTTTCCAACT
Source organism: Stegostoma tigrinum (assembly GCF_030684315.1). Classification (NCBI taxonomy): domain Eukaryota; kingdom Metazoa; phylum Chordata; class Chondrichthyes; order Orectolobiformes; family Stegostomatidae; genus Stegostoma; species Stegostoma tigrinum. The sequence continues at coordinate 75,092,861 of NC_081367.1, read as the reverse complement.
ACTACCACCCTCTGTCTTCTATTGGACAGCCAGTTTTGTCTCCAGACAGCCAAATTTCCCTCAATCCCATGCCTCCTTACTTTCTGAATGAGCCTACCATGTGGAACCTTATCAAATGCCTCACTAAAATCCATATACGCCACATCCACTGCTCTACTTTCATCAGTGTGTTTTGTCACATTGTCAAAGAATTCAATAAGGCTTATGAGGCATGACCTGCCCTTCTCAAAGCCGTGCTGATTATTTCTAATCAAACTATGCTTTTCTAAATAATCATAAATACTATTTCTCAGAATCTTTTCCAATAATTTGCCCACACAGAATTAAGGCTGACTGGTCTGTAATTTCTAGGATTATCCCTATTCCCTTTCATGAACAAGGGAACAACATGTGCCACTCTCCAATCTTCAGGCACTACTCCAGTGGACAGTGAGGATGCAAAGATCATTGCCAAAGGGGCAGCAATCTCTTCCCTCACCTCCCATAGAAACCTTGGATATATCCTGTCTGACCCAGGGGACTTATCTATCTTTTATGTTCTCCCAAAAATTTGAGCACATCCTCCTTCCTAATGTCAACCTGTTAGAGTATATCTGCCTGTTTCACGCTGTCCTCACAAACGTCAATGTCCCTCTCACTGGTGCTTACTGAAGCAAAGTATTCGTTAAGGACTTCCCCGAAATCCTCTGACTATGCGCACAAGTTCCTTCCACTATCCCTGATTGGCTCTACCCTTACTCTGACCATCCTCTTGGTCTGAATATAAGTATAGAACACCTTGAGGTTTTCCTTGATCCAATCCACCGAGGTTTTCTCATACCCACTTCTAGCTCTCCTGTGGCTATTCTTCAGTTCCTTCCTGGCTACTTTGTAGACTTCTAGAGCCCTGTCTGATCGTTGCTTCCTCAACCTTAAGTAAGCTTCCTTCTTCCTCTTGACTAGGTGTTCCACATGTCTTGTCAAACAAGGTTCCTTCACCTTACCATCCCTTCTTTACCTCTTTGGGACAAACCTATCCAGTACTTGTAGCAACTGCTCCCTAAACAACCACAACATTTCTATCGCACATTTCCCTGAGAATATCTGATCCCAATTGGTGCTCCGTAGTTCTTGCCCAACAGCATTGTAATTCCCTGTCCCCCAATTAAATTCTTACCCATACTGTCTGCTCCTATCCCTCCCCATGATAATAGTAAAGGTCAGGGGGTTATGATCACTATCACCAAAATGCTCTCCCACTGAGAGATTGGACACCTGACCTGGTTTGTTGCTAAGCACCAAATCCAATATGGCCTCCCCTCTAGTCATCCTATCTACGTATTCAGTCAGAAATCCTTCCTGGACACACCTGACAAACTCTGCTTCATCCAAACTATTTGCACTTCGGAGGTTCCAGTCTATATTAGGGAAATTGAACTTGCCCATGACAACAATCCTATTACTTTTGCACCTCTCCAAACTGTGTCTGCCAATCTGCTCCTCAACGTCTCTGTTGCTACTGGGGGGGGGGGGGGGGGGGTCTATGGAAAACTCCCAATAAAGTGACTGCTCCTTTCCTGTTTCTGACTTCCACCCATACTGACCTAGTGGTGAAACCCTCCTCCACGACCTCCCTCTCTGCAGTTGCTGTACCATCCCTGATTAGCATTGCCATGCCCCCCCCCCCCCACCCCTTTTAACTCCCTCCCTATTTCTTTTGAAACATCTGCACCCTGGAACATCCAACAACCATTCCTGTCACTGTGTAATGGCCACAATATTGTAGCTCCAAGTACTGATCCATGCTCTAAGTTGGTCACTCTTATTCCTGACACTTCTTGCATTAAAATAAACACACTTCAACCTGTCGCACTGATTACAATTTTTCCCCTATCGTGTGTCTATCCTTTCTAACAGACTCTCTGCAGGCTGTGTTTGCCCGTATACCAGACTTTTTTCATTGGAGAAAAGGAGGAGGAGAGGGGACCTAATTGAGGTATACAAGATAATGAGAGGCATAGATAGAGTTGATAGCCAGAGACTATTTCCCAGGGCAGAAATGGCTAGCACGAGGGGTCATAGTTTTAAGCTGGTTGGAGGAATGTATAAAGGGGATGTCAGAGGCGGGTTCTTTACACAGAGAGTTGTGAGAGCATGGAATGCATTGCCAGCAGCAGTTGTGGAAGCAAGGTCATTGGGGTCATTTAAGAGACTGCTGGACATGCATATGGTCACAGAAATTTGAGGGTGCATACATGAGGATCAATGGTCGGCACAACATCGTGGGCTGAAGGGCCTGTTCTGTGCTGTACTGTTCTCCGTTCTACGTTCTACGTTCTACCCCATCCTCTGATCCGTAGCTCTAGTTCCCATCCCCCTGCCAAACTAGTTTAAACTCTTGTGAAGAGCACGAGCAAACATCCAGCCCAGGATATCGGTGTGCCTCCAGTTCAAGTGCAACCCGTCCTTCCTGTACACGCCCTACCTTCCCAGAAGGTATCCCAATGATCCACAAACCTGATGCCCTCCCTCCTACACCAGCTCTGTAGCCACGTGTATAGCTGCACTCGCTTTCTATTCCTAGCCTCACTAGCCTGTGGCACTGGTAGTAATCCTGCGATTACTACTCGGCTTGTCCTGGCTTTTAATTTCCAATCTAACTCCCTATATTCACTTTTCCAGGTCCCCATCCCTTTTCCTAGCTATGTCATTGGTACCGATGTGTACCACAACTTCTGGCTGTTCTCCTTCCCCCTTAAGAATCAGGTAGACTCGATCTGAGAAATCCCTGATCCTGGTACCCAGGAGGCAGCATACTATCTGGGAATCTCGCTCAGTACCACAGAATCTCCTGTCTGTTCCTTAACAACTGAATCTCCTATCACTAATCACTCTCCTGTTCTCCTCTATTCCCTTCTGAGCCACAGGGCCAGGCTCAGTGCCAGACACCTGGCTGCTATGGCTTTCCCTTGGTAGCTCCCCCCCCGCCCCCCCCACATCCCCAACAGTATCCAAAGTGGTATGCTTATTATTGAGGGGAACCCTGCACTGTACGCCTAATCCCTTTCCCTCTCCCAATAGTCACCCAGCTACTTTTACCCTGTAATTTAGGTGTGACTACCTCTATATAATTCCTCTCTGTCACTTCCTCAGCCTGCCAAATAATCGAGAGTTCATTCAGCTCCAATTCCAGTTTCACAAGATGACAAAGTGTGGAGCTGGATGAACACAGCAGGCCAGGCAGCATCTCAGGAGCGCAAAAGCTGATGTTTCGGGCCTAGACCCTTCATCGGAGAGGGGGATGGGGAGAGGGAACTGGAATAAATAAGGAGAGAGGGGGAGGCGGACCGAAGATGGAGAGAAAAGAAGATAGGTAGAGAGGAGAGATTAGATGGGGAGGTAGGGAGGGGATAGGTCAGTCCAGGACCTTACTCAACAGGTACAGATGGATCTGCTGCCTCTCAAAGCTAGAGTAGGACTCTTTACCTCCACCCACAGACTGTGTGACATTAGAAATAAAAATGTGGTGCCAATAGAGCATGATCATTAACCTTTTCAGAATATTCTAACACAAGATTGCCTCAAAGCTTTCCTCCTCCATACTTAAGCAACATGTACAGAGAATATGTATAGGTGCAAGTATACTGTCCCTGCCTCTGAGCCAGAAGGTCCTGAGTGAGTGAGGTCCCACCTACACGTAGACATGGGTCTTTTTGTTTTATTCACTCACAGAACGGGGACATTTCCGGCTGCCAGCGTTTATTGCCCTCCGTAACTGCCCTTCAACCAAGTGGCTTGCCAGGCCATTTCTGACCAGCTGTGTTTGTCCAGTTCCATGTTTATTGACTGCAGTTGAGAGTCAACCACGTTGCTGTGGGTCTGGAGTCACATGTAGGCCAGACCAGGTAAGGATGGCAGTTTCCTTCCCTAAAGGACATTAGTGAACCAGATGGGATTTTCTGACAATCAGCTGTGGTTTCATAGTCATCAGTCAATTCTTAATACTAGATTGTTTTTAAAAATTGAATTTGAATTCAACCATCTGCAGTGGTAGGATTTAAATCCAGATCCCCAAAACATTACTTGGATTAATAGCCAAGTGATAATACCACTAGGCTTTTGCTTTCATAATATCACTGAACAAGTTAATCACAAAACATCAATTACGTAACAGTGGCTCAGTGGTCAGCACTGCAGCCTCACAGCGCCAGATTCTACCATTGGACGACTGTGTGCAAACCCCATACAATCTCCCCATGTCTGCATGGGTTTCCTCTGGGTGCTAAAGTTTTCAGGTGGCACGTTGACTCAGTGGTTAGCACTGCAGCCTAACAGCGCCAGGGACCCGGGTTCAATTCCAGCCTCGGGTAACGGTCTGTGCAGAGTTTGCACATTCTCCCTGTGTCTGCGTAGGTTTCCTCCGGGTGCTCCGGTTTCCTACCACATTCCAAAGATGTGCAGGCTAGGTGGATCAGCCAAGCTAAATTGCCCGTAGTGTTCAGGGGTGTGTGGATTGTAGGGGAATGGGTCTGGGTGGGACGCTCCAAGGGGCGACGTGAACTTGTTGGGCTGAAGGGCTTGTTTCCACACCGTAGGGAATCTAATCTAAAATCTATTCATGAGAGAATCTTCTATCTCTTTGATATCTTTCTCAGAGGATGTCACTCTGTGTAGACAACGTTGTTGGCCCATTACCCTATCTGAAGGCCCTTTAAAAATTCTGACTGTTCTTCCTGGAAGACAGCTGTTCTGTCAAACATTTTCTTGCTTAATGTACCCTGGATTACTCGAATCAGGCAAACACTTGCTAATTGGAAGAGGTAGCCTTTATTTTGCAGGATCCAGGATGCTAAGACCAAAAGCTCCTCCTCCTTGAACATATCTGTGGACATGGACTGGCTTCCATGGAGTCAAAGCAATATCTCCCTTAAATTACTGATCAGGCTGGACATCTTCAGGCAGTCATTAGGATAGTCACATTACTGACAGATTGCCACTGACTCAGCATTCTCCGGTCACTGGCATTGTCTATCCAGGGAGAGGGCAGAGATTTCCAACAGTCCTATGAAGCCTGTGACTTTCTAAGTTACCAATATCAAACAGCTTTCTACGCCAACATTAAGAAGTACCACTTTGTGAAGCATTGCTGTAATGTATATTAGACAGGCAGATTTTGAACAGCTCTAACTGTTCAAGATCTGGGTCTTTGTGAACCACTGGGGCCATAAGCAGAATTGTATTCAAACACAGTTGATAACTACAGCCCAACATATCCCTGTTCAATCATTACCATCAAACCAAAGGATCAACCCTGGTTCAAAGAGTGAAGGAGGGCATGCCAGGAGCAAAATGCAGCATACCTAAGAGGGTGAACCTAGTGAAGTACCAACACCAAACTAAATACATGCCAAGTCGCATAAATAGCATGCAAACAGACTGAGTCAACAATTCCTCAACTGATGGACCAGATCTAAATCTCTGGCTATGACAAGACTGCAACCACGAAAGATGGTATACAATTCAACCATTCATTATCAATGATGAAGAAGCCCAGCTCATCAGTGCAAAAGGCAGGGGGAATATATTTGCATCTATCCAGACGTGACAGTGGATGAGCCATCTCTGCTTCCTCCCAAGACAACAGGCTTTACAAATATAGTAGGAACTGCAGATGCTGGGAGAGTCCGAGATAACAAAGTGTAGAGCTGGATGAACACAGCAGGCCAAGCAGCTGTCCTGCTCCTATGGTGCTGCTTGGCCTGCTGTGTTCATCCAGCTCTACACTTTGTTATCTAAGCTTTACAGATACCAGTCTTCAGCCTTTTCAATTCACTTCAAATTATAATCAAACAAAAGCTGAATGCATCAGATACTGCAAAAGGTTATGGGCCCAGAGATTCTGGCAACAGTACTGAAGACTTCTGTACTAGAACTACCTGCATCATACGCTAACCTGTTCAATACAGTTATAACGTTTGCAAAGATTCAGCAATCTGGAAAACCTGAGAACCTCAGCAGATCTGGCAGCAACTGTGGAGAGAAAGCAGAGTTAATGTTTCAAGTCCAGTGCCCAGTCTGTAGAATCGTTCTGAGGAAGGGTCACTGGACCTGAAAAATTAACTCTGCTTTCTCTCTATATTTGCTGCCAGACCTGCTGAGTTTCCCCAACAATTCCTGTTTGAGATTTCTAACGAATGTAGTTTTTTTTGTTAAACTGGAAGTCTGCTCACCTATGTCCCACACACAAAGGACAAATCCAACAAGGCCATTTAGTATCCATGCAGTCTACTCTCCACAATTCATAATGTAGAAGGTGTCATCAACAGTGCTATTAAGCAGTAACTTGCTTTAGCAATAACCTACTCACTTCTGCTCAGTTTTGGTTCCACCAGGGTCATTTGGTTTTTGACCTCATTATTGCCTTGCTGCAAATGTGGACAAAAGAGCTGGTTGCAAGGAGAGGTGAAGGTGACTGCACTTGGCATCAATACAACATGGCATCAAAAGAATCCTCGAAAATTTGGAGGAGAGAGCGGGAGAGAGCGACCATTCCTCCATCCTAAGCTGAGAGTGGGAACATCAGCTGAAGATATGCACAATGTACGTTGCCACTCAAGTTCTCGGATACTGAAGCAGTCCAGATCCAACATTCAGACTCAGGCTAATAAATAATAACTAATATTCATGCCGCATAAAATGCCAGGCAAGAAATAATAGGAGCAGGAGTAGGCAATTCAGCCCCTCGGATCTGTTCTGCCACTTGATATCATCATGGTTGATTTCATCTCCATTTTAGCTCAGAGTTGTGCAGCATGGAAACAGATCCTTTGGTCCAATGAGCCTTCACCATGTTCCCAAACTAAACTAGTCCCATCTGCTTGCATTTGGCCTCTATCCCTCCAAACCTTCCTATCCACATACTTATCCAAATGTCTTTTGAACATTGCAGCTGTACTGAGATCCATCACTTCTTCTGTGTAAAACAGTTGCCCTCATGTCCTTTTTAAAATCTTTCTCCTCTCAAATACATGCCACCTCTGTTTGAACTGCAGCACCGCAGGGAAAAGACCCTTGTCATTCATCTTATCTATATCCCTCATGATTTTATAAACCTCTATAAAGGTCACCCCTTTGGTTTTGGATTTCACTACCCTGAGGAAAATACCTTGGCTATTCACCCTATCGGTGCCCCTCCTGATTTTATAAACTTCTATAATGCCACTTCTCAGCCTCTGATGCTCCAGGGAAAATAGCCCCAGCCTATATAGCCTCTCCCTGTAGCTCAAACCTTCCAACCCTGGCAAATTCCTTGTTAAATCTTTTCTGAATCCTTTCAAGTTTCACAACATCCTTTCTATAGCAGGGAGGCCAGAACCGAATGCAGTGTTCCAAAAAGCGATGTAACCAATGTCCTGTACAGCCACAGCATTGTCTCCTAACTCCTATGCTTAATGCACTCACCAATAAAGGCAAGTGTACCAAATACCTTCTTCACTATCCTGTTTACCTGCAACTCCACTTTAAAGGAACTATGAACTTGCACTCCAAGGTCTCTTTGTTCAGCAACACTCCCCAGGATCTTCCCATTAAGTCTCTAAATTCTGCCCTGATTTACCTTTCCAAAATGCAGCCTCTCACATTTATCTAAATTCAACTCCATCTGCCACTTCTGATCAAGATCTCATCGTACTGTGAAGTAATCTTCTTGGCTATCCACTACACCACCAATTTTACTAACTTACTGACCATACCTCCTGTGTTTACATCCAAATCATTTATATAAATGACAAAAAACAGTGGACCCAGTACCGATCCTTGTGGCACACCGCTGGTCACAGGCTTCCAGTCTGAAAAGCAACCCATCCTCTGTCTCTTACCTTCCCGCCAATTCTGTAGCCAAATTGCGAGTTCTCCCTGTATGCTGTATGACCTAACCTTGCTAACTTGTCTACTCTGTGGAACCTTGTCAAACGGCTTACTAAAGTCCACATAGACCACATCCACTGCTGTGCTTTCATCAATCCTCTTTGTTACTTCTTCAAAAAACTCAATTATGTTAGTGATACAGGATTTCCCACTCACATCTTCAACCTGTCCCTGCTACCTGAAGACTACCATCATCCTGGTACCTAAGAAAACACATGCGATGTGCTTTAATGACTACCAGCCAGTGGCTCTGACCTCAATAATCTTGAAGTGCTTTGGAGAAGCTGGTAATGGCTCACATTAACTCCAGTCTCCCAGCCTGCCTCGATCCCCCACAGTTTGCCTACCGACATAACAGATCCACAGCAGATGCCATATCCCTAGTCCTGCACTCATCCCTGGAACACCTGGACAACAGAATACCTACATCAGACTCCTGCTCATTGACTACAGCTCCACTTTAAACACCATTATCCCCTCCAGACTGATCTTAAAACTCAGGAGACCTTGGTCTTGGCTCCACCCTCTATAACTGGATCCTCAACTTTCTGACCAACAGACCGCAATCAGCAAGGACAGGGAACTGCACCTCCTCCACAATAACACTCCTCAACACTGGAGCACCCCGTACAGTACTCCCTGTACACCCAGGACTGTGTTCTCAAATTCTGAACAAACACCATCTACAAGTTTGCTGACAACACCATTGTAGTAGGACAGATAATTAAACAATGATGAGTCAGAATACAGAAAGGAGATGGGGGCTTGGTGACATGGTGTAAATAAGAACAATCTGTCTCTCAACATCAGTAAAACTAAAAAGAACTGATCATTGACTTCAGAAAGAAAGGACGAGAACACATCCCCATCTACACCAATAGAGTTGAGATTGAGAGGGTGAAGAGTGTCAAGTTCCTCAGTGACGATAACCAACAACCTGTCCTGGACTTCCGGAGTAGAGCGACAGTCAAGACGACATAATAATGCCTCTTCTCCCTCAGGCAGCTCAGGAAATTTGTCATATCCATAAGGTCCCTCACCAATTTCGACAGATGCACCATTGAAAGCATACGGTCCAGGTGCATAACAGCCTGGTATGGCAACTGCTCTGCCCAGGACCGAACGAAACTACAGAGGCTGGTGTGCACAGCCTGGACCATCATGGAAGCCACCTTCCATCCACGGACTCCATTTACGTGTCTCACTGCTGCAGAAAGGCTGCCAAAGTCCCATCCCACCCCAGTAATGATCGCCTACAACCTCTTCCATTAGGTAGAAGATACAGAAGCCTGGACACATGCACCAGCAGGTTCAGGAACAGCTGCTTTCCAGCCATTATCAGACTGATGAATGGACTCTCTAACCTCAAATACTGCTGGTCTTGCTAACATTGAACTTGCCTAGCGCACACCCTGTGCGATGTAACCTGTATGCCTCGGTCCAAGTGTTATTTTCACTTTATGATCTCTAAATCCTTGCTTTCCATAATCTGCCTGTATTAGGTACATGTGACAATAATAAATAAAATAAAAATCAGACAAAGCCATATTGGCTATCCTTAATCAGTCCTTGCCTTTCCAAATACATTACAATAACTTCCACTAAGAGCAAATACAACCTTTGACAATTATATTGTTGTAGCTGGATTCCCCAACATCCTGGGGGTGACCATTAATCCAAAACTGAATTTGAGCAGCCATACAAGTACTGTAGCTACAAGGGCAGGTCAGAAGCTGGCAATTCTGTGGAAAAAACCTCACTTCTCAACTTTTCCAAACTGGAGCATCATCTACAAGGCGCAAGTCAGGAAGGTGATGGGATATTCCTGACATGGTCAGAGAGAGTCACAGAGTTATGCAGCTAGGAAACAGACCCTTCAGCCCAACTATTTCATGCTGACCAAGTTTCTGAAATTAATCCAGTCCCGCTTGCCTGCGTTTAGCCCATAAACCTCTAAACCTTTTGTAATTGTGCACCTGTCCAAATTGCTTTTAAATGTTGTAACTGTTACTGCATCTACCAGTTCTTTTGGCAGTTTATTCCACATGTGAACCATCCTCTGTGAAAAAGTTGCCCACTCAGGTCCCTTTCAAATCTTTGTCCGCTCACCTCTAGTTTTAAACTCTCCCACTCTAGGAAAAAGTCCTTTGCTACTCATCTTGTCTGTCCCCCTGATGATTTTACAAACCTCTTTGAAGGTCACCCCTTAATCTCCTATTTTCCGGAGGAAAAATGTCCCAGCCTGTCCAGCCTTTCCTTATAAATCAAATCCTCCAATCCCAGAAATATGTTAGTGCAGAACAGATTTACAATCTCCAGTTTAATAACATCCTTCCTGTACACAGCCTTCCAAAAGTGGCCTCACCCCTTCCTCATCAGCCTCATCATGACATCCCAATTGAGTGCAGCTCTTCAACACTCAAGCAGCTTGACACCATGCAGGACACAGCAGCCTGCGTAATTGGCATCCCGACTAACATCTTGAACATTGTTTCCTATTAGTAGTGGAAGGAATTACTGTTGCCACTATGCAAAAGACACACTGACTAGAGAACAGGCTATTGTAGGGCTAGTATTATATAACAGAGGGTAATTAATAATTTTGTTTAAAGCTTTACAGATGAGCACCTCGAACTTTATAGAATTTTACATCATATAAGGTATTCCCATCTTAAGCCAATTTCCTTCAAACAAAAGAAAGTACAAAGGTTTAAGGGACAAATTAGCTGAGTAGGATTGTGAAAACACATACGCAGATACGATGGCACAAAGGCAATCGTTAGACTTTAAAGAATTGCATATTTTACAGTAACCAAAATATTCCTTCATGTACAAAAACTCAAAGGTCAGTCAACCATGTTTAATAAATCCAGTAAAGGATTGTATAAAATTAAAAGGAAAAAAAAGCTATAAAGTTGCCAGGAATAATAAGCCTGAGAATTAGAAGAAGAATTTGTACACAACAAAGTAGAACCAAAAAAACTGATAAAGAAAAAAGGAAAAATACAATGAATATAAATTAACGAGAAAGAAAGAAAAGATTTTAAAAGTTTCAATATGAAGGAAATATTTGGCCATGAGGAATGTGGGTCAGACAGATTTACAGTGGGGGAGTAGAGAAATGCCAGAGGAACTAAATGATGTCTTTGTCTCTCTTCACTGAAGATGCAGCAATAAATCTCAGATCCAGGGACAGACACTGGAGAGAAAAAAAAAATCAGAATTGGAAGCAATATTAGTAGGAAGGCGGCATAAGAAATTAAACCGAACTGCAGATTGAGTAACCCCCAAAACCTGAAATTTTACATTGCATAATGTTGAAAGAAACAAGTTGTATTATTGATCATAGAACATAGAACTGGACAACATTGGAACCGGCCCTTCAGCCCAAGATGTGTGCCAAATACAAAGGCAAATTAAGCTAACCCCTTCTACTTCCACTTAGTCCATATCTGTCCATTCCTTGCATATTCATGTGCTTATTTAAAAGTTCCTTAAATGCCTCTATCATTCTACCTCCCAGGCTCCTACCACTGTGTGTGAAAAACCTCCCTTTCTCACCATAAATGCATGCTGCCTAGCATTAGACTTGTCAACTCTGGGAAAACGATTCTGACTATCAACCCTATCTGTGCATCTCAATTTTATAGACTTCTATCTAATCTTCCCTCAACCTCCACTACTCCAGAGAAAATGTCCCAAGCTTTTCTAGCTTCTCCTTATCACTCATATCCTCTAATCCAGGCATCATCCTGGTAAACCTCTTCAGCACCCTCTCCAAAGTCTCCACATCCTTCCTTTAATGTGGTAACCACAATTGAGCGCAATACTCTTAATGTGGTCTAGCCAGTCTTACGAAGCTGCAATGACATCCTGACTCTTGTGCTCAATTCCTCGACCAATAAAGGCAAGCATGCCGTATGAGATACCACCCTATCTACTTTCAGAATATTATGGACTTGAACCCCAAGATCCCTCTGTATGTCAATGCTGTTAAGCCTCCTGCCATTAAGCGTATATTGCCCCTTAATATTTGATTTCCCAAAGTTCAGCATGTCACACTTACCCAGATTAAACTTGGTCTGCCATTTCTTTTCTCCAGCCATATCTGCAACTGATCTTTATCCCTCGATATCCTTTGACAACCTCATATTCTATCCAGAACTCCACTGATCTTTGTATTGCTCACAAACTTAACCCACACATCTACATTTTCATCCAAGTCATTTTTATATATCAAAAATAGCAGAGGTCCCAGTATGGATCCCTGTGGAATACCGCTAGTCACGGAAGTCCAGCCAGAGAAATATCCTTCCACCAATACCCTCTGCCTTCTACAGGCAAGCCAATTCTGAATCCATGTGGCCAAGTCACTGTGGATCCTATATGTCCTAATCTTCTGGGTGAGCCTACTATGAGTCCATATATAGACAACATCTGCTACTCAACCCTCAATCACCTTTGTCACCTCCTTCAAAAACTTCAATCAAGTTAGTAAGACATGACCTGCTACACAAAGCCATGCTGACTGTCCCTAATTAGGCCATGCTGTTCCATATGTATGTAAACCCTGTCCCTAAAAATTCTCTCCAATAGCTTCCCAACCACTGATGTGAGACTCACTAGTCTATAGTTTCCTGGATTATCCTTGTTCTCCTTCTTGAACAGAGGATCAGCATTAGCCGTCCTCCAGGGCCTCTTTGGATACAAAGATTTTGATCAAGGCCGCAGCAATCTCCTCTCTTGTCTCTCTCCATAATTTGGGAGAGTTACCATTGGGTCCTGGAGACTTATCCACCTTAATGCTCTTCAAGAGACCTAATGCCATTTCTGTCTTAATCTCAAAATAACGTAGCATAACGAGCATAGCTCTACACTAATCTCACCGTCCTCCTTATCCTTCTCCTGGATGAATACCAATGCAAAGTACTCTTCCAAAATTCTAGAGAGTCTGGAATGGTTGCTGCAGTTGGAAGGTAATAAGTGTCATTCCATCATTTAAAAGGAGTGAGAGGAAATGGGGAGTTACACACCTATTAACCTTACATCAATACTGGGGAAAAAAAATTGTAGAATCTATTATAGAGGAAGAGATAACTGAACATTTGGATATTAATGATCTGATTGGGCACAGACAGCATGAATTTGGTGAAGGGAAATAGTGTTTGAACTGGTTGGAGCTTTTTGAGGATGTTACAAACAAAATTGATGATTCAGTTCATGTTGCATATTTGAATTTTCAGAAAGCTTCTAATAAAAGGTCCCCGCATGAGGTTGGTTTGTAAAGTAAAAATAAGTGGGATAGGAGGTAGTATACAGGCGTGGATTAAGGATTGGCTAACAGGTAAGAAAAAAAATAAATGGCTTGTTCCCAAATCAGTGGGTTTTGACTTATGATGTACCACACGTATCACTGGTGTGGGAACTAAGTGTAATATTTCCAGGTTCCTAGACGACAAATCTAGGTGAGAAGATGCAAAGCAGTTTCTAAATCTGTCCAAGTCCGTTTGAAAGTGTACAAGAGCATGGCTAATGTGGGGAGATATTGTGAGGTTATCCACATAAGAAGAGAGACAGATATGTCAGTAGTTCTGCTACATCCCGTGTTTCGTTAGCACGAATTGGCTGTAATGCAGTTGATGAATAGTGGATGTTTTTGGACAATGCACACTTTCTGTACAGGTATAGTGATTTCCCTATAACACAATTTTCTATAGTGTGAGGTCATGCAAGAATGCAACTATCGCATTATAGGGAGAACTACCTGTATATTTCATTAACGGTAAGGAGATTAGAAAAAGTGTCAATGCACAAGGGACCAGCATGTCCTCGTCACTAAATCACTGAAGGCTAACATGCTGGTACAGCAAGCTGTAGGAAAGCTAATAGTATGTCAGCCCATATGACAAAGCAATGAGCAGAGAGATGGCAAAGTTTTGATTCAATTTTATTGCACATGGAGGACTGGGTGAAATTTTGGTGACCTTACCTTTAGAAGGATCTTATTGTGACAGAGAAAGTGCAACAAGGTTAACAAGCCATTAACAGACTTGGTTCTGAGGTGGCAAAGTCATCCAATGAAGGGAGAGATTTGGGAAAACTCATTTTGAAGAAATGACAGGTGATTTCATTGAAATGTCCAAAATATCGAAAAAGGGATAGATAGGCTAGAATGCTAGTGAGATGTTTGTTCATGTTCAGAAATCTAAAATCTTGGGGGCCTGAGAGATTGCCAATTGGATACAAAATTGTCTCCTGCTGTGAAACCAGAGAGTGATGTTGAAGGGTTGTTTTTTGGGCTGGAGGCCTGTGACCAGCAGCTTTCCACAGGTCCTGTTTTGTCTGTCATTTATAGAAGTAATTTGGAGGAGAATAATAGGAAGCCTGGTTAGTAAGTTGGTGGATGACACCAAAATTGGCGGAATAGTAGACAGTGAAGGTGGTTATCCAAGATTGCAAAGAGATCTAGGTCAATTGGGCCAACAGGCTAAGGAAGTGGCAGATGGAGTTTAATTTGAATAAATGCGAAGTATTGCATTTTCGTGAAACAAAGGCAGGACTTATACAGTTAATGGTAGGTCCCAGTGTAGTGTTGTTGAACAGAGAGACCGAGGGGTTGAGGTACATAATTCTTTGAAATTTTCATCACAGGTAGCCAGGGGTTAAGACAGCGTTTAGTATGCTACCTTTGTTGCTCAGACCATTGAGTGTCGGAGCTGGCACATCATATTGAGATTGTATAGCACGTTGATGAAGCTTCTTCTGGAGTACTGTGTACAGTTCTGTTTGTCCTGCTTTGGGAAGGATATTATTAAATTGGAGAGGGTTCAGAATAAGCTTTACCAGGATGCTGCGGGGGCTGGAGTGTTCGAGTTATAAAGACAGGCTGGGACCGTTTTCCATTGGAATGTCAGAGGTTGAGAGGGGATCTTATAGACATTTATAAAATCACGAGGGGTACGGATAATGTGAATTGCAAGGTTCTTTTCTGTAGAGTGGGGGAGTTCAATACTAGGGGGGGGTCGTATTTTTAAGGAGAGAGGAAAAATAAAGATTTTAAAAAAGGACGTGAGGGGCAACTTGTTTAGTTTTACACAGAGAAAATGGTTTGTGTGGAATGAACTGCCGAAGGAAGTGGTGGAGGCAGGTACAGTTAAAACATTTACTTTAAAAGCTTAGTTTGGGAGACCTGGTCAGTATGGATTGGTTGGACCGAAGGGTTGTTTCGATGCTGAGAGACTCTGAGTATGACTCTATTTAATCGAAAAAGGTGAAAAAAAGTGACCCATGTCCAAAAGAGGAGGAAGGTTTTATATGAAGGGTTAAGAATCTTTGGGATTTTTGCCTGCAGAACTCAGTTATAGAGTATATTTAAAGTAGGGTTTTGGTGGCCCAGCTCTTTTGATTTCACTTTGTCACCAATCAGCAATTTTAGTTCTCTTATAGGAACACGAATAGGTCATGTTGTCTGTTGAACCTCTTGTTATTCATTAGGATATTGACGGATCATCCACTTCACAACTTTTATTCCAGACAATCGCCATGTTCCTTTATGACATGGGCCCCAGTTGATCATGTCTTGTGGAAGAGACCTTGTGTTTTGTAAATGTAGCATCACCTAGTGATGTATGGCCATTGTCTACGTCGGTGAGCCTTCGTTGACATTTTGCATTAGGTGTTTGGCTTGTTTGTCTCTCTAGCGTGACCATATAGTGAATAGATTCTCTTGATCAAAAAGGTAGTGTCAGTTTTCACAGAATCTTTGAACGGAATCTTACACGGGAATCAAGAGATGTGGGCCATCGTGAGATTTGAGGCAAAACTGGACAAGCCCAATGCGGCCCTTCCTTACATGGAAGAATCTCACTCTGTCTTTTTTTACTTTTCACAAAATGGTAAGAAGTTTTTCTCACTGGGCAGCATCAGTTTGACAAGTGATGGTGATTAAAGCTTGTTAAATGCATGTTTGAGATACCAACACTTCCTATTTTACCAAATTCACCAGATAAATAAATCTGGACATGGCAGTCAGAGCCATGGAGACTCAGGTCCTTGCTGGATGGGAGAAGCAAGCAGCATCTCAGATCATGGTCCATGGGCACTAGCTACATGCATCATTCATACACAGACCTTGGCACCTGTCAGAACCCCACAACCACCATAGCACCTCTACTGACCCATAGCAAGCCACTTAATAAGCACTGACTTGCATTGTTGGATGCACGAGCAACCCTGTGCCTCTTGCAAACCAGTTGAAGTATTCAAAACGAGGAAAACCAGCAAGAAAGATGGGCAGCAACCAACTCAACAGTTCTTGGTGAATGAAGACTATTGAACTGTCTATGTACCAACCTATGTATGCACTAGGGGGTGTTTAGAGGAATAAGGGAATATTGATTTGTCGGGCTGTGTGTCAGTGGGTTCTAATGACTTACTTGTAGCTAGGTCGAGTGTAGTTACTTCAAATAGATAGCAATTCAGCACAGAACCTGGATCAGTGCTTTGTCAAGATAACAAAGTGTGGAGCTGGATGAACACAGCAGGCCAAGCAGCATCTCAGGAGCACAAAAGCTGACGCTTCGGGCCTAGACCCTTCAGTGCTTTGTCAACCTTGGTCTAAAAAGACAGGAATTTTGTGTGCATTTTAACGAGTCATAGTGTCATATTGCATGGAAACAGACCATTCGGTCCAACTAGTCCACACCAACCCTGTTCCCAAACTAAACTAGTCCCACCTGCCTGCATTTGGCCAATATCACTCCAAACCTTTCCTATTTATGGATTTATCCAAATGTCTTTTAAACACTGCAACTGTGCCACTATCCATCACTTCCTTTGGAATTTTATTCCACAAACTAACTACACTCTGTGTAAAAAAGTTGACCCTCACGTCCTTCCTAAATCTTCTTTCACCTTAAAATATATCCTTTAGTA
This sequence comes from Stegostoma tigrinum, assembly GCF_030684315.1. Lineage (NCBI taxonomy): Eukaryota > Metazoa > Chordata > Chondrichthyes > Orectolobiformes > Stegostomatidae > Stegostoma > Stegostoma tigrinum. The sequence goes on along the minus strand of NC_081367.1, from coordinate 75,076,022 downwards.
TTGAACTCCTGCACCTTAGGGAAAAGAAGTGTTATATTTTTTCAATGTCTCATTAGAGTGTTTTGTACCTTGCGATATTGTACTTTGTTTTGGTGATTGCACTACACATTGTGTATCATATTCTTTTGTTTCGTGGGGAGTCTTGGAGCGTAGGTGCATTATAATCACTGAAGAGAGGTTACTGTGTCCAAACTGACGACAGAAACTAAAGCTTAAAATGAGCTGCAGGCTGTAATCTCATGACGATTCCAGGAATAACAGAGCTTGTTTTCCAGTATGCCATTCCAGTGAGGCATGATATTGATTGATTTGTTTTGTTTCTTTGTAATACTGTATTTCAGAATGGCTCGCCATGTTTTCCCACCTTTTTCTAAAACAAGATCCCAAGTGGCAGTTCCTGAATTTTTCCCGTGGTTTTCCCCACCTTCTGCATCCAAGATGGAGTTTTCTGCTTCTTTCCAGGCCGATCAGTTATGGAAAGCATCCCCTCTAAAACTGTGAGCACGTGCCCACTCTGATGTTCAGCATGTGATGATTAATGTTGGCATGCTGATCGTGGGATTCACTGCCGGTTCGGTCACTGCCAAGCATACACCACAGAGACCCACACACCCAGTAGGAAAATCAGAGGGAATGCTGGCCTTGGCCTCATGATCTAAAATACCAAGCACTTTCTCCCACATACACAAACATTTACTTATCTTGAAGTTCTCTTACACACAACAGAATGGCTAACACTAGCATTTAAACAAAATGGTAGTTGTGGCCTTTATAAATATGCCTGCTGAAATTGTCGCTTAGTAACAGAGTCAAAGTCCTTTTAAATATTCAGGTTTGCTTTCCAGCTCTTTTTCTGCTAGACTTCCTTTCATGAAGCCTCTTTAAAATTTTCTGGTTTCAATTTAAATAAATTCTGGGGCCTCCCTGATTCTGTAGCCCCAATCAAAGTGTACCTTCTTACCTTTGCACAAAGCTTCATTTTGTGGAAAGCCTGCATGCCCAAAGCTGAGATGCTTATTGAAGGAGATGAGAACTTTTAAAACTTGTTCTTTTGCCTTCTCTGGTCTTGCCTTGGCACAATTTTTCCCTGACATTATTCCTTCTTCCCTTAGAGAAATTTATAAACAGTTTCTTTGGAGTTTCAAGGGGCTTTTTATAGGGATTCCTTCATGTAGGCCTTGCCATTTTCTAAGTATACTGTTGCCTGTCTCCGAGACACAAAAGTATGTACGTGAATGAAGATAGAGTGGAGACACAGAACTTGATAAAATGCAATTAAATTTATTAAGTGCGTAAATGCTTTTAACTATTGTAGGTATTTCACTCACTTTCTTTCACTAACTCTGGGTTCTGTAACGAACTCCAAGTGTTGTTACCCAGGACAGATGGCAGCTGGAACCCTTCTGGATGTCTTCACACCTCCTGATGTTGGAGGCCTCCTGCAGAGTTATTCTATGAAGTTCTGCTGAAAAATCAAGAATTTTCTCAGGCTCTTCTCTGGCCTGAAATGTCAGCTGTCCTGCTCCTGTGCTGCTTGGCCTGCTGTGTTCATCTAGCTCTGCACCTTGTTATCTCGCCTTATTTGAAATTGTCTGTGTGTGTGTGACCAATTCCAAGCGTTTCGTCCTTATTAGGTAGGGACAGCCGTTACTGATTTCCTGCAATCTTAGCTTTGAGCAGACCTGAATCACTCAGTGTAATTCCACTCACATAACAGCCCATTGTAAAGCATTTTATCAGTCCTGGTTATCTTCAGCCTTATCCAACAATGGCTGGCTTTATTCTTTTTCCAGCCCACAACCCAACCTTGATTTCTTCCCAACTTCTGAAGAAAGTTTTACCTTTCGACTGCTGAGCCTGCCCTGTTGCAACTTCCACAGGATCTACAGATTGTCGGTAATTCCGGTTCAGTTGCTGACTGTGTCTTAAAGCGTTAAATTCTCTTCAACGCTTTTCTTTTCTACTTGGTCTTCTGGATTACTTTCTCACGTGAGGGTCAGATCTGTTGGAATTGGCATTTTTTGCAGACGACCAATCCTGGTAGTTTGTGACAGTTTCTACTGGAATGTGATACTGCGTAAAAGTGGAGCCAATGTGTATTAGGGTTATCCCATTCAGAACCAACACTTTATACATTTGTGTTTCCATTGACATACTGTGGGCTATGCCAAATCTTAATCTCTGTTTTGTGACCACAAGTCTAAATTTGCCCATGACTAATTTATATGTGTTCTCTTGTCCGGCAGACGTGGTTTAACTTGAAACGATGTTCATGATTAATATTTTCTGTTCCATTTAAGATTTTACTTGCATTTATTCATTCAGTTCTCATTTGACTCATTTCACAGAATCATTACAGCACTGAAGGAGGCCATTCAGCCCATTGGCTCTGGGAACTAGCACAATCTCCTGCCTTTTCCCCATATCCCTACACACCATTACAATCCAAATAACTAAGTTTTACACTTTTTCATATTTCTTCATAATTCAGTTCTTTGACACCAAAACTGTTTCTGCTCAATCCAGGGCGTGGATGTTTCTATTTTACTTTGATGATCAAAATTACAGTAAAGTGAAGTCAAAAAAAACCACTTCTTCAGCTCATAATCCCATATTCATTGAGACTATGGCTAATAAATTATTTCAACTGCACTCCCCTGGCCTTGCTACATGTTCCCTTAGGTAAGGAGCCCATTTCTTTTTTTTATTGTTTGATGACATCTCATTTTGTTTGTTGATTGCTGCTCTGCAAATGACTACATGTGCTAAGTACAAAGTCCACTGCCACTCCCAGATCTTTCAGAGTTTCCTATCAGTTCAACCCAATTAAGCATGCCTCTCAGTTCTCTAAAAGTTGAAATGCTTGCTCTCAACTGAATGGAGGTGTGTATAGCAGATTCTGGCAATGTATAATCTAGTATAGATCCTGCTATACATCTGGTGAAGAATCACCAGACTCGAAACATTAACACTGCTTTCTCCCCACAGATGCTGCCAAACTGCTGAGTATCTCCAACAATTTCTATTTTCCTTCTACACTTCCAAAATTAACACTCAGTCGTTCTTGACTATCCCTCTTAACTTGATATCATCCATCAATTTCCATATCATTTTTAGATTCAGGTTACTGATGTACTTTGGAAAAGTGGATGGCCTCAACAGTAATCCATCTTCCCATCATGACATCACTATGAACTGGATTATTTCAATTCAAGTTTTTTAAAACTTGTTCCTGTTGGTAGATTCTATTATCTTCTTAATTATTGATTAAAAACTAAATAAAAATGCCAAGTGATAATTACCCACGCTTGTTTTACAACTTTTTAAAAGCAAGATGCCATACTGGTTTCACCCAACAGCCTTCTTCACTGAATACTGATGCTGGGTTTGGCGCTAAATAACACCAAACACAAAAGCCTCAGAAGGCTAGAACTGCTGATGCTGGAGTGAGAGATAACAGTGTAGAGCTGGAGGAACACAGCAGTTCAGGCAGCATCAGAGGAGCAGGAAAGTTGACATGTCGGATCAAGACCCTTCGTCAGAAATGAGGGGGAAGGGAGCTAGGAAATAAATAATGGGAGTTGGGGCTGGGGAAGGTAGATGGGAAGGTGATAGGTGAATGCGGGTAGAGAATGGTGGGGTTTGGTCAGCAGGATGGCTGGGGCAGATGGTGTGGAGAAGATGGACAGGTTGTGGCAGGTCAAGGAGGTGGGGATGAGAGGGAGAGTTGGACATGGGATGAAGCCGGAAGTGGGAAGATTTTAAAACTGGTGAACTCCACGTTAAGACACAAAACACAAAAGCCTGCAATTTTTTAAAGCAATTAAAAATCTGTATGTTTTCTTCCACATTGTCTTCAGTTCAGAAAGGGCAGAAATACCCAGGCTTTGAAAACTTTGTGAATTATTTATTTATGTATAAGTGATGGAGCCTTACAAGTCGCACTTGAAAGAGGTTAAAATCAAAACTTGCATTTGTCCAAAAATTCCAATGTTGGTACTGACCAATTTTTGTTGTTTCACTTTATTCAGTGAGGCAGCTGTGCTAAGAAATTTCTTTCTCAAATCTCCAAGCTTGTATACCATACAGAATTAACTCCATCCCAGTTATTAAGACATCTCTCGTCAGGAGGTGTCTTAAGTGAAAGCACTTACCTGAAGACGAATGAAATAACACCTGTCCAGTGGTTTTGGATCAGTTCCGTGCAGAGGCAGGACTTGAGGTGTTTCTTCCTGGCTATTGTTTGGTTTGAGAATCCAGTTCACAAGGTTCACTCTTGGTCTTTGTATGTTGTACATTTAATAGAAACATTACGACCTTAATAAGAATAATCATTCTTTGTGTGTCTGTCTGGAAGGGTTTGGCCAACTTCACAGTCCTTGAATTTGCTCCTGATAAGGAGGATACATTTTATATCAGCAAATAAAAATGTACTACTGCAAGTCTTTTTCTAAAACTATAAGCCTAGTGTTAGAAAGCTTAAAGTGCTTGTAATCAAAATGTAGCAGTAACCAAAAAATATACACAGTACAAAGATTATGTCGACAGACTTCATAAAAAGGGCAAATTTGTGACTCAACAGAAACTGATACTAGCAGCAGTGAGTAGCTCAGAACTGCTGCTGATAGCAGTTGTAAGAGAGAGAGAGACAGAAGCCTGAAATACTACACAACATGGGAAGAGGGGGAAGAGACACTTGGACCGTGACCCCTGTTTGGCAGTGGGGCAGTACTCTGGCAGAGGGGAAAGCAAAGTATGACAAGGAACATTTGATGCAGAGAAAAAGATATGCGTCCTTGAAAAAGAAATTAGAATAGTTTTGTTTTAGCGTTAATCCTAGAACATCAGACAGTAGTTTATCCCCATTTTAAAAGAAGATTGTTTGACAACTTGCAGAGAGAGACGACATCTTTTGCGACTTAGAGATTAGGCCTGAACATTGTTTAATAAGTAGCCAATATTAAGTTACAGGTCTAAGGAGCATAAGCAAATATTTCAGAACAGGTACTTGCTCTAGTCCTCCTTGTGATTCTCTCTTGCCCTTGTCTGGAACCCTCTCCTGTGTTAGAAACCCTAGCAACCAAAGAGGTAAACTGAGAGAGTTTAACCTCCCTCAAGCCACCACACCCTGCTGCCGAGCTTCTTAATACATGAATTGAAGCGACACTATAAAGGCTCCAAACTTAACACTCCACCAAGTGGCTTATCACAGGAATAGCTTTCCATCATTGCAAATGTATTTTAAGGATTCAGGAAATTTAAATCGTTCATCCTTAAAATTATCACAGAAATAAAAATAGACTAGGCTTTAAAAACTAACATACATTTGACAAAGAAGGTAGGCAATAGAGAAGGATGTATCCATTTTTACCTGTAAATATAGAAAAATGCATAAAAGACATTCTTCAGGGCGTTATGAGGAAATTAAAAAGGTGGTGAGAATTGAACAAAGATTCAGCCATGGTTATGGCTTAGGAGGAGAACGAGGCAGAAGAATGTTGAAGGAGCACTTGAATAGGACATATGAACAGACAGGAATTAAAGGGATACAGAACATGTACAGATGGACAGGCTTAATTTAGAACAGCATCATGGTTCGTACAGACACAGTGGGCGAAACAGCCTATTCCTGTGCTCTACTATTCTATCCTCTTTATTCAACATGTTTTGACATTAAAGCAGAGAGGAATTCCACAATTCTTGAAATCTTGATAGAGAACATAAAGTGAGGCCAGCAGCTAAAACGTGCCAGATACCAGAATCAAAGCAACAGAGAGACCAGACAATCATGCCTGCTCAGGCAATATCATATCATTTCAGACAATGTCAGTTTAAACGTATTTCTAGTCTACTTTTAAACAACTTTATCAAGCAAAGCAAAGCTGTATAATTAGTGTCATACTTATCCAGAGAATGGAAAATATAATATGCACAACCATTGAGAACATAATGCAAATTTACAGCATAAAAGTACCAAACAAAATAAAATTACGTCTATGTTCACACTAGCAGAAGTAATAAGATCATGTGACCACTTTCCAGATTATATGCTTTTTAAAAAAATTTAGTGGAATATTGAAGTAAAGTTACTGGGCAAACACGTTCATACTTATTGAACATCAAACTTAATTGAACCAGCATGGAAGTCATACAGCTTGTGAAACAAAAATAAAGAAGTGACTGGGTTGTCCAATTTGAGGAACATTAAAAGGCACAAAGGCTGAAGGTGAGATTGTGTTTAGATTAGATGGCTCAAATGGGGGGGGAAAAAAAAGACCACAAGAGATTGAAGGAATTGACTGACCTGTTCATGAGAATGTTGTACCTAGTGCTACATCATTATTCATGATGAGTCTGACCAGTTGTTCCACTGGTAGCCCTTCCACTTAGTATTTAATTCAGGTGTGGAAATCAACTCCAATGTCGGATTCATTGGCATGGGCAGTTCTTCAATCAGGTTAACAATTAACTAAATTGCTAGATTACATATACCATGTTCATGATTCGCTTGCTGTGCGAATATAATTTGCTACTGAAAGTAAGAAATCCACCTATTTTTCTTTCCTAGTACAAACTTCTTGGGTCTGACAGGGCAAGCGTAGGACCTGCTTTCAGCTTCTGCCTACATTAGTAAGTGGAAGGTGTGAGAGATTAGAAATGTTGTTTCTGCAGAAAAGGATGAATGGTGGGGTCTTGCAAAAGCAGACCATTATAGTCACAAGATTTTATAGCAGAAAGTCACAAGATTTTATAGCAGAAGTTTATCATTAATCAGAGACTAGGTTCTGCAAAGATGGCAGTTAGCACGACCAGAAACATTCTTTCTGCAGACAAGGACATGGTAGAGATAAGGGTGTTGTAGCAGAGGCTTATTTCTGCAAACCTGACGATTCGCACGTATAGCATGTCTAGCGCCCTTTAGGATAGCCAAATAAGGATTGCAGTAAAAAAAAGGGAATGGGGCCTTTGACCGGCAGAAAGGGGAACAATAAACAAGGGCGGTCCGACAGGACGGGGAATGATAGGATAAGACCAATGGGAGCAGGGAGGCGTGATTCTGCAACTCGTAAATTGTATAAGAATGTTTGACATTCTTTGTAGGGTGTGCTTGTCTAGCAGACACCCTTTCTTGCAAAATCGTACAGAAGAAAATTGTCTTGTTTCCAAGGCTTTGTCTCAGGCTGAATTTGTGAGCAGGGACTGTTTCTCACAAAGGTGACAACATTCTATGATTAATCTCCCTCAGACTTCCCCTACCCTGCAATCAGATTTTCTCTGGAAGCAGAATACAGCGTAGATTAAATCAAAAGTTCAATGATCCTTCATTGGGTTAAACCTCAGGCCCAGTATTAACAGTGAGTACATTAATAAACCAACAGTTTGGGCAAAGTATCAAAATGCTTCTTTGTACCATGTGACGAAACATAGAGGCACTTATTACGACTGACATTCATATGATACTATATCTTCAGCTCAACAGTGGGTCTTGGATTACTCTACCTGCATTTTCGCAACATGCACTTCATGCAACTGTACGCAATCTGAAGCTGGAACAAGTTATTTGTTCAGTCACATTTTGGTTATTGATGTTTGTAAATTGAACCATTTGGTAATGCCATTTTTGACATTGTTGTAAACATTCCCTCCTCCCTTCTGTTTTGATCTCTATTCCTGGCCAGTATTCATTACAAGTTACAAGGCCCTTTTCTGTTTCTAATTCCAAAGATCACAGGCTGGGCTGGTCATTCTCTGGAACCATGTGTCAGTACACAGAATTCATTGTGTGAACTTTCTGAAGGGATTAAAAACAACTGTTCAAGCTCGCAAAAACACTAGCTCCAGTTATTGGCTCGTAAAGAGAGGGGAAGCGTTGCTTTTGCTGTAACGCACTAATCCTTTTTATTTACATATTATGAAAAGGTACACATATGGCATTTACTTTAGACGATACACAAGTAACTCATACGTTCTCCCGAAAGAGCTAGAACCTATTTGTACACCCACAAAAGGCTCCTAATACTTCCAGAATATTCACAGAATATAAAAGCGAATACCAGTGCAGAATATCTGTCAAGCTTGCTGAGGACTGACGTTAAGCAGACGCTGCACTCGATACCGTCACCACGTGCCTGACGAGGGGCGCGCTTCTGTGAAAGTTGGTCTCCGCAGTTTTTGCTGGCTGCATACCCCTAGGGTCTTCTTTCATCCTTTTTCCTTCTCTTTCTGAAGTCATGTTGTCTTTTTCCTGTTGGCTCAGGCTAGTTCAATTATCGCACGTCCTTACCTTATTGGCCCTGGACCAGAGGCTTCGGTAGCATTACTTCATTGCCCTTGTCCAAATAAGGCTTTTGCATTACCTCATCTTGCTTACTTTTTTTTGCAGAACTTGGTTGGCACCAAGTGGTTATGATCAGCTCAGGCCACCTCCTGGGCCTGGGTTATCCTCAGTTCACAAGCTGCTTCTTTCTTTATGTCAGCATTTTTTTACATCTAGTATCTCCTGTTAGCGATATCGACAACTGACACCCCCTGTCTCCACCTTTCCCTCTGCAGCCTCTGGTCAGCATCTCCCAGGCAGCGATGGCAGCAGCCTGCCTTCCTGCCTCTCTCTCTCTGCAGCCTCTGGTTAACATCTTGATCCAAAGACCATTCTTAGTCCCTTACTGTGAATTGCTTCTGGGAGTGTCGGTGCCCCTCAATGACTGTATCACATGGACATTGTTATACTATTATAATTTAAATTATAATTTAAATATTATAATTTAATATTTAAACATTAAACATTAATATTAAATATTATTAATATTAATAATATCTATATTATTATATAATATATATACATATATACAACATAACATTATCAGGCAACTGCATAACAAAAAAAAACAAAAAAAGGGCAATAACAAGCAAATAATGAATTCAAACCGAGTTTTTGTAGTGTTTCTTCTATTCCCTTACAGCTTCAATGTCTAATCTTTAATAATCTAAATTTTCCACCTTCTAAGCTGCTATATATTAAATAGGATGATTATTAATGCACTTAGATCACCATTACAGCAATGTTTGACAGAATTCTGACTCATGGATGTATTTGAACATTGGATCTCCAATTCTAGAGCTTGTCCCACAATCTGGGGTCCCACAGTATCTCAGATAACAAAGTTTGGAGCTGGATGAACACAGCAGGCCAAGCAGCATTTCAGGAGCACAAAAGCTGATGTTTTGGACCTAGACCCAACTCTCTGATGAAGGGTCTAGGCCCAAAACATCAGCTTTTGTGCTCCTAAGATGCTGCTTGGCCTGCTGTGTTCATCCAGCTCCACACTTTGTTACTAAAATGTGAGGCTGGATGAACACAGCAGGCCAAGCAGCATCTCAGGAGCACTGCCTGAGATGCTGCTTGGCCTGCTGTGTTCATCCAGCCTCACATTTTATTATCTTGGAATCTCCAGCATCTGCAGTTCCCATTATCTCTCTCTCCCACACTTTGTTACCTTGGATTCTCCAGCATCTGCAGTTCCCATTATCTGTCCCACAGTATCTCCTTTGCTTTATCAGCATGAGTTCTAATTATTTTAGTCCACTGATGAATTATCTCTTTTGCAACCTCACTGTACGTGTACAATCCGCTGTTAGGGGCAGAATCGGTTGTAATTCTGTGGGAACAAACCTCTGTATCCATATGTTGGATCATGAGATTTTCCCTTATCACCACACTGGTTATTGGCTGGGGCAGCACTTGCTCACCAATCTTCAAATCAGGGATCACGGTATTAATAACCACATTGTGCCCTTCCAAAGGGAATTGTCTCCATCTGTTGGTATAGTTCGTAGCTGCTGTGACTGTGTAAAATGTATATCCCACAAGGGCGTGTTGTAAAAAAGACTGGTTATTCATAGGTGCTGAGACTGTAATCTGTAAATCTTTGTCTTGTTGTCTCATAAGGGCAGGCCCAGTGATCCTCTCCTCGGTGACATTTTGCCAAATCTACCCATTCCTCAACGCCATTTATTACCACAGCATGAGATGGTGCGTCACTTAAAGATTTCCGAGTACTTTTGTGATACTTTCCCACATTACGGACTCTTTTTAAAGGTTAGGTCATATTGTTTCCGTGTCAGGTAATATGAAACACTGCCCAGCAAAATACCTCCCTTTATCATTGTCACAAGCACGCAACACCCTGTTGGTTAAGGTGAAACTTCTGAGGTGACACAGAGGTTCCTTCTCTCCGACCCAATTTATTAATTGTTCATCTGACACCCAGTCTGGGACTTGGTGAGCATGCAGTTGTAGCGGATTAGTCCTGATCATTGTCAACACCCAACTGGTGTATATTGCACACAGCTTGGCCTCCTTAGAAGTATTGACCATATGATCAATAATTAAAGTCACTGTGTCCTGTAAAGGTTTTAGAAATTCAACTGCGTCCAGGGTCATTTGTGACCCATCCAGACCTATCTGATTTGCGTGTATCCAGTCTAAGTAACCTTCCCCAGTAATGACCTGCATTTTCTGCTGAAGCGATTGTGTCTGACTTTCTAACTCTGCTGTGTCCAAGGTGTTGACAATTGCTACTCCTGATGCATATCCCGCCCTGCCAACTCCAATCGACCTCTTTTCTTTCTATTCTAGTTTATCATAAGCTCTCTCCCGCTCAATTGTTCATCAAGGTGGTGGGTACATAAACATTTTGTAGCAAACGAACACTATTCTGGAGCAGTTAATACAAAGACTACCTGGACATGCCGATACCCTGGTACCAAAGTGACAGATTCTTCAGTCTCCTCTAGCACCAGACCCACACTTGCCGCTCTGATCATTCCAGTAGTGACAAAATGTATCACTCTCCTCATCCTTGGTTAGACCTGTAACATGCAAGTGTAATTTCTGCTCTTACTTACAGTTCTTTTCTTACTACTATTATAAGCCCATATTCTCCTTACACTGGGCCAGATCATCTATCCTCAGTTCTCAATCTGTTTCGGATTCTAATCATCTGTTTCATTTGACGCACTTATGTTCTCCACCCTTTTTCTTTTGCTTTTGTTGTTTTCCATGGCTATCCCTTTTATGTCAGGCAATATTAGGTTGCCTTCTTGTTATCTCTCTGGGAATCTGTAACTGATCTTGTTCCTGTTTGCTCTAGCCTTGAGAACTCAAAACATCATTAGCATCATGCATCACATGCCAACTATGGCCATCCTGTATGTCACCTACTGGCTTCAGCTGATTGATGTGATACCAGCCATGCCTACCTGGTGCTGTTAGTACTCTCTACACAGATGGGCTAGCCCCATCTACTACCTCATAGGGACCAGTGAACTTTGAATGAAGTGGGCTGGTATACTCTTATCATTACTTTTTGTCAGGGACTCCATTCTATTGGGCTGGCTTTAGTGTCAAAATAGGCCATATTGTGCTGCTTCTTCTTCCCTTGCTGGTAGGCTGCCACGTAATTTGCTCCTTTTACCATTTCCACCAATTGTTGTACCCATTTTTCTGACACAATACTGTCTACCTCAGGTTCAGACAAGTCCAAACCTACCAACCCCTCATATCCCTTCCTGCCTTGAGTTTATAAGGAGTGAAGCCTGTTTATGAAGCACGGTATTCCTAAGTATGCTCTACACCATGTGCTGCACCATTTTGACTATCATGTTTGTCAGTGTCCAATTCATTCTTTCCACAATTCCACTGAACTGAGGTCTTTAGAGTGTGTGGAATCTCTGTTTGATCCAAAAAATAATCCTTACATTTTGCACTATGTGGACCATAAAATGTGACCCCTGGTCTGATTCTACACTTCGGGGTATACCCCAACGAGTAAATGCCTGTTCCAACAAAATCTTTGCAGGGTTCTTAGCTGTGTTTGTTGTGCTTGGGAAAACTTTAACCCATTCAGTGAAGGTAGCCACTATTACCAGTAGATACTTGTATCCTCTTCGAGTGGGGGATAGGGGTCCAATATAGTCTCTTTGTAGATTAGCCTGTGGCCCTTCTACTGGTCCAGTATGTTGAAGGGCTCCTTTTTTTAACACTCCTATCGGGGTTATGCTGCCTGCAGATCAAACAATTCATAGTATAGCGTTTCACATCACCTTTCATTCTGGGCCACCAGCACACTTCCTTTACCTTATCCAGGGTATTCTCTACCCCTTTGTGTCTCCATAAATCCTGATAGCAGTGAATTATTCAATTTCGATGCCCCTTCTGGCAATGCAAACTTTCCCTCATGTAAACACTACTAATTGCAAGTTCTCATCCAAGCTACTAACCATCCTGACTTGGAAATTCCTTCAGTACCACTGCGTCAAAATTACTTAACTCCCTCCAGAGAACTATAGCATAGAAAAAGGACATTTGGCCCATCTGTCCATGCTGGTCAAAAACAGCCACTTAACTATTCTAATCCCATTTTACAGTATTTGACCTGTAGTCTTGTATGCCATGACTTCCTAAATGAATTTGTGAATAAATCTGAAATGTAATGTGGCTTTCTGCTTCTATCACACGAACAGGCATTGAGTTTCAGGATTGCACCACCCTCTGAATGAAAATTTTTCTGGTCTAAACCTTTCTGCCCCTAACCTTAATTCTGTCATTAATCCCTCCTTCAAGTGGAAATGTTCCAGTCTGTGCCCCACATAATTTAATACATTTCAATCATGTTCCCTCTCAACCTCCTCGGCTCTAAGGAAAGTATCCCCAGTCGGTCCAATCTGTCTTCATAATTGAAACTTTCCAAGCCAGGTAACATCCTGGTAAATTTCCTCTGCACCTTCTCTAGCTATCACATCCCTCCTCTAACATGAATTCCAGAACTGCACACAATACTTTCGCTGTGACCTAACGACATTTTATATATTGTTGGTCGACCTACAGCAAATGGACTGGAGGGTTTCAGGAAAGGCAGCACATCAGGCAGCTCACAACTACCATCACCTTAAAGGCATTTAGCATTGGCAATAAATCTGGACCAACTAGTGGCATCCACACCCCATGAATGATAAAAGTAATTAGTAGCTTGGATGAGGAGAGTGCATGTACTATGGCCCAAGTCTGAGAAGGCAAGTGATGAGGATGACAGTGTCTACAGAGGAACATGGATAGGTTAGATGAATGGGCAAAAACTTTTGGCAGATGAAAAATTGGGTGGTTACACACATTGACAGGAAGAACAGAAGTGATTCAATATTATTGAAACAGAAAAACTGCAGCAAGCAGCAGGACAGTTGAATGTGGGGCCCTCTTGCAAAATCACAAAGGGCTAGCACCCTAATTCAGATTATAGAATTTGGTCTTCACTTAAAAACAAATGACTTATAAACAGCCGAGTCTTGTTAAAACTAATTGAGGCACTACTTAAACAACGCTGTAATACTGAGAGTGTTTTGGACCACTTATCTAAGGAAAGATGTACTGGCAATCTAAGGAAAGATGCACTGGCATTGGAAGCAGTCCAAAAAAAGGTCACTAGGTTGATCCTGTATATGTATATCGTCAAGGGCAGGTTGTGTCTCACAAACGTCACTGAGTTTTTTGAGAAGGTGACCAAGCATGTGGATGAGGATAGGGCAGTTGACGTGGTGTACATGGACTTCAGTAAAGCCTTTGATAAGGTTCCACATGGTAGGCTGTTGGAGGAAATACGGAGGCATGGGATTGAGGGAGATTTAGCAGTTTGGATTAGAAACTGGCTTTCTGTAAGAAGGCAACGAGTGGTGGTTGATGGAAAGTATTCAGCCTAGAGTCCGGTTCCTAGTGGTGTGCCACAAGGATCTGTTTTGGGACCACTGCTGTTTGTCATTTTTATAAATGATTTTGACGTAGGCATAGGTGGATGGGTTAGTAAGTTTGCAGGTGACACTAAAGTCGGTGGAGTCGTGGACAGTGTGGAAGAATGTTGCAGGTTGCAGGGAGACTTGGATAAACTGCAGAATTGGGCTGAAAGGTGGCAAATGGAGTTTAATATGGATAAATGTGAGGTGATTCACTTTGGGAAGAATAATAGGAAGGCAGAATACTGGGTCAGTGGAAAGATTCTTGGTAGTGTGGATGTGCAGAGGGATCTTGGTGTCCATGTACATAGATCCCTGAAAGCTGCCACCCAGGTTGATAGCGTTGTTAAGCAGGCTTACGGTGTGTTAGGTTTTATTGGTAGAGTGACTGAGTTCCGGAGCCGTGATGTCGTGCTGCAACTGTACAAAACACTAGTGCGGCCTCACTTGGAATATTGCATGCAGTTCTGGTCACCCCATTACAGGAAGGATGTGGAAGCATTGGAAAAGGTGCAGAGGAGATTTAACAGGATGTTGCCTGGTCTGGAGCGAAGGCCTTCTGAAGAAAGGCTGAGGGGCTTGGGTCTGTTCTCATTGGAGAGAAGAAGGCTAAGAGGGTATTTAATAGAGACATAAAGATGATCAGAGGATTAGATAGGGTGGACAGTGAGAGTCTTTTTCCGAGGATGATGACGTCAGCTCGTACGAGGGGGCATAGCTACAAATTGAGGGGTGATAGATTTAAGACAGACGTCAGAGGCAGGTTCTTTACTCAGAGAGTGGTAAGGGCGTGGAACACCCTGCCTGCCAATGTAGTTAACTCAGCCACATTAGGGGCATTTAAACAGTCCTTGGATAAGCATATGGATGATGATGGGATAGTGTAGGGGGATGGGCTTAGATTAGTTCACAGGTCGGCGCAACATCGAGGGCTGAAGGGCCTGTTCTGCGCTGTAATACTCTATGTTCTACGTTCTAAAACTATTCTACCCTGAACATAGAGACAGTAGGAACTGCCGATGCTGGAGTTTGAGATAACAAGGTGTGGAGCTGGATGAACACAGCAGGCCGAGCAGCATTAGAGGAGCAGGAAAGCTGACGCTTTGGTCTGGAACCCTTCTTCAGACCCTGAACATGGACGCTTCTACCCTGATTACAGGTGCTCTTGTGTGCTTTGTATATATCTGATACAACTCATTCAATTAATTTTTAAAATTCCCTCTCTTTCTTTTGTTCCTCTGTTAAATCCATTCCCTTGATCTGCTTCTCTTTCTGGCCCTTGATTTCTTTAATTAGTGGTTGCCATTCCTGGCCATTTACAGCACCTTGTTTCGCTAAATCATCACCTTCTTATTCCCTCTGGGAAGCAGTTTTCAATGAGCTTTTACCTTCCTGACCCCATATTCTTTCCTTTGTGATGCCTCAAAGATATACTGTAACAGTGCAGCTGATCGAAGAGACTTTCCATCCACTGAGACAAATCCTCCTGCTTTCCTTGGAGCAAAAAGTCCGTGAGGCTATTACAGACCCACATGTTGTCAGAGTCGGAGGTGGTAGGGGAGGTCCTTAGTGAATACTTTGCTTCAGTGTTCACCAGTGAGAGGGACCTTGACGTTTGTGAGGACAGCATGAAACAGGCAGATATGTTCAAACACATTGCTGTTAGGAAGGAGGATGTGCTAGAAATTTTGGAAAGGCATGAGGATAGATAAGTCCGCTGGGCCAGATGGCTCAAGCTTTCCACGGGAAGTGAGGGAAGAGATTGCTGCCCCTTTGGCAATGATCTTTACCACCTCACTGTCCACTGGAGTACCACCTGAAGATTAGAGGGTGGCAAATGTCATTCCCTTGTTCAAGGAAGTGAATAGGGATAACCCTGGGAATTATAGACCAATCAGTCTTACGTCTGTAGTGGGAAAATTATTGGAGAGGATTCTGAGAGATAGTATTTATGATTATTTGGAAAAGCAAGTTTGATTAGAAATAGTCAGCAAGACTTTGTGAGAGGCAGGTCATGCCTCACAAACCTTATTGAATTTTTCGACAATGTGACTAAACACATTGATGAAGGTAGAGCAGTGGATGTGGTGTATATGGATTTTAGTGAGGCATTTGATAAGGTTCCCCGTGGTAGGCTCATTCAGAAAATAAGGAGGCATGGGATTGAGGGAAATTTGGCTGCTTGGATACAGAATTGGCTGTCCAATAGACAGAGGGTGGTAGTAGATGGAAAGTATTCAGACTGGAGCTCAGTGACGAGTGGTGTTCCACAGGGATCTGTTCTGGGACCTCTACTCTTTGTGATCTTTATAAGTGACTTGGATAAGGAAGTGGAAGGGTGGGTTAGTAAGGTTGCCAATGACACGAAGGTTGGTGGTGTTGTGGATAGTGTGCAGGGCTGTTGTAGGTTGCAACGGGACATTGACAGGATGCAGAGCTGGACAAAGAAGTGGCAGATGGAATTCAACCCAGGAAAGTGTGAAGTGAATCGTTTTGGAAGGTTGAATTTGAATGCAGAATGCAGGGGTAATGGTAGCATTCTCAGCAGTGTGGAGGAACAGAGGGATCTTTGGGTCCACGTCCATAGGGCCCTCAAAGTTGATCGGGTTGTAAAGAAGGCGTATGGTGTCAGAGATAATGGGAACTGCAGATGCTGGAGATTCCAAGATAATAAAATGTGAGGCTGGATGAACACAGCAGGCCAAGCAGCATCTCAGGAGCACAAAAGCTGACGTTTCGGGCCTAGACCCTTCATCAGAGAGGGGGATGGGGGGAGGGAACTGGAATAAATAGGGAGAGAGGGGGAGGCGGACTGAAGATGGAGAGTAAAGAAGATAGGTGGAGAGAGTGTAGGTGGGGAGGTAGGGAGGGGATAGGTCAGTCCAGGGAAGACGGACAGGTCAAGGAGGTGGGATGAGGTTAGTAGGTAGCTGGGGGTGCGGCTTGGGGTGGGAGGAAGGGATGGGTGAGAGGAAGAACCGGTTAGGGAGGCAGAGACAGGTTGGACTGGTTTTGGGATGCAGTGGGTGGGGGGGAAGAGCTGGGCTGGTTGTGTGGTGCAGTGGGGGGAGGGGATGAACTGGGCTGGTTTAGGGATGCAGTAGAGGAAGGGGAGATTTTGAAACTGGTGAAGTCCACATTGATACCATATGGCTGCAGGGTTCCCAGGCGGAATATGAGTTGCTGTTCCTGCAACCTTCGGGTGGCATCATTGTGGCAGTGCAGGAGGCCCATGATGGACATGTCATCAAGAGAATGGGAGGGGGAGTGGAAATGGTTTGCGACTGGGAGGTGCAGTTGTTTGTTGCGAACCGAGCGGAGGTGTTCTGCAAAGCGGTCCCCAAGCCTCCGCTTGGTTTCCCCAATGTAGAGGAAGCCGCACCGGGTACAGTGGATGCAGTATACCACATTGGCAGATGTGCAGGTGAACCTCTGCTTAATGTGGAATGTCATCTTGGGGCCTGGGATAGGGGTGAAGGAGGAGGTGTGGGGACAAGTGTAGCATTTCCTGCGGTTGCAGGGGAAGGTGCCGGGTGTGGTGGGGTTGGAGGGCAGTGTGGAGCGAACAAGGGAGTCACGGAGAGAGTGGTCTCTCTGGAAAGCAGACAGGGGAGGGGATGGAAAAATGTCTTGGGTGGTGGGGTCGGATTGTAAATGGCGGAAGTGTCGGAGGATAATGCGTTGTATCCGGAGGTTGGTAGGGTGGTGTGTGAGAACGAGGGGGATCCTCTTGGGGCGGTTGTGGCGGGGGCGGGGTGTGAGGGATGTGTCGCGGGAAATGCGGGAGACGCGGTCAAGGGCGTTCTCGATCACCGTGGGGGGAAAGTTGCGGTCCTTAAAGAACTTGGACATCTGGGATGTGCAGGAGTGGAATGTCTTATCGTGGGAGCAGATGCGGCGGAGGCGGAGGAATTGGGAATAGGGGATGGAATTTTTGCAGGAGGGTGGGTGGGAGGAGGTGTATTCTAGGTAGCTGTGGGAGTCGGTGGGCTTGAAATGGACATCAGTTACAAGCTGGTTGCCTGAGATGGAGACTGAGAGGTCCAGGAAGGTGAGGGATGTGCTGGAGATGGCCCAGGTGAACTGAAGGTTGGGGTGGAAGGTGTTGGTGAAGTGGATGAACTGTTCGAGCTCCTCTGGGGAGCAAGAGGCGGCGCCGATACAGTCATCAATGTACCGGAGGAAGAGGTGGGGTTTGGGGCCTGTGTAGGTGCGGAAGAGGGACTGTTCCACGTAACCTACAAAGAGGCAGGCATAGCTGGGGCCCATGCGGGTGCCCATGGCCACCCCCTTAGTCTGTAGGAAGTGGGAGGAGTCAAAAGAGAAGTTGTTGAGTGTGAGGACGAGTTCAGCTAGGCGGATGAGAGTGTCGGTGGAGGGGGCCTGGTCGGGCCTGCGGGACAGGAAGAAGCGGAGGGCCTTGAGGCCATCTCCATGCGGAATGCAGGTGTACAGGGACTGGACGTCCATGGTGAATATGAGGTGTTGGGGGCCAGGGAATTGGAAGTCCTGGAGGAGGTGGAGGGCGTGGGTGGTGTCACGGACGTAGGTAGGGAGTTCCTGGACCAAAGGGGAGAAAATGGAGTCCAGATAGGTGGAGATGAGTTCGGTGGGGCAGGAGCAGGCTGAGACGATGGGTCGACCAGGGCAGGCAGGTTTGTGGATTTTGGGAAGGAGAACTGGCTTTCATTGGCAGAGGGATTGAGTTTAAGAGCCGTGAGGTTATGCTGCAGACATATAAAATCCTGGTTAGACCACACTTGGAATATTGTGCTCAGTTCTGGTCACCTCATTATTGGAAGGATGTGGAAGGTTTAGAGAGTGTGCAGAGGAAATTTACCAGGATGCTGCTTGGACTGGAGGGCAGGTCTTATGAAAAAAGGTGGAGGGAGCAAGGGCTCTTCTCTTTGGAGCGAAGCAGGATGAGAGGTGACTTGATTGAGGTATACAAGATGATGAGAGGCACAGATCGAGTAGATAGTCAGAGATTTTTTTTTCCCAGGAAAGGTCTGTTATTTTCAGGTGGCACAGTGGCTCAGCGGTTAGCACTGCTGCCTCACAGCTCCAGGGACCCGGGTTTGATTGTCAGCCTTGGGCGACTGTCTGTGTGGAGTTTTCACATTCTCCCTGTGTCTGTTTGGGTTTCCTCTGAGTGCTCCAGTTTTCTCCCACAGTCCATAGATGTGCAGGTTAGATGGATTGGCCATGTTAAATTGCCCTTAGGGATATGTAGATGAGCTGGGTTATAGAGGGATGGGTCTGGGTGGGATGCTGTGAGGTTTGGTGTGGACTTGTTGGGCAGAAGGGCTTGTTTCCACACTGTAGGGATTCTATGAAGGGACATAATTCTAAAGTGATTAGAGGAAGGATTTGGGAGATGTCAGAGGTAGGTTCTTTATACAGAGAGTGGGGGTGTGTGTGGAATGCACTGCCAGCAGTGGTAGTGGAGTCAGATACTTTAGAACTTTTTAAGTGACTCTTGGATAGGCACATGGAGGATAGTAAAATGTAGGGTATGCAGGGTAGATTGATCTTAGTAGGATAATAGGTCAGCACAACGCTGTACTGTTCTACATTCTATGTTCTATGTAACCCCACTTTGTATGTAAAATGCTGCACTGCTGAAAAAATGGCTAGCAGGTGTTTTTCACATCCCATGTCCCCCTGCTTACCGGATACAGCATGCCCAAGGCATATGCTACTGGTTTTCATTTCCCGGGGGTCTCCTGTGACAGAACTGCTGAAAGGGTAGTGTCTGTGGTGTCTCTCTCCAGTGAAAAAAGGTTCATTTGGATTTGGAGTTTTCAGAGCAGGCGCAGTAGCTCATGCTTGCTTCAGAGCTGCAATGGCCTGTGTGTGTGTTCTCCGGTTTCCACTCCCAGGTCACATTCTTTTTTAATGGAGCTGCTGTTGTAGTGAATCTGTCAAAGTGGTCCCTGCAGCACCACACTAAACCCAAAAAGAATCTTAACCCTTTGATATCTCGTGGAACAGGGAGTCTACTGACTCCTTTGTTTATCTATTTCCCTTTTCTGGGTGACAGAATCTTTCCCAGGTAAATCACTTTCTGTTTCATTAGCTGTGCTCTCTTAAGATTCACTTTCAAACCTAATTCATGCAACAACCACAGCAGTTCACTTAACAGCTGGTAATGTTCGTCTTTAGTTTCAGTTCACATAAGTCATCGACATACTGCACTAAACACTCAGGTTTTGAAAATCCTTTTAACCCTTCCTTTAGATGTTGGTGGAATATGGACAGAGAATTATGAAATCACTGTGGCAGGGCAGTCCACATATATCACTGGCCTTCGAAAGTAAACACCAATTTGTATTGGCACTCCTTTTCCAGAGGGATAGATCAAAATCGTCGCTTATGTTCAAAACTGTGAACCGCTGTGCATTCCTATTTTGCTTAACACCTGTCTCTGGACTAGTCACTGTGGTGGGGGCTGTTAATGGGGTGGCGTTGCTCAACACTCAGTAAGCTACTGTTAATCGCCAGCTTCCATCGATTTCCTCACTGGCCAAAAAAAAACAAGTTATTTGTGGAAGCTAATAAAACGTGAGGCTGGACGAACAAAGGAAGCTACAGGTCTCAGTATCCCTTACTGCAGCAGACTCTGTATCAACTTCCCTGTGTCTTCCTCTGCCTGTTACAGAAAACCATAAAGCTCCTGTGGTTTGGGGTCTGGGCCCTGTATACACATACTCCCAACCATCTTCTGACGGACATGTTTATGTCGGGCTAATACTGCTGAGTGCCAAAAATGAGTTGTTGCACTTCACGATCATTACTCATCTCTCCTGGCATTGTCCACACTTCCTCAACTGTACATATCCTGTCCTGATATTCCCCCATTTGGAATAAGTATACCATTCACACTCGTCATACCTGCAGACATTTGCCAAATCATGCAGTTAACAGGACTGAAACAGAGTCCTGCTTTTACCACGCAATCGCTCCCTAAAATATCATCTTGTTCCTTAGGCAATTTAATAAGTACCACTGAATGTTCTAATTCTACATCTCCCACACTGACCTGCATTAGTACGCTCACATATCCCATTTGTGAATGCCCCATAAATCCACTTAAAATGATTATACTTTAAATTTGCGAATTTGTATCATTGACCTGGGTTGTATTGACGGTGGAGAGAGATAATGGGAACTGCAGATGCTGGAAAATCCGAGATAACAAAGTGTGGAGCTGGATGAACACAGCAGGCCAAGCAGCATCTCAGGAGCACAAAAGACCCTTCTGATGAAACGTCAGCTTTTGTGCTCTTAAGATGCTGCTTGGTCTGCTGTGTTCATCCAGTTCCACACTTTGTTATCTAGTATTGGACGGTGGTTCAGGATCCCCGGTGTCCCAAAGCAATGTTACAGGGCAGCCTCTGATCCTACCAATCACGAGGGGTGTCCCTGTTTTCTACAACTGCAGATCACATATCCATAACAGAGAGGCTTGTGACTGTCATTGCAGTTCAGGGTACATCCTTGTAGATGGTAGTACCCCTGTCACATCACACTGAGGGTTAGGTCACTCGGTCAGTATACAGGTAGGCACCAGCCTCCCTGACCTGCATTTTCACGTCCCAGATTCGGGCATTCTCTCATAAAGTGTTCCCTCTGGGCCACAACTGTAGCACCTAGACAGCCCGCCTTGAGTTCTCCCTCTTCCCGAGACATTCCCTCTAACTCTACCTCTTCCTATGACTGAATGTAATATTAGCAAATTAGCAAATTATTAGTAATATTAGCAAATATCAGCAAATTTGCCGATGACACAAAGCTGGGTGGCAGTGTGAAATGTGAGGAGGATGTTATGAGAATACTGGGTGACTTGGACAGGCTAGGTGAGTGGACGGATGCATGGCAGATGCAGTTTAATGTGGATAAAGTGTGGTTATCCACGTTGGTGGCAAGAACAGGACGGCAGATTACTATCTCAATGGAGTCAAGTTAGGTAAAGGGGAAGTACAACGAGATCTAGGTGTTCTTGTACATCAGTCAATGAAAGCAAGCATGCAGGTACAGCAGGTAGTGAAGAAAGCTAATAGCATGCTGGCCTTCATAACAGGAGAAATTGAGTATAGGAGCAAAGAGGTCCTTCTGAGCTGTACAGGGCCCTGGTGAGACCACACCTGGAGTATTGTGTGCAGTTTTGGTCTCCAAATTTGAGGAAGGACATTCTGGCTATTAAGGGAGTGCAGCGTAGGTTCACAAGGTCAATTCCCGGAATGGCGGGACTATCATATGTTGAAAGATTAGAGTGACTGGGCTTGTATACACTTGAGTCTAGGAGGATGAGACGGGATCTGATTGAGGTGTATAAGCTAATTAAGGGATTGGACACTCTGGAGGCAGGAAGCATGTTTCCGCTGATGGGTGAGTCCAGAACCAGAGGACACAGTTTAACAATAAGGGGTAGGCCATTTAGAACAGAGTTGAGGAAAACCTTCTTCACCCAGAGATTGGTGGATATATGGAATGCTCTGCCCCAGAAGGCAGTGGAGGCCAAGTCTCTGGATACTTTTAAGAAAGAGATAGATAGAGCTCTTAAAGATAGTGGAATCAAGGGTTATGGGGATAAGGCAGGAACAGGATACTAATTGTGGATGATCAGCCATGATCATAATGAATGGTGGTGCTGGCTCGAAGGGCTGAATGGCCTACTCCGGCACCTATTGTCTATTGTCTATTGAATAGTCTGGATGGGGTGCCCTTCCAAGTAGGTCTTCCCCCTTCATTTCTCCAGATTGTTTCCTGATCTTTAGCAGGTGTCATCCTGTACCTCAGAGGCCTTAGGAAGCTTTGTTGTTTCTTTTTCCACACACTGTAACCATCGTCCTCATTACCCAGGCCTCATTGTGTGTTTCCTCAGTGGAATCAAACTGCACTAACAGCTTCCTGGTCTCCTCAGTGCCATATGACACCAACATTCACAGCCATCGATTCCTAGCCTCTGCCTCCAGACTGTTCCTATCCAAGGCTGTACCATATACCCCCTGAAACACTGCCCAAAGGTGTGCTGCAAATGCGGTTGGGTGTTCGCTATCCTTTGGTATCACTTTGTCTGTACCTCCACTGGGTCCCCTCTGTTAACACTTACGCTATTTAACTCCTGGTCTTGTAAAGCCAGAACTGTGGCTCAGAGGAGGTGATGGCCCAATGGTATTATCCCTGGACTGTTAATCCATAGACCCATTGAATCCATTGTCAATTGTTGGGGAAAACCCCATCTGGTTCACTAATGCCCTTTAGGGAAGGAAACTATCATCCTTATCTGATCTGGCCTACATGTGACTCCAGGCCCACAGCAATGTGGTTGACTCTGAACTGCCCTCTGGGCAATTAGGGATGGGCAACGAATGCTGGCCAGCCAGCGATGCCCACATCCTGTGAATGAATAAAGAAAAGAAAACGACTTTCTGCTTTTCTGGTAAGGCAGAGTGTAGATGGGGGCAGGCATATCATTATTAATTATCTTTCCTCAGTGTCATCTAATCCATGTATTTCCCTCTTGCTGACTGACCACTCGGAACAGTGCCCCGAGGTTCGTTCCTGAGTGCGCATGTCCCAATATCTTTCACAATGTGCCTCAGCTGCTGCTCAAGCAAAAGAGTATACTCTGCTACCTTCCACCACCTGGCCACCTGCTCTCATCCTCCTCTGGTGGTTATGGGGCGCTGGTGTTGGCCATTATGAGGGAATTTCCTACCA
Source organism: Stegostoma tigrinum (assembly GCF_030684315.1). NCBI lineage: Eukaryota > Metazoa > Chordata > Chondrichthyes > Orectolobiformes > Stegostomatidae > Stegostoma > Stegostoma tigrinum. Next base: position 75,052,514 of record NC_081367.1, on the reverse strand, counting down.
TGGGTCATAAGGTGGCGGTGGATCCTCCGGCGGACACTCATCATGACCATACCCAGCCGCTCTGTCTGCTAAATCACCCCAATCCACGTCCACTTCACTGCCTTCCCCACTTCTTACAGACATGAAGGTACACATTATGGCTCTCTGTGCAGCTAGCTGACCTTGCAGCATTTCTATCTGCCTCTGGCATTTCATGTGATCTGCAGTACTACCCCTCTTTTCCTGAAATGCTCTCTGGATCACATTCATTGCAGCTTTTAAATCATTACATTTTTGCTTCCATTTTTCCATTTCAGGTTTAACTGTTCGGACTTGTCCCTCTGGCTTATTCTTATCCTTAACCAGCTTTTCACACTGCACCTGGTACTGGTTCACTCGTACCAAGTCCATATTCTTCTGTCCCTGCAGAGTGGTTACTCTGTCACCAAGACAGGCTACCTCCTCACAAAGCCTCTTATTCTCTTCCTCTAGTCTTTCCCTCTCTACCCTCTTGAACTTAACTTGCTGTCGGCATTCCATCCATTCTTTCATGAAACAGCTGATTGCTACCACCTTCAGGACCATTTTAAATTTCTTCTCCGACACAGTTGTTTGGGCAAACTGCCAAAGGGCTTCCCCAGTGGACGTTCCGTTGTCCCTAGAATGACCTGCATATTCTCTGTATTGTGGCCCTTCGCTATTACATAATTCTGGAGGAGTTCCAACCTAACGGGGCAGTCTATTTCCTCCTGATTTGTCACTGTATACCAGTAGCTACTGATTAACCCCCAAGTTCCCATTCTTTGGGTACTCTGCCAGTTTGGTTCAACTCACACCCACCCCTCCCCACCCCACTTCACAGCACAGAGGTCTTCCCTCAAACTTAGAGCATCCATTTGCCGTAACCTGAGGCTCCAACTGACTCAATGCAAAGATTTAACCTTGGGTCCCAAGTTTAGCACCAAAATTTGTTGAAGCTGTGCAAACACTGGCTCCAGTTATTGGCTCGTAGAGAGGGGAAGCGCTGATTTTGCTGTAACTTACTAATTTCTTTTATTTACATATTATGAAAAGGTATGTATGGCTTATACTTTTCTCGATACAGATCTAACTCATATGTTCTCCCGAAAGAGCTAGAACCTATCTGTACATCCACAAAAAGCTCCTAACACTTCCAGAATATTCACAGAATATAAAAGCGAATACCGGTGCAGAATAGCATTCGTGGCTGCCGGGGACTGACGTTAAGCAGACGCTGCACTCGATACCGTCACCACGTGCCTGACGAGGGCGCTTCTGTGAAAGTTGGTCTCCGCAGTTTTTGCTGGCTGCATACCCCTAGGGTCTTCTTTCATCCTTTTTCCTTCTCTTTCTGAAGTCATGTTGTCTTTTTCCTGTTGGCTCAGGCTAGTTCAATTATCGCACGTCCTTACCTTATTGGCCCTGGACCAGAGGCTTCGGTAGCATTACTTCATTGCCCTTGTCCAAATAAGGCTTTTGCATTACCTCATCTTGCTTACTTTTTTTTGCAGAACTTGGTTGGCACCAAGTGGTTATGATCAGCTCAGGCCACCTCCTGGGCCTGGGTTATCCTCAGTTCACAAGCTGCTTCTTTCTTTATGTCAGCATTTTTTTACATCTAGTATCTCCTGTTAGCGATATCGACAACTGACACCCCCTGTCTCCACCTTTCCCTCTGCAGCCTCTGGTCAGCATCTCCCAGGCAGCGATGGCAGCAGCCTGCCTTCCTGCCTCTCTCTCTCTGCAGCCTCTGGTTATCACAATGTGGTGAAAAGTTTGCATTTTTTGTTGGAAGAAATCAGATCCAATGGTTCTGATTTAATCTGCATTTGCTACCCACATTTTCCATTGAAAACGTTAGTCTTTTTCATCACAGGGAGATTAGGAAAAACACTAACAAGAGACTGATGACTACCATGGGTGACCTATGTCCAAAACTTTCAAATTTGTCACTGTACAGTTATCTTTCACATGTTAAACTCTGACTCTGCCTTCCAAATACTGATCTAGTATGGGACTTGACCTCGAACAAAGAAAATTACAGTACAGGAACAGGCCCTAATAAAAAGTTAAATGAAAGAAGCAGAGATAATGGGAACTGAAAGAAGCAATTCTAATATAAAATCCAGCACACTTTTAATACCAGGCATTGGGATCTGCGGGCTCCTGCTTTCAAAGCAAGTTATGATCCTGGGAATCTAAAAATATGGAGGTGAAAACCTTAAATAAGCTTGTTCCTTTTGTAGACAATACCTCATCCTCTGCATTCATATTCTGTTCAATCTACTTCTGAGAAGCATTAACATCAAAGCACATCTTGGCGAATTTACCATTTTACTGAACGTTTCCATCACGAATAGCATTCATTACAAAGCTATTTATGACCTGTGGTAGTAATGACCAATTACATGCCCGTTATGCTGAGGCTAATTGTCAGGTTCATTAGTTTATTGCTGCTTCCAGTTTAAATCTTTTTCCTTGTTTATATTAGCATTTAGTATTAAACTTGAAAACTTTCATTCTTGAGATGGTTGCACAGAATTTGCCATTGGTTTCATCAATACAGATATATTCTTATTGAACTGTACCAAACAGCACGGTTTATTTTCACTAACATATTGAGTTATTATTGTTTTAAAAATTATATATCCAAACTGTGGGCTGCAATCCTTTTATTATTTAGTTATTCTAATTGCCTTAATCATGTAATTAATGCTTTTTGAGTGCACATCACATGGCACACTGGGATTACTAATAATTTCTCTAATTCATCATTCATTATTCCAAACAATGATGAGTACACTTTCCCTTTGTGATGATTAATCAGGATAGCTACTAATTGCGAGGACATTGATCTGTAATGCCAATGTTAGCTCGTGATGCAACCAACAATCTCATTTCAAAAATCCGAACTTCAGTGGCAAGTGCAGATCTGTTATCCTTGAGGTTACTCGATAATTAAAAGGAATGGTGAATGGTAAAATGGAAGTATAAAACATAGGAACCAAAAGAACTGCTTATGCTGTAAATCAGGTCACTGGACCTGAAACATTAACTCTGATTTCTATCCACAGCTGCTATCAGATCTGCTGAGCTTTTCCAGCAATTTCAATTTTTGTTTCTGTATATAAAACAAAGAGATTTGCTCACATTTCCGGATGAAATAAGAGCTAAAATAAAAACATTTCTTTAATACGTTAGTGAAAATAAACAGTGCCTTTGTGTACATATTAATAAGAAAGCATCCATATCATGGAAACCAATGGAAAATTCTGTGCAACTATCTCGATAGTGAAAGTTTTCAAGTTTAAAAATAAATTGTAAAACATAAAGCAGTATAGAGCTGAAGCCTGCATTGTTACAAGGGTGAGATTTATGAGATTGCAGTGAATTTGTGACAAGACCGTCAAAATTATAGATGATGAACAGTAGGACCCGGGTGGCACCATGGATCAGAGGGACCGCGATGAGCATATTAGCCAAACCCTTAAGGTAGCAGGACAGGTGGATAAAGTGGTTAAGAAGGCATAAGGGATACTGATCTTTATTAGCCCAGAGTTTAAGAGTAAGAAGGTGATGCTGGAACTGTATAAAATGTTGATTAGGCCACAGCTAGAGGATTGTATGCAGGCTGAAATCCACATCATAGAAGCGGCGAGATAGCACTGGGGAAGGTGCAGAGGGAAATTTCCCTGAATGTATCCTGAGCTGGAGAGTTGCAGTTATGAAGAGAGATTGGACAGACTGGAATTGTTTTCCTTTGAGCAGAAGAGACTGAGAGGAGTCATGATTGAGATGGAAAAAATTTTGAGGGGCACAGATATGGTAGACAGGAAAAAATTTTCCCTCTTGGTGGAGGGATCAATGTCCAAGGGCATAAATTTAAGACAAGTGGCAGGAGGTTTAGAGGAGATGTGAGGAAATTATTTTTCACCCAGATGGAGGTTGGAATCTGGAACTCACTGCCTGTAAGGATGATAGAGGCTGAAACCCTCATAACATTTAACCACTATTTATTTGTGTACTTGCAGTGCTAATGAATAAAAGTCTTTGGGCCAAGTGTTTGAAAATGGGATTAGGATAGTTAGTTCTGAAGAAGGGCCCAGACCCAAAATATCAGCCTTCCTACTCGTCTGATGCTGCTTGGCCTGCTGTGTTCATCCAGCTCTACACCTTATTATCTTAGACTAGCTCATTGGTTGTTTTAGACTGGTGCAGACTTGATGGGCCAAAGGACTTTTTTTCTGTGTTATAGATCTCTATGACTCTACCACTATGATATATATCGCCGTTCCTTCAATGTCGCTGGGTCAAAATCCTGGAATTCCCTCTCTAAGAGTATCATGAGTGCACTATTGGAACACTGCGTGCAATTCTGGCCTCCTGCTATAGGAAGGATGTTGTGAACCTTGAAAGGGTTCAGAAAAGGTTTGCAAAGATATTGCAAGTTTGGAGGGTTTGAGCTACAGGAAGAGGCTGAATACACTGGGGCTGTTTTCCATGGGGCATTGGAAGCTAAGGGGTGACCTTGTAGAGGTTTATAAAATCATGAGGGGCAAGGATAGGGTGAATAGACAAGGTCTTTTCCCCTCATGGTGGGGGAGTCCAAAACTAAAGGGCATAGATTTAAGGTGAGAGGGGAAAGATTTAAGAGGGATCTAAGGGGCAGCTTTTTACATAAAAACATAGAAGATAGGAGCAGGAGAAGGCCATTCAGCAGTTTGATCTACTCCACCATTCTTCAAGGCCATGGCTAATTGTACAATTCAATCGCCCAATCCTGCTTTCACCCCTTTGATTGCATTCACCCCAGTGCCAAATCCAGCTGCCTCTTGAGTACAGTCAATATTTTGGCATCAACTGCTTCCTGTGGTAATGAATTCCACTCTTCAGGTGGAGAAGTGTCTCCTCATCTCTGTCCTAAATGGGCCACCCCAAATCCTCAGACTGTGATCGCTGGTTGTGGACACACCCCAACAGGAACATCCTCCCTGCATCTACCCTGTCCTGTCCTGTTTTCAAACAGAGAGTGGTGCATGTATGGAATGAGCTGCCAGAGGAAGTGGTGGAAGCTGGTATAATTACAACATTTAAGAGTCATCTGGATGGGAATGTGAAGGGAAAGGGTTTACAGGCTTATGGGTCAAATGCTGGTAAATGGGACTAGATTGATTTATGATATCTGGTCAGCATGGACGAGCTGGGCCGAAGGGTCTGCTTCTGTGCTGTACATCTCTCTGACCCTATGACTCTATGTGGACTGCAATGGTGCAAAAAGGTAGCTCATCACCACCTTCTGAAGGCTGACTGAGGACAGGCGATAAATTCTGGACCAATCGGCGATGCCCAAATGCCATGAGTGAATAAAATCAAAATGACAGGCAAGGCTGCAGGAATAGCTCCGTAGTCCCATTCACATCTGAAAAAGTACATACCAGGAGTCAACTTTAAGACTATGAAACTAGAGGATTTTACTATATTTTACCAGATGACTCTTTCATGTGTAATTATGGGAAGCAAAGCAAGGAATATGGTATATACTTCAGGTTATTGAGAGAGGTAAGAGAGGAGATTGCTGGGCCTTTGACCAAGAAACTTGTATCCTCACTAGCCACTGAAGAGGTCCTGGAAGGCTGGTGAGTAGCTAATGTTGTTCCTCTGTTCAAGAAGAGAAATAGGGATAATCCAGAAAACTATAGACTAGTGACTTGGGAAGCTGTTGGAAAGAATTCTTAGGGATAGGATTTACGCACATTTGGAAGAACATGGCCTAATTTTTTAGGGTTTGTAGCATTGCTTTGTGCAGTATAGGTCGTGTCTTACTAACTTGACTGAATTTTTCAAGGGGGTGATGAAGGTGATTGATGAGGGTAGAGCATTGGATGTCTTGGTAACGCTTTCAACAAGGTCCCTCGAGGTAGGGTCATCTAGAAGATTAAGATGAATGGGATCCATGGTGACTCGGCCATTTAGATTCAGAATTGGCTTGTCCATAAAAGGCAAAGGGTAGTGGTGAAAGGGTGCTTTTCAGACTGGTGGTCCATGACTAATGGTTTTCTGCAGGGATCTGTGCTGGGACCTCTGTTGTTTGTGATATATAAGTAATGACTTGGATGAAAATGTAGATATGTGGGTTAGTAAGTTTTCAGACAATACAAAGGTCTGTGACATTGTGCATAGTGTAAAATGTTATTAAACGATACCGTGAGATATAGATTAGTTGCAGATATGAGTGAAGAAATGGCAGATGGAATTTAATCTGGATAAGTATGAGGTGCTACACTTTGGGAGATCAAATGCTAAGGAAAAGTATGTAGTTAATGGCAGGACGGGGTGGAGGCTGAGGGGAGAGTCGATAGAAGTCTATAATATTATGAGATGCATAGATAGCATTGATGGTCAAAATCTTTTTCCCACAATTGAACTGCCTAATACTATAGAGTATGTATTTAAGGTTAGAGGGGGCAAGTTCAAAGGAGACACAAGGAACAAGTTTTTTACACAGACAGAGTCTGGAACACACTACAAGGGGTGATGGTAGAGGAAGATACAATAGGGGCATTTTAGAGACTTTTAGGTAAGCACATGATTATGCAAGGAATGGAAGGAAATGGAGCAAGGGCAGGCAGACGAGAAGAGTTTGACTTGGCATCATGTTTGGCATAACATCGTGGGCCAAAAGACCAGTTCCTGTGCACAAAAGCTGACGTTTCGGGCCTAGACCCTTCATCAGAGCTCTAGGTCTAGGCCCGAAACGTCAGCTTTTGTGCTCCTGAAATACTGCTTGGCCTGCTGTGTTCACCCAGCTCCACACTTTATTATCTGGGATTCTCCAGCATCTGCAGTTCCCATTATCACAGACCAGTTCCTGTGCGGTGCAGTTCTTTGTTCTGTGTCATTGCTACAGTCTGTACCAACATGAGGATGGCACCAACAAACTGCTGCTTCTTGTGACAGCAAAATCCGAGAGCCAACATTACTTTGTGAATGTGAAGATACCAGCCATGCCGTATGAGGCTAACGCAATTACCCAAATGGCCTTCAACATTTTTGAGGTGTGGATCTGGAAAATGAACATTTAGAGTCAGCAGAAGAAAAGGAGGATTATCTCCCTGAAAGTGCTGAGAAATCTGATAAATATCCAACCACTCACCCACCTGTTTCCCAGTTGAAATGCCAAAAGCTATAAAGCTGCTCTGGGATTTCACATTGCGATGTGAAAATGCATAAAACATGTTTAACTGCATTGACAGGGTGGCAAACCTGCCTGAAGGCAATACTCACTGCACTTTCCCAGAGCTAACTCTTCATGTCTTTCTCTGATGAAGGGTCTAGGCCCGAAACGTCAGCTTTTGTGCTCCTGAGATGCTGCTTGGCCTGCTGAGTTCATCCAGCTTCACATTTTATTATCTTCATGTCTTTCAATGTCTTTTGCCATACAAAGGTCAGGCAGTTGTTAGGTGTGAGCAAGATGCTGTTTTTAGTTTCATTTGATTTGATTTATTATTGTCATATGTACCCCATTACAGTGAAAAGGTTGGTTTGTGTATGGTACAGACACAGCATGTCATACAGAGTGCCTTAGGGTAATAGAACAGAGTGAGGAATGCAATATTAAGGCTGCAGAGAAGGTGCTTAAAGAGGGAGATCAACAATAAATGTAAAATTTGAGAGGCCCATTTAGCAGTCTAATAACAGCAGGGAAAAAGCTGTTCTTAAAGCTTTTGGTATGTGTGTTTAAACAGTGTCTTTGTGCTCTCATTTCTTGTTGACGTGGAATTCCTTTATTAGAAAATTGGGTTACATAGGGGTTTCGTTGTGTATCTTGGAGCCCTGCTTAACATGAATATGTGAGCTGGCCCTCTGCGTTTCAACTTATTGCAATTTTGTTCTATTTTAGTTTGGGACAGGAGGTATAAATTTAAGGAAAATGAAGGGGGTCACGTGACCTAAACATGGAACATGAAACAGTACAGCACAGTGCAAGCCCTTCAGCCCATAATGTTCTGCTCACCTATTATCCTATTAAGATCAAACTACCCTGTAGACCCTAAATTTTGCTATCCTCCATGTCCCTATCCAAGAGTCGCTTAAAAGTCTCTAAAGTATCTGACTCCACTGCCACCGCCAGCAGTGCATTCCACACGCCCACACCTACCTCTGACATCTCTCCTATACCTTCCTGCAATCACTTTTAAATTATACCCCCTCGTAATAGTCATTTCCACCCTGGGAAAAAGTCTCTGGGTATCCTTAGAGTAACATTAACTGGTTTGGTAGTTAAAGCCTCAAAAAAAGGATTGTTTTAGTGAGAAGAGACAGTGACACATTTGGAGATAATGGCAGCAGTCTCTGGGTTTACAATGACTAGACTCTGAGTCTACGAAAGACCTAGAGAGGTGTCAAAAGTACTGAGCTGCATACAGTCATGCTTTATAAACAGTTGTGCTGTTTCATGTTGTCATGGGGAAGAGGGCAGAGAAAGCCAGTCCTGAAAGCAGGTTACAAGTCTCCCTCCAAATCAGTGAATATTCTAGACAGATAGCAGTTAGCTGGACAAAGAGGAACAAGAAATGATCCTTACTGATTGTTGTGAATTAAAGAAACACTCTGAAGACTGAGACAAGGATCTGGAGATGGTCAATCAAAATTACTACTCAGCACAATGGATATACATGGACCAACTGGTGGCTGGGTCTATATGTGGATTGATTGCATTCTCCATTAAAAAAAACAAACTGTAATGCAGAGGTTGCCCACCTCTGAGAACTAAAACCAAAACACCCAAAGAGGAACACCTCACCCTATAATCTGTAAAAGGAGTGCGAAAAGTGGTGTAACCTGCCTTTCAGGAATTTCTAGAGGTTAAACATAATAAATCCCTGACATTCATTTTAGAGTAATCAAGTAACAACTTATTTACCTAACTCTAACATTGAACTAATTAACTAAACTATTAATAAACCAAAGATACAAGATGTACAGCTGGATGAGCACAGCAGGCCAAGCAGCACCAGAGGAGCAGGAAAACTGATGTTTTGGGCCTAGACCCTTCTTCTGAAACAATTTTAACCCCCTGCAAAGTCTCTGAAACAAACCGAATAAACTGCTTCTAAGTATTAATTATTCCTAAATACAATAATATTCTAATGGTATGCTGTTCCAAAATAAAATGTAAAAGAATTTATTTTCTTGAAATTGCAGCCAGTTTACATGTTTTCCGGAATGTTCAGTGACTTCTCCATCAATTCTTCTGTCAGGAAGGTCTTCCCTGTTGATTCCTCTGTCAGGAATGTTAACTAGTTGTGCGATTGGTACCTTTGTTATTTAGATGGTGCTTTCTCTAAGACTCAGAGGAATCTGTGAGAGCCAGTGATCCTCTCTTGAGAGTTGAGAACTGTAACTTCTGGCAGATGGCAATTGGCTCTGCTATCTTTGCCCAACTGCCCCTTCTTTTATACTCTTGATGACATATCAATATTTCTTACAATAGGATTGGTCCTAAGCTGTCAAAAACCAAAAGATTTAAATTTAATAGGTTTTTGGTAGCTAAGCGCCTGCTTCAAATTGATTGTCTAAATTTTAAAATGTGTTGTCTTAGTAAAACTGCTGTTTGGCCTGCTAACTGTATTGCCTTTTGATACAACTATTTCAATTTGGGTGCTGTCTCTGTACTTGCAAGCTGGCGTTCACAGACATCCATTTAAATCTCTAAGCATAGAAAAAGCATGTCATCTTTTAAATAGACCACACAATGCTTTACCCCCCAGCATTGTACAAACACCAAATTGTAACTTCGTGCCTCCCAATCCACAAGTACTCTACCCAACTTCACAACACTCCATTACAAACAGAACTTGGATTATTTGTAATAAAGAACAGAGAAATAGCAGAGAAGCAGAATGATTTTCATTGTGGCATTTTCCAGTACGGAAGAAATCTCCCTGAACTAGAGATCCAAGGGGCCAGGGAGAGTGAAGAGCTGAAGGAAATTTGTATTAGTAGGAAAATTGTATTGGAGAAGGTAATCCCCAGGACCTGATGATCTAATCCCAGAATATTGAAGGTAGAGCTATGGAGATGGTTGATGCATTGGTGATTATCTCCCACAATTCCATAAATTCTGGAATGATTTCTGTAGATTGAAAGGGAGCATTGTCACTGCAATATTTGAGAAGGGAGTGAGAGAAAAAAAGGGAACAACATGCCTGTTAGCCTTAAATATGTAGTAGGGAAAATGCTGGAACCTATTATAAAGAACTCAGAGATAGTCGGAGCCTCCGATGATGGAATCTGAGAAAACAAAGTGCAGAGCTGGGTGAACACAGCAGGCCAAGCAGCATTGGAAGAGCAAGAAAGCTGACCTTTCTGGTCTGGACCCTTCAGAAATTTCTGATTTCTGAAGAAGGGTCCAGACCCGAAACATCAGTTTTCCTGCTCCTCCAATGCTGCCTGGCCTGCTGTATTCATCCAGCTGTATTCCTTGTTAGTATAAAGAACTGGTTGCTAAGGTTCTGGTTGACCAGAGTCAGCATGGAAAGAGGTGATGGCCTAGTGGTTTTATTTCTGGACATTTGATCCAGAGACCCAGGTAATAGAACATAGAACATAGAACAGTACAGCACAGAACAGGCCCTTCAGCCCACAATGTTGTGCCGACCATTGATCCTCATGTATGCACCCTCAAATTTCTGTGACCGTATGCATGTCCAGCATTCTCTTAAATGACCCCACTGACCTTGCTTCCACAACTGCTGCTGGCAACGCATTCCACGCTCTCTCAACTCTGTGTGAAGAACCCGCCTCTGACATCCCCTCTATACTTTCCACCAACCAGCTTAAAACTATGACTCCTCGTGCTAGTAATGTTCTGGGGACCCTGGGTTCAAGTCCTGCAACTTGGAGTATATTATGCCAAATCAGGATAGTGAGTGTCTTGGAGGGGAACTTATAACTAATGGTGTTGCCGTGCATCTGCTGCCTTTGTCGTCCTAGATAGAAGTGGTTGTGGGTTTAGAAGGTTCTGCCTAAGGATCTTTGGTGAATTTCTGTTGTGCTCCTAGATATTATAAACATCTACTTCTGAGTGTTGGTGGTGGAGGGAGTGGATGCTTGTGGGTGTGGAACCAGTCAAGCGGGCTATTTTGTCCTGGATGGTGTCAAGCTTCTTGAATGTTTTGGGAGCTGCACTCATCCAGGCAAGTGGGGAATATTCCATTACACTCTTGATTTGTGCCTTGTAAATGGTAGACAGCCTTCCCAAGACTGGGGAGTTGGAGGTGAGTTATTCGCTGCAGGATTCCTAGTCTCTGACTTGATCTTGTAGCCACTGTATTTATATGGTGAGTCCAGCTGAGGTTCTGGTCAATGGTAATCCGCAGGACATGTATAGTGGGGGATTCAGTGATAGTAGTGCTGTTGATGGTTAAGGAGCAATGTTGAGATTCTTTCTTCTTAGAGATGATCATTGCCTGGCAATTGTGTGGTGCAAATGTTGCTTGTCAGCCACTTATCAGCCCAACCCTGGAATGTAGACTAAGGAGTCGCGAATGGTGCTGAACATCGTGCAATCATCAGCGAACATCCCCACTTCCTACCTTATTGATGGAGGGAAGGTCATCGATGAAGCAGCTAAAGATGGTTGGGCCGAGGACACTACCCTGAGGAACTCCTGCAGCAATGGCCTGGAGTTGAGGTGACTGACCTCTAATAATCACGACCATCTTCCTATGTGTCAGGTATGTCTCCACCACCGGAGAGTTTGCCCCCCCGATTCCTATTGATCCCAGCCTTGCAAGGGCTCCTTGATGCTACATCGGTCAAATGTGGCTTCAATGTTACTTGTAGCAGATTGAAGTTGGTGTGTGCGATGTTGTAGGTATCACAGAAGCATGGCTGCAAGTAGGTCAGGGCTGGGAATTAAATATCAAAGGAAGCATGTTCAATAGGACAGGCAGTGGGGCGGGGGGAGGGGTGCGTAAAGACTTACCTTGTTAGATAGAAATGAAATTAAATCGATAGCAAGAACTGATATCAAGCCATTTTTGTATCTTGTGAGATCATGGGTTTAAACTCCCTCCTAGCTTTGGGTTGGCTTTCTGCAGCATGGTCGGGTGGGGGAACTGATCAGTGGCCAACCCTGAGCCATGCCCAACCCTCTTGTTCCACAAGATTAATTCCCCAACCAGGAAGTGGGAGACTGACTGACTGAATCAGAATCCCAGTGTCCTCTGATTAAATTTAAAAGAAAATATTAGAAGTTACTTGTAGGAGGAGAAGTTATAATGAACAGATAGGGTTAGAATGCCATACACTTCCAGGTACTCTACACTCACGTCCTCAGAAATGAACTCTGAGATCTTACCAATGTCCATGGTCAGGCTAATTGGGCTAGAGTTTCCCATCTTTTGCTTCCCTCTCTTCTGAAACAGGATGTTACATTAGCCATTTTCCAGTCTTTTAGGACCCGGGACAGGTTAAACAAGGAAGGATATCACTTGACAGAGTACCAGTCTAAGGATACAGGTCATTTGGACTAAGATAAGGAGACCTTTCGTCATCCTGAGAGTGAGATTCTCTGCTATGGAAAGCTTTTGAGGCCAAAGCTTTGAATGTTTTCAGCAGTGAGATATAGTTCTTAGGGATAAAGAGATCAAAGGGTATGGGGAGAAAGTGGGAACAGGGGACCGAGTTAGATAGTCAACCATAATCATATTGAATAGAGGAAGGGGCTCGAAGGGCTGAATGGCCTATTCCTTCTCCTATATTATGTATTTCTATGCTACTCTTACCAAAGAGCTTCCCTAACATATTCCAGAAAAAGCATGTGGTTTCATGAAGCTTGCTCTACATTATGGCCATGATATTACACAATAATATGTCATGTTTCAAATATAGAAGGTCGAATTCAAAGCCTGCCTAACAGTAGGAATATTTGTTTCAGAAATGATATACCAATAACTCCTCATCTAACAACTTCAAATCGTGGAAAGTTGGAAATTTCCTTTTGTTCAGTCACTTGTCAGGAAGTTGAAGAGGACAATGTTGCAATTACTTTCCACCAGCAACAGGGAGGCAAGCAAGCACCAGAACACCAGTCACCATGACATCAGCAAATGTGCTCATAACATTGCAACATGTGACTGTTTTGTATGAAACGCTTGCCCAAATTAAGTATTAGATGATATATCAAACACAATTATGAAAGACAGTGTAGCAGCTTCTTGTTTGCAAGTTGAAATGGGTTGATTTTTGTGACTGTGCACTGTTACACTGGCTTGCTATGTGATCAGACAGTGTGAGTTCGAACCCACAGTGAACCACCTGCTGAGAAATTGCCAAATTAGCAAAACCTACAGACAGCAGGGTAGGACATTAACTTATCCCCTGGTGAAATTATTTTCAAACATGGGAAGATTCTGCCCTCAGTCTCCTGTCAGCAGCCCTCAGTCAAATCAAGGGAGATAGTTTTTGGTCAGGGGATTCCAGTACAGTGTGGCAAGGGTAGTCTCTGATGCCAGTCCAGGGCCTTGGATATGGCTACTCAGCTGGGTGGTTAGAATTATGGTGCTCTCCACATAGGGGTGACCAGCCGACTCTTGGGCAGCCTACTGTCTGGTCTTTTCCCTGAGAGAGGCCGGTCTTTTATTTCCATTCACTCGTGGGATATGGGCATTTCTGGCATCTATTATCCATCCCTAGCTGCCCTCTGAGAAGGTGGTAGTGAGCTGCCTTTTGAACCACCGCAGTCCATCTTCTGTAGGATGATCCACAATGCCCTTGGGCAGGGAATTCCAGGATTTTGACCCAGTGATGCTGAAGGAATGGAGTTATATTTCCAAGTCAGGATGGTGAGTGGCTTGGAGGGGGCAACTAGAATTATACAAGAAATGAGAAACCCTAGTGATGAGGGTAGAAGTTAGCACACGTCTTGGAGAGAAGAAAGATGGCAAAAGACTTAATTGAGGTTTTCAAAATCAAGAACAGACTGGACAGAGTAGTTAGTGAGGAATTGTAGCTGTTGATAAAAGTATTTGCAAAAAAATCATTTAAATTGCCTTTTTGATCATTTATGGCCTCCACCCTTTGCTTGGTTATTCTCTTATTATATTAAAAAACCATTGGGTTCACCTTGCCAGCATTCTTTGCTTTCCTAGTTTTCTTCTTGATTTCACCCCTCCATTTTCCATACTCTCAGCTTTGTATAGTTTTGAGTACTTTCCTTTTGTGCTTGATCTTGCTTTATAAGCTCCTTCACATCCATGGGTCTTTAGCTTTGGTTATCTTGCCCTTTTTCTAAACATTTTAAAATGAAGCCCTTGAATGTCCCCTTTCAATGCCTCCCACTCCTTTGATACTGATTTTCCTTCTAGTGGCAGTTCCCAGTGAAAATAGTGGCAGGGTCAGATACAGGCAGCATGGATTTACAGAAAGGAATTCATATTTGAAAAATATGCTGCAATTCTTTGAGGATGTAACTAGTCAAGTTGACCAGGGAGAGACAGTAGATGTGGACTTTATTTGGATTTTCAAAAGGCTTTGAACGTAGCCCCACACAAGAGATTAAAGTATAAAATTAGTGCAGATGGGAATGAAGGGAGTGTATTGAGATGGATAGAAAATCGGTTAATAAGCAGGAAACCAAGAATGGGAATAATAGGTCTTTTTCGGAATGGCAGTCAGTGATTATTAGACTACCACTTGGAACCAGGACCCCAGCTATTTGTGATGTATGAAGTAACTAATGTAATATCTCAAAATTTGCAGATGGCACAAAGCTGGTTGGGAGGGTGAGCTGTGAGGACGATACAGTGATGTTATAGTGTGATTTGGCCAGGCTGATTGAGTGGGCAAGTGCATGGAAGACATGGAAGACACTGTACAAAGTGGAATAATGTCACGTTATCCACTTTGATAGCAAAAACAGGATGGCAGATTCTTATCTGAATGGCTGTGAATAGAGAGAGAGGAATGTTCAACGGACCTGAGTGTTCTTGTGCACCAATCACTGAGAGTAAGTGTGAAGGTGCAGCAGGCAATAAAGAAGGCAAATAAGGCTCGACATGGTAGACTATTGGAGAAAATTCGGAGGTGCGGGATTGAGGGAGATTTAGCAGTTTGGATTAGAAACTGGCTTTCTGTAAGAAGGCAACGAGTGGTGGTTGATGGAAAATATTCAGCCTAGAGTCTGGTTATTAGTGGTGTGCCTTAAGGATTTGTTTTGGAACCACTGCTGTTTGTCATTTTACTAAATGACTTGGACACAGGCATAGGTGGATGGATTAGTAAGTTTGCAGATGACACTAAAGTCGGTGGAGTGGTGGACAGTGTGGAAGAATGTTACAGGTTGCAGGGAGACTTGGATAAACTGCAGAATTGGGCTGAAAGGTGGCAAATGGAGTTTAATACGGATAAATGTGAGGTGATTCACTTTGGGAAGAATAATAGGAAGGCAGAATACCGGGTCAATGAAAAGATTGTTGGTGGTGTGGATGTGCAGAGGGATCCCTGAAAGTTGCCACCCAGGTTGATAGCGTTGTTAAGCAGGCTTACGGTGTGTTAGGTTTTATTGATAGAGGGATTGAGTTCCGGAGCCGTGATGTCATGCTGTAACTGTACAAAACGCTAGTGCGGCCTCACTTGGAATATTCCGTGCAGTTCTGGTCACCCCATTACAGGAAGGATGTGGAAGCATTGGAGAAGGTACAGAGGAGATTTACCAGGATGTTGCCTGGTCTGGAGCGCAGGCCCTATGAAGAAAGGCTGAGGGACCTGGGTCTGTTCTCATTGGAGAGCAGGAGGCTAAGAGGGGATTTAATAGAGACATACAAGATGATCAGAGGATTAGATAGGGTGGACAGTGAGAGTCTTTTTCCGAGGATGATGACTTCAGCTTGTACAAGGGGGCATAGCTACAAATTGAGGGGTGATAGATTTAAGACAAATGTTAGAGGCAGGTTCTTTACTCAGAGAGTGGTAAAGGCGTGAAACGCCCTACCTGCCAATGTAGTGAACTTAGCCACATTAGGGGCATTTAAACAGTCCTTGGATAAGCATATGGATGATGATGGGATAGTGTAGGGGGATGGGCTTAGATTAGTTCACAGGTCGGTGCAACATCGAGGGCCGAAGGGCCTGTTCTGCACTGTATTGTCCTATGTTCTATGTTCTATGTTCAAATGATATGTCGGCCTTCACAGTGAGAGGATTGGAGTACAGGAACAAGGATGTTTTGCTGCAATTGTACATGACATTGCTGAGACCACACCTGGAATATTGTGGGCAGTTTTAATCTCTTTATCTGAGGAAGGATGTTTTCGTTAAAGAGGGAGTGCAGTGAAGGTTCACCAGATTGGTTCCTGGGATGGCAGGATTGATGTATGAGGAGAGATTGAGTCAGTTAGCTTTGTATTCATGAGGGTTTAGGGGAATGAGGTGGGATCTCATAAGAACCTATCAAATTGTAACTGGACTAGACAGGTTAAACACAGTAAGGATTTTCCTGATGGTGACGGAGTCTACAAATAGGGGTCATAGTTTAATTATAAGGGGAAATATTTCACACTGAGATGAGAAGAAATTTCTTCACCCAGAGAGTGGTGATACTGTGGAGATCACTACAACAGAAAACATTTGAGGTTAAAACATTGAAAATGTTCAAAGAGAAGGGAGCTATAGCTCTCGCGGCTAAAGGAATCAAAGGATATTGGGGGAGGGCAGGATTAAGGTATTGAGCTTGTGATCAGCCGTGACCAATTTGAACAGTGGAGCGGGCTCAAGGGTGCTATAGGATGGATATTATTAAATCGGATAGAGTTCAGAAAAGATTTTCCAGGATGTTGCAGGGTTTGAGTTATAAAAGTAGGCTGGATGGGCTGGGACATTTTTCACTGGAGCATAGGAGGCTGAGGAAATGACATTACAGAGGTTTATAAAATCACGAGGGGCACAGATAAAGTGAATAGCAAAGATCTTTGCCCTAGGGTGGGGGAGCTCAAATCTCGGGGGCTTAGTTTTAAGGTGAGAGGAGAAATTTTTAAATGGATCTGAGGGGCAAATTTTTCACGCAGAGGGTAGTTAATATGTGTAATAAACTGCCAAAGGACATGATAGATGCAGGTAAAGTTACAATATTTAAAAAACATTTGGACATGTACATGAATAGGAAAGGTTTGGAGGGATGTGGGCCAGACTCAGGCAGGTGGGAATAGTTTAGTTTGGGAGACCTGGTCAGCATGGACTAGTTGCACTGAAGGGTTTGTTTCGATGCTGTGTGACCCTGTAATCAATCATAATTTAATCAGAGTTTCAGGGATAGAATGAGCTCCTTCTGCTCCCAACTTCTATGTTTCCAATCTATTCTTGCTAAGTTATTCTTCAGTTTAGTAAAATTTGGCTTTGCTCCAATCTAAGAACTCTTAACAACTGTTCGACCTTAGTTCCTTTCCATCATTGTGTTAAAACTAAGTAAATTATGATCACTGCCACCAAAGTGCTCTCCCATTACCATTTCATCCAACCACCCAGATGAATTTCCTAAAACTGTAAGTTGAAGGAGCAGCAGTAGGCCATTCAGCCCATCAAATCTGTTCTGCCATTCAACGAGATTGCAGCTGATAATCCTCAACTCTGAAGTCCTGCCTTTTCCCTATAACCCATAATGCCTTATTGATTAAAAATCTATCCCAGCCTTGAATATACTGAACAACCCAGGCTCAACAGCCAGTTAAGAATTCCACAGATTCACAATAGTCTGAGAAGAAATGCAATCCAACCTAACCACCAAAGAGATATTTCTCTCCCCATCCTGATCTGCCTTCCTGAGGGACCACTCACTTTGCAACTTCCTCGTCCACTCCACACTCCTCACTAGCCCCACCACATCCGGTACCTTTCCCTGCAACGGCAGGAGGTGCTAAACCTGCCCCTACACCTCCAGCCTCACCTCCATCCTAGGCCCCGGACATTCTTTCCAAATCCAACAGGGATTCACCTGTCCGTCCTCTAACCTGGTCTACTGTGTCCGTTGTTCCCAAAATGGCCTCCACTACATCGGTGAGACCAAACGCAGACTTGGGGGCCGATTCACAGAGCATGTGCGCTCTGGTCACTATAATCAACAACACCTTCTGGTTGCCAACCATTTTAACTCCCCCTCCCACTCCCTTGGTGACATGTCCATCCTGGGCCTTCTCCAGTATCACAATGACACCATCCACAGACTGGAGGAGCAGCACCTCATATTCTGCCTCAGGAGCCAACAGCCCTATGGCCTAAACATGGAATTCACCAGTTTGAAAATCTCCTCACCTCTGGCCTTATCCCATGCCCAACCCTCCTTCTCATCCCCACCTCCTTGACCTGGCACAATTTGTCCATCTTCTTTCTCACCTATCCGCCCCATCCTTCCCATGATCTATCTCCACAACCTCTCTATCTGCATCCACCTATTACCATCCCACCTAACCCTACCCCAGCCACGCCCCCTCCCACTATTTACTTCCAAGCTCTCTTCCTCCTCCCCAGTCCTGATGAAGGATGTAAACTGAAATGTCGACTTTCCTGTTCCTCTGATGATGCCTGGCCTGCTGTGTTCCTCCAGCTTCACACCGCATTGGCTCTGACTCCAGCATCTGCAGTTCTGGCTATCTCCAAGAAGATATTCCTCCTCACTTTTGACTTAAATGTGTGAGATTAGACATAGAACATAGAACACTACAGCGCAGTACAGGCCCTTCGGCCCTCAATGTTGCACTGATCTGTGAAACCAATCTGAAGGATGATAATGACTATTCCATTATCATCCGTATGTTTGTCCAATGACCATTTAAATGCCCTTAAACTTGGCGAGTCCACTACTATTGCAGGCAGGGCATTCCACACCCTTACTACTTTTGGAGTAAAGAACCTACCTCTGACATCTGTCCTATATCTATCATCCCTCAATTTAAAGCTATGTCCCCTCATGCTAGCCATCACCATCCGAGGGAAAAGGCTCCCACTGTCCACCCTATCTAATCCTCTGATCGTCTTGTATGTCTCTATTAAGTCACCTCTTAACCTTCATCTCTCGAATGAAAACAGCCTCAAGTCCCTCAGCCTTTCCTTAGAAGACCTTCCCTCCATACCAGGCAACATCTGGTAAATCTCCTCTATGCCCTTTCCAATGCTTCCACATCCTTCCTATAATGCGGCGACTAGAACTGTTCGCAATAATTCAAGTGCGGCCACACCAGAGCTTTGTACAGCTGCAGCATAACCTCATGGCTCTGAAACTCAATCCCTCCACCAATAAAACCTAACACACCGTACGCCTTCTTAACAACCCTATCAACTTGGGTGGCAACTTTCAGGGATCTATGCACATGGACACAGAGGTCTCTCTGCTCATTCACACTACCAAGAATCTTACCATTAGCTCAGTACTCTGTATTCCTGTTCCTCCTTCCAAAGTGAATCACCTCACACTTTTCCACATTAAACTCCATTTGCCACCTCTCAGCCCATCTCTGCAGCTTATCTATGTTCCTCTGTAACCTGCAATATCCTTCCGCAGTATCCACAACGCCACCAACTTTAGTGTCATCGGCAAATTTACTCACCCATCCTTCTACGCCCTCATCCAAGTCATTTACAAAAATGACAAACAGCAGTGGCCCCAAAACAGATCCTTGCAGTACACTAGTAACTGAACTCCAGGATGAACATTTCCCATCAACCACCACCCTTTATCTTCTTCCAACTAGCCAATTTTTGATCCAAACCACTAAATCACCGTCAACCCTATTCCTCCGTATTTTCTGCAATAGCCTCCCGTGGGGAACCTTATCAAACACTTTACTGAAATCCATATACACCACATCAACTGCTTTACCCTCATCCACCTGTTTGGCCACCTTCTCAAAGAACTCAGTAGGGTTTGTGAGGCACGACCTACCCTTCACAAAACTGTGTTGACTATTATGCCATCTGATTATGGACGCTCCTACGTTGGGGAACAACTTTTCCATATCTCCCCTGTCAATCTCCTAGGAATAAGGTCAACTCTTATTCCTCTGTATTTCAATGAGTACAGACCCAACCTAATCAACCTGTCCTCAGTCCCTCCATAGCTGGTATCAGCCTCGTCAACCTTCTCTGGACTGCTCAATGCCAGTATATCTTTCCTTGGATAAGGGGCCCAAGAGTGTTCAGAGTGTTTCACCTGTGGTCCCTCTAGTGCCTTGCATAGTTTTAGCAAAACCTCCCTACTTATATTTTCCAATTCCATTGAAATAAAGACCAATATTCCATTTGCCTCCCCTATTACCCGCTGAACTTGGATGGTAGCTTTTTGTGATTCATTCGTTTGAAACTAAGTCCTGCACTATGCTTTCTGTAGGAACAGGAGCAAGTCATTCAGCCTCTCGAGACTGTTATAGAGTCATGGAGTCATACAGCATGGAAACAGGCTCTTCAGCCCAACCAATCTGTCCTGAATATAATCGCAAACTAAACTAGTCCCACCTACCTGCTCCTAGCCCATATCCTCCAAACTTTCCTATTCATGTACTAATCTCAGTGTTTTCTAAATGTAGTAACTGTACCCACATTCACCACTTCCTCAGGAAGTTCATTCCACACACGAACCACCCACTGTGTAAAAAAAAATTGCCCCTCATGTCTTTGTTGAGTCTCTCTATCTCACCTTAAGTGCCCCCTAGTCTTGAAATCCTCCATCCTAGGGAAAAGACATCAACCATTAAACCTTTCTATACCCCTCTTGAATTTATAAACCTCTAAAAGGTCACCTGTCAACCTCATATGCTCCAGTGAAAGAAGTCGCAGCCAATCCATCCTCGCCTTATTACTCAAACTTTCCTTGTAATTTGATTTTGCATCCTTTCCCATTTAATAACATCCTTCCAATAGCAGGGTGACCAGAATTCTACGCAGTACTCCAAATATGGCCTTACCAATCTCTTGCACAACCATAACATGCATCTCAACTCCTGTACACAATGATCTGACCAATGAAAGCCAGCATGCCAAATGCCTTCTTCACCACCCTGTCTACCTGTGTTACCACTTTAAGGAACTACGTGCCTGCACCCCTAGGTCTTTCTGTTAAACAACACTCCGAAAGTCCCTACCATTAACTGTGGAAGTACTGCCCTGGTTTGGCTTACCAAAATGTAACACCTTGCATTTACCCGAATTAAACTCTGTCTGCCAGTCCGTGGTCCACTGGCTCAGTTGACCAATGTCCTGTTGTACTCTTAAAGAACCTTCTTCACTGTCCACTGTACTGCCAATTTTGGTGTCATCCACAAACTCACTAACCATGTCTCCTGTATCCTTGTCCAAAATAATTAACGTAAATGACAGTGAACCCAGTGCTGATCCTTGGGCACACTGCTGTAGCCAGTAGATGGGGAGAAACAATTCCTCTGGTGTGGAATCCAACAAAAGGGTGTTACCTTAAAATTAGAACGAAGCTCTCCGTGTTTGACATTAAGAAAATCATCTTAAGTAAATAGTTTGTGGAATCCTAGAACACTTTCTCCATAGAGAAATTGAGAATGGATCAAATAAAAGTTTAAAATTAAGATTGATAAATTTCCATTCAGCAAGTTTATGAACAGTCATAGAGTTATTGAAAGATGGAAGAGATTCAGGGAGCTAAGTGGCCTGCTTCTGTTCTGAGGGTTGATTGTTCCTTTCCTTTGTTGATGGTTCGGCTGTTTCTCAGCAAGTTTGACCTGCTTGTTGCTGAGGCTTGCAGTTAACGATCTGCAAATAAAGCTCAATTGCAGATCCTCAAATTGCTTTCAATTTGATATTCTACTTTATAAAAAAAAGTAGGATTTGGTATTATTTTGTCTTATATGCAGTCAAATACAATACATAACTTGAGGCCTTCAACTCATTTTAAATGAGAAAAATGAGCCATATGAGTCGACTTTCTTCCTCAAGATTTCCCAGCAGGTAAAATAAAAATAATTGAATCAGATAAAGTTGAGTTGAATGAAGTGAAGTGACAGCATCTGGTCAAAGAAGCAAAAGCTGACCTGAGAAGATCACTGAAGGCCTTTTACATCCAATCTACTGTATTGAGCTTGTGCAATTCTCTTTCAATCTTCACCTTTAAAACTTTTAATTAAGTTCTCAACTTACATTCATAATGACAGGTAATAATAGTACACTTGTTCCTTGTAAATAGTCAAACACTAAGCTCTAACAATGCAGAGAGAAACATTTTTAAAAGAAAAATTACACCTTAATAAGCATGACAATGCAGTACAGTACTCTATACTTATTCAGCTGATAAGAATCAGAATAGATTCACTAACCTGTCTACATATTATTCCAGTGATAATGGGAACTGCAGATGCTGGAGAACCCAAGATAATAAAGTGTGCAGCTGGATGAACACAGCAGCCCCAGCAGCATCTCAGGAGCACAAAAGCTGACGTTTCGGGCCTGGACCCTTCATCAGATGATGCTGCTTGGCCTGAATGTGTTCATTCAGCTTCACACTTTATTATCTTACATATTATTCCAGTTTCTTTAAGAAACCATTGATAAGCATCAAATAAAAATTACACAGCAATCTATAAGGTGCCATGTTTGACGCTAATTGTAACTCTAATACTGACATGCAGCAGCAGTATGTGCTCCATAAACATTTTTGAAACACACATATTTTCTCCTGTGATAACAAGGTGTAGAGCTGGATGAAAAATTTTCTGAAGAAGGGTCGAGGCCTAAAACATCAGCTTTCCTGCTCCTCTGATGCTGCTTGCCCTGCTGTGTTCATCCAGCTGTACACCTTGTTATTTCAGATTCTTCAGTATCTGCAGTTCCTACTATCTCTGAAACATATTTTCTCCTGTCTTGTTGCCATATCCTACCTGCAAGGGCAGACAGTTGGTTTAGGTTAATGTTCACCACAAAATCTATTTGTGTAGAAGGGTGGGCGAAGTGACTCTCCTTCATCAATTCACTCTTTCAGGTAGTGCCTTCCTTACATTCAGCCATAAGACTGTAAGAAATAGGAGCAGGAGTAGGCCGTTTGGCCTCTTGAGCCTCCTCCACCATTCAGTTGGATCATGGCTGATCATCCGACTCATTCCCCTGTTCCCATTTTCTCCCATCAATCCCTTTAGCATGAAAACTATATTGAAGTCCTGCCTGCTTATTGGAAACATCTTTCCAATGATTGCTGTGTCTAGTCTGTTAGAAGTTTATAGTGGGTTTAATCCTAACCAACTCAATCTCTCTTCATAGTCCTTCTTCAGTCCTGTTACCAAAGGAATCAGGCTGATACACCTTTGTTGTACTCACTCCACTGCCAGAACATCCCTCCTCAGATAAAGAGACCAAGACTGCACACAATATTCCAGGTGTGATCTTATCAAGGCCCTGTACAACAGCATCAGGATTTCCCTGCTCTTGTACTCGAATCCTCTCACTGTAAAGGCCAATGTACCATTTGTCCTCTTCACTGCCTCCTACACCTATGTTTAACTAAATCTTATTCATGCATTGTCTTTTTGGTCCTTGACCTAATTTGACTATTTTTTTCAATAATGCCATAAATTTAAAATTATGAACCTCATTTACAAAGCCCCAAGGCCGTCATCCCTCCCAATTTCGTTAATGTCTTCCAACCCTACAAACCTCGAGAATCTGTATGTTCCTCCACCCTCGACCCTTCTTCAGAAATGCATTGCCAAAGTTCTGATTGGGAATGTGCTCACAGACTAGATGACAATTGGAAAAAAATTGCTAATGTATATTTTCAACTTGCTGCTCTTGCCCTAAAACTAGCATTGCATATTCACTGCTTATGATAGACAGTTCAACAGAAGTAAAACGAGAGCAGTTTTTTTTAATGGGGGTCAATTCACAGGTTAGTTTTATGAATGGATATGTTCCAACCAGAAACTGGGTGAGATCCTCCAATGCATTACTGTTCTATAGTGATTGGAATGAGGTCAGCCAGGTGGACGTCATTGGATATGAGAGATAATGGGAACTGCAGATGCTGGAGAATCCAAGACAACAAAATGTGAGGCTGGATGAACACAGCAGGCCAAGCAGCATCTCAGGAGCACAAAAGCTGACGTTTCGGGCCTAGACCCTTCATCAGAGGGTCTGATGAAGGGTCTAGGCCCGAAACGTCAGCTTTTGTGCTCCTGAGATGCTGCTTGGTCTGCTGTGTTCATCCAGCCCCACATTTTGTTGTCATTGGATATGAGTTCCCTGACTGGAATGGTTAACCTGACCCAGCCAGGGAGTCCTGGCTGACAGATATGAACAGGAATGTTAGGAGTTCTGCTCCCTCTAAGAGCTAGTTCTGAGTTAGCTCAGCCAGTGTCTCATAAGTGTAAATAAAGTGTGACCTGGTGACAGGATGCCGGCCTTTGAGGAGTTTATTGCAGGTTCCAGATGGGATCCCCTACCCTCTGAAGCTCCTGGGTGAGGAGGCATGAACTGGCTCACGTTTTTCATTTACCTCACGCCAGAGCTGGTTGTGATAGAGTTATTTTAAAAAGGATCCTTTGTCTTATGGAAACCTTTCTCCCAGACCCATATGAAGCTTTGTTTTAATTAAACCAGACTTTTTTGAATTAGACAGAGTGAGTTTATTCAGAGTGAGTTTATTCATTACTAAATGCGAGATGATTTTAGTAACTCAATGCCCACATACACACACAGATATATTCTAAATGATTTTAAAAATCAGACATATGATCATATATATAATTGCTCATGATTAGTGAATGGTTGGCCATCAGAGTGGAGGTTATTGGGAGCACTGATGTTCGTAGCTGAGCAGTCATTTTTCAGATGAGGATGATTGGACCCAAAACGTTAACTTTGTTTTTAACCTTCACAGATGCTGCCAGACCTGCTGAGTTTTTCAAAACTTTGTTTTTGTTCCTGATTTACAGCATCCGCAGTTCTTTCAGTTTTTGCTTAATAACTAGTGGATAGCTCTTTGACTGTGATGTTCACAGTCAATGCTAATTCTCGAACCCAGAATGGTACACATAAACACATTCAATTCCACTCTTGTCTCCCAGGAGAGTAGAAACTGGTTTTTTTATCTGCTGTGCTTGTGTATCCCTCAAAGTATAAAAACATATGAAGTGTGTTTGCAATTCAGAATATAATCCACAGAGGGTGGTTTGCTGTTGAGCAGGGCTATGTTAGTTGCTCATTGTCATTGTAGATACAAGAGATCAGAGTCCAGTCTGTTTGAAGTTTCTTTGATACTTTTGGGTGTTACATCCAATTGGTCTCACAGAGTTTGTTTTTACACTGACTGCTACAAATCTGTAGCAGTTCCTGTTTTTTTAAAAAAATACAGCTTGGAATCAAGGGCTAAAAAACCGTCTGCAGTACTTTGGGTTCTGAGCCATCATCACGACAAGATAGCAAGTAAAGAATTTCTCCACTGAACCTGCGAAAGTACTTTTCAGTCCCTAATATCTAATTGATGTGCTGTTAAAATGCTGAAATGGTCAGGTGACAGGGGGATATGCTTAAACACTGGCAAAAACCAATTAGACCAAATAGCATGTTTCTGCACAGCAAAATGGGAGCAGGTTGGCGCAACATTGAGAGCTGAAGGGCCTGTTCTGTGCTGTATTGTTCTATGTTCTAAAATCTAGCCATTGAAGACGCTAGACACAGGGAGTAATTCCAGCATCATTAATACTGACAATTTCATGCATCACAATACATGAATGTTGAACAGTTTATCTGTGTTTGTGGTATTTTTCACATTGGTATAATTTTTGTCAATCCAGTATATCCCCACTGTCACCTGGAACTGTCTGGTGCTTTGAGAGAAGGGTAGGCAACTGATACTTTGAAGAAAACAATATATGTTTTAATGTCACTTTTTTTTGAAGTGTATGCCATGCTGAAAATTGAGTATAATTTAACTTGTCCAAATTGTGTATCAACACTAATATTCACTTGGGGAAGATGAGACTTACTTTAGTTGTGTAAAATTTGTAGCATTGTTTTGTAGTTCCCTGATTGCTGTGGTGAAATTAGCCAGCTTGTTATCACATACAGACTTTGGTTTGTACTAAGTGGTTTAATGTGGTTGTTGTGACAGTAATAGTGGTAACAACCTGACAGGACTTAGTGCCCAGGAAAGATTATTTCCTTTCAGGTGAGAATAGCAAATGGGGAAAAAATTAAATATATCTACAACTGACTCTACAAGATTGCCATTAAGTTATTTTGTGGCCCAATTAGAATCAAATTGTGTGAGTCATTTTACACTGTGGACTCTTATTCTTTAGAAATTGTATTCTGGGTGGTGCTGATTTTTGCAGCTGTCAGAGACAAACCAGGCTAGACTTGAATCCCATTTGTTAGGGCTCTTGTGGCACAGTATAGTCTCTCTAGCTTAAAGCCAGGAGGCCCAGTTTCAAGTTCCACCTGCTCCAGGTGTGTGTGAGACAGCAACTCTGCACAGATTGCTTAGAAAATATTGTGAATCCCATTTGTACAGTTGAAATGAATTACATAACTCCATAACTTCATGTTACGAGCCTCAGCACATGGGAAGACTTTCAGACAGTGTTAATCAATGGCCAGATTGATTCCTGATAGATCTCATTCACCAGTGGTTTTTATCATAAAAGCTTTGTGTCACTTAGTCACTATTTCACGATTTGCCTAATCTTCCATCCTACTGTTTTGGTTAATCTTGTAGTGGAATGTTAATCCTTCATCCAATTTCTTCAAATTTAAAAATATGCTGAAATCATTAGAGTAGTGATGTAAACATTTTTAATGTCCTTGTGGCAATCCTGGCTACAGTATTCTTTTTAACTCAATTTTTGAGTGAAATCCAATCTAAATTTGGCCAATAGGACAGCAACTGGCATGCAATTTTTAAAAGGATAAAAGAATCATTTGTTAGCACTTGTACATTTTTCATATTTTTAATTGGTGAAACAGCCAACATTTGGGGTCCAATGAGTACAACTTCTATTTTTCTAAACCAAATGTACTACAAAGCTTATGATGTGTGAAACTCAGTTCTGTCAATTCCCTTAAATAAAACAAAGAACTGCAGATGCAGGAGATCTGAAACAAACAGAATTAGAAATTTCTGGAGAAACTCTGCAAGTCTGGCAGCATCTTTGAAGAGAGAAACAGAGTTAATGTTTCAAGTCTAGTGACCCTTCTTCGGGACAGAACAGCCAGTGTTCTGGAGAAAGGTTCACTGGATCTGAAAAATTAAATCTGCTGTGTCTTTCTCAATATGTGCTGTGAGGACTCCTGAATTTCTGTTAGCTCCCTGATGCCTAAAGCAGTTAATAGAGTTGGTCTAGTAGTCATTGTATCACAGCAGTTGAAATTTAATGTAGTTTAGAAGGATGACGAGGGATCTCTTTGAAACTTAGAGAATACTGAGGCGCCTGGAAGAATAGGCATGGAGAAGATGTTTCCATTAGTAAGAGAAACTAGGACATGAGGACATAGCCTCAAGGAAGGGATGATCCTTTTGAACTGAGATGAGGAGGAATTTCTTCAGTGAGAGGGTTGTGAATCTATGGAACTCATTGCTACAGAGAGCTGTGGTGGCCAAGTCATTGAGTATATTCAAGTCAGAGATAGATGGGTTCGTGATTAGTGAGGGTATTAAAGGTTATGGGGAGAAGGCAGGAGAATGGGGTTGAGAAATGTGTCAGCCATGATAGAATGGTAGAGTTAACATGATGGACCAAATGACTTAATTCTGCTCCTATATCTTGCAGTCTTAATTAGGTTTAATGTTTTCAAACCTACATATAACAATAGCATATTTTTGGCAGTTTGGAAAACTTTCTATTTCTGAATAATGTTTGACTGGGAAATGTTGCAGAGCAATAGAGAAGGAGCAAGGCAGGGGTGTAAGTCAGTCACTTTTTAATTGGTATGTTCCTGAATGCACTCTATGAAAAGGATTAACATTAACCTGTAAGTGGGAAGTCAACAAATAACATCGCATACAGATAAAATAGTTAAGAAGGCATTTAACAAACTTGCCTTCGTTGCTCAGACCTTTGAAAATACGAATTGGGACATTGTGTTGAAGTTGTACAGTGCATTGGTGAGGTCTCTTCTGGAATACTATGTCCAGTTCTGGTCACTGTGTTATTGAAAGGATATTATTAAACTGGAGGGGGTTTAGAAGATATTTAGCAGGATGTTGCTCAACTGGAGGGTTTTAGTTATAAAGGAGAGGTTGGATAGGTTGGGACTTTATCCACTGGAGCGCTGAGAGGAGGCCTTATAGAGGCTTATCAAATATTGAGGGGTATAGAAAAGGTAATTGACAGGTGTCTTTTCCCTAGGATGGGGGATTTTTTTTTAAAGTTAGAGGAGAAAGATTTAAAAAGGACTTGACCGGTAATTATTTTTACACAGAGAGTAGTTTGCGTGTAGAATGAACTTCAAGAGGAAGTGGTGGATGTGGCTACAGTTACAATGTTTAAAATACATTTAGATAAGTACATGAAAAGGAAAGGTTGAGAGGGATATGAGCCAGGAGCAGGCAGGTGGGGCCTGTGTCATTTGGGATTATGATTGGAATGGTCTGGTTGGACCCAAGGGCCTGTTTCCTTCTTGTGTGACTCTATGACTCTATAACTAAAGGGAAAACTTTGTAAAGCTACTGAGAAAAAACACGGCAATGGAACTAATAGAATAGCTTTTGAATGAAGCCAGCATCATCAATACATCTAAGTAGTCTCTGATGTCATCTGTCTGCAACTCTATACAAGTCAAAAAGATTTTTAGAAATCAATGTGGTAGGACGTGGTACCCATGATTCTATATGTTGCTATCATGCAAGGCTTAAAAAAAAGTGATGATGCAGTTTTTGAAGAATGTAAAGAGCCCAAAACGTCACCTTTCCTGCTCCTCTGATGCTGCTCGGCCTGCTGTGTTCATCCAGCTCTACGCCTTGTTATCTCACATTCTCCAGCAGCTGCAGTTGCTACTATCTATGATACGTAGAACATAGAACATGACAGCACAGTACAGGCCCTTTGGCCCTCGATGTTGTGCCGACCTGTCATACCGATCTGAAGCCCATCTAACCTACACTATTCCATGTACATCCATATGCTTATCCAATGACAACTTAAATGTACCTAAAGTTGCCGAATCTACTACCATTGCAGGCAAAGCGTTTCATTCCCTTACTACTCCCTGAGTAAAGAAACTACCTCTAACATCTGTCCTATATCTTTCACCCCTCAATTTAAAGCTATGCCCCCTTGTGCTCGCCGTCACCATCCTAGGAAAATTATTAGGGAATGCAAACTTGGCTGCTGTGGGCATCAGTCACAGGAGCAGTCACAAGGTTGACATCCTGCTGAAAAGCATAATTATTTCTCTTCCCAATTTTAAAAGTGCAGCAGCAGAATTTGGTCTTTGTTAACTTATTTCGAAGCTCTTTACATCTGAGGCCATAGACCACAGGACTGAGACACTGAGCCACAGAGAAAATGACTGTATTGATGAGGGATAATGCTGTCAGTGAATGCTTTTTACCCATTCCTATTGTGATCAAAACAGGAACAATGAAAAAGCTTAATTGCACACCGTGAATAAAAATAGTTTTCCTGGCTTGAACATTTGAGGTGACAAAATATCCAGCCCTTTTTCCTTCTCTGTATATTAAACAGTAACATAACACAATCAAAATGAAACATAGGAGGACAAATGCAATTCCAACATATCTCGAAGCAACACCATTCATTGGACTGGGACAGCTATTGTCCTTTTCAATTATATTTGCGAAAGAGACATTCAGACTTTGGTATATTATTGACCACAATGGATTTTGCACTGCTAAAATCCACATTACTGTAGTTATTTTGTTTTTAGCTGAATCAACAAGTGAATTATATCGCAAAGGCCAGCAGATAGCCAGACAAGTGTTCAAGGACATTAGTGTTAAAGTTAGCATGATGCATTGTGCAAATGTTACTTGCATTGTGAACAGTATCCAGCAAAGAATTCTGGGTGAGTTGATACTGAAGAGTCGAAAACCATTTGTCAGAGTGCCCAAGGCAAAATATATAGATGCATAGATGAGATGCTGGCCCAGGAGGATGAATCTAGCCTCACGTTTTAATTCCAATTCATGCTGTACCGTATTTATTATTGCATGACAGCACACTGCAGTGACAGCAAAATCAGTCAGATAAACTGAAGTTTTCACCATATTAAGAGTGTGATAGGACGTCTCATTGGAGCTGTTCATGACTCAATCTAATGTTCTTCTTCTTTTGAAAGGATTTGATCAAATTGTGCAAAGCTATTCCTCCGTCATCTGTAAAGGGCATCTTGTCATTTTAGTTAATGCGCTTCACTGTGCATTGATGTTATCTGTCTGCAACTCTATAAAAGTCAAAAAGATTTTTTGAAATCAGTTGAACTCTAAAGAATAAAATTTATCAACACAAACAATGCAACTGATGACAACCACATGAATGTGCCATGCAGAAAGTAACGAGCCACATGCAAAGCAATGTTCTCTTTAAGGTGCATGTGTGCAGCTGTGAGTCAGTTTTGGAGATACTGTAAAGTGCAAGAAATAATTCACTCACAGCAGACAATTAGATGGAAGATTAATAACAACATGTTTTAAGGTCACTGTAGGGTTGGAATTCATTTCACTGAAGAGGCTACAAGAACAAGTGTCACATCATTATGAAGGAAGTTGCAACAGAACACGTTTAATCACTACATTTAACTCCAGAAGTTCAGGAAGGGGCCACTGTTATCTGGTTTGTCTTAAGTCACCTACTTTGCTATTGATTTTATTGAACAGAAGTGACTTTCCTTTACAGAGTGATGGTTAGAGCTGCCGATGCTGGAGTCTGATATAGCACAGCGTGGAACTGGATGAACACAGTAGGCCAGACAGCATCAGAGGAACAGGAAAGCTGACCTTTTTCTGAAGCAGGGTCCTGACCCGAAATGTCAGCTTTCCTGCTGCTCTGATGCTGCCTGGCCTGCTGTGTTCATCTAGCTCCGCAGTGACTTTCCTTTACCCTTTGTTTCTTTGCTTAAGAAGGCAACAGGGATAATCCAGGAAATTACAGGATTTACGTCAGTGGTGGGTAAATTATTGGAGAAGGTTCTTAGATAAAGGATTGACTCACATTTGGAAAAACATATGGACTTATTAGGGACAGTCAGCATGGACTTTACTGAAGCATTTGACTATGTCCCCCATGATAAGCTGGTTCAGAAGATTTTGTCACATAGGATTCACTGTGATTTGGTAAGTTGAATACAACATTGGCTTGGTCATAGAAGACAGGAAGTAGTTATAGCCATAGTCATAGACATAGACTCATGTAGCATGGAATCAGACCCTTTGGTCTAACCTGTCCATGCAAATCATAATCCCAAACTAAACTGGTTCCACCTGCCTACGCTTGGCTTATATCCCTTAAAACCTTTCCTCTTCTCATACTTATCCAAATGTCTTTTAAACTTTGTAACTGTACCTGCATATACCACTTCCTCTGGCAGTTCATTCCCATATAAACCACTGTTTGTATTGAAAAAAAAATTGTCCCTCATGTCTTTTTAAATGTTTCTCCTCTCACTTTAAAAATATGCCCCCTTGTCTTGAAATCCTGAAGAAAATACACCTGACATTCACCTTACTTGTAACCCTCATGATTTTATAAATCTCTTTAAGGTCACCATTTAACCTTCCATGCTCCAGTGAAAAACGGTCCCAGCCTATCCAGCCTTTCTTTATAACTCCAAACCACTCTATCTCAGCAACATCCTAGTGAATCTCTTTTGAACCCTCTCCAGCTTTCATAGAATCATAGAATCTCTACAGTGTGGAAGCAGGCCATTTAGCCCATTGAGTCCACACACCTTCCAAAGAACAATCCAACCAGACTAACCATCCCACTGTATCCCTGCATTTCCCATGCCTTATCCACCCAGCCTACTCACTATGGGTAATTTAGCATGGCCAATCCACTCTAACCTGCACATCTTTACACTGTGGGAGGAAACAGGAACACCCAGGGGAAACCCACACAGACAGAGGGAGAATGTGCAAACTCCACACATACAGTCACCCAAGGGTGGAATCTAACCTGAATCCCTGGTGCTGTGAGGCAGCAGTGTTAATCACTGAACCACCATGCCACCCCAGTATCTAAGTGATAGCTTAATAATATCCTTCCTATAACAAGGTGACCAGAAATGGACACAGTATTCCAGAAGAGGCCTCACCAATGTCCTGTACAACTGCAACGTAACATCCGAACTTCTGTACTCAAAGGTCTGAGTGATGAAGGTAAGCATGCTAAACACCTTCTAAACCACCTTGTCAATACGTGATGCAAACTTAAAGAATTATGTACCTGAACACCTGTGTCTCTCTGTTCTATAACTCTAACCAATGTCCTACTCTTAACTGTAGGAGTCCTGTCCTTGTCTGCTTTGCCAAAA
The DNA here is from genome assembly GCF_030684315.1 of Stegostoma tigrinum. Lineage (NCBI taxonomy): Eukaryota > Metazoa > Chordata > Chondrichthyes > Orectolobiformes > Stegostomatidae > Stegostoma > Stegostoma tigrinum. Next base: position 75,020,018 of record NC_081367.1, on the reverse strand, counting down.
TGCAATACCTTGCATTTATCCATACTTTATTTCCATCTGCCACTCTTCAGCCCATTGACCCAATTGACCAAGATCTCTTTGTAATCTTAGATAATCTTCTTCGATGTCCATCAAGTTGGAGTCATCCACAAATGTACTAACAATGCCTTCTATTTTCTCATCTAAATCATTTACTTAAATGACAAACAAAAGAGGACACGGCTCTGATCCCTGTGGAATACTGCTGGTCACAGGCCTCCAGACCAAAAAGCAACCCTGCGCCATCACTCAGAGATTGCAAGAACTACAGATGCTGGAGTCAGAGATAACACAGTGTGGAGTTGGAGGAACACAGTGGGCCAGGCAGCATCATAGGAGCAGGAAAGTTGACGTTTCAGGTCGGGACCCTTCTTCAGAAAATTTTCTGATGAAGTGTCCTGACCCAAAATATCAACTTTCCTGCTCCTCTGATGTTACCCGGCCTGCTATGTTAATCCAGCTCCACACTGTGTTGTCCCTGCATGATCACTGTTATTTCCTGCTGTTAAGCCAATTTTGTATCCAATTGACAAGCTCACCCTGAATCCCATGTAATATAACTTTACTAATCAGTCTACCACATAGAACCTCGTCAAAAGCTGTACTAAAGTCCAAGTAAACAATGTCTACCACTACCCTCATCAATTTGCTTGGCTACTTCATCAAAACCTTAATCAAGTTTGTGAGGTACAATTTCCCTCAGACAAAACCATGCTGACTCTCCTGAATCATTCCTTGCTTCTCCAAATGCATACAAATCCTTTCTTTCAGAATCACTTCCAAAACTTTACCCAACACCAAAGTCAGACTCAGAGGTCTATAGTTATGGAGGGGTGTTTTTCTGACTGGAGGTCTATGACCAGTGATGCTCCACAAGGATCAGTGCTGGGACCTCTGTTGACTGTAAAACATATAAGTGAGTAGGATGAAAATGTAGGTGGTCTGATCAGTAAAATTGCGATTAGTAAAACAGACAACGCCAAATATCGGTGGAGTTGTGGACAGTGAAAAAAGTTGTCAAATGATACAGCAGGATATAGATTAGTTGGAAAGTCAAGCATAGAAATGGCAGATGCCTGAGTTTAATCCAGACAAGTGAGGTGATGTATTTTCACAGTTCAAATGCAAGAGGAAAGTATGCAGTAAATGGACAAGTTGGACGGAAGAGCCTGTTTCCATGCTGTGCAGGTCTATGACTCTATGGCCTAATGGGATTAGTTTAGAATATACCTGCTACGCAGCACAGGCAGGGTGGGCCAAAGGGCCTGTTTTTATGCTACACTGATCTATATTATACATACATGAGTAATTATTAGCCCAAGACAACAAAATGTGAGGCTGGATGAACACAGCAGGCCAAGCAGCATCTCAGGAGCACAAAAGCTGACGTTTCGGGCCTAGACCCTTCATCAGGGTGTGCTCCTGAGATGCTGCTTGGCCTGCTGTGTTCATCCAGCCTCACATTTTGTTGTCTTGGAATCTCCAGCATCTGCAGTTCCCATTATCTCTAATTATTAGCCCATTTGCCTTATTCATCAAACTCTGTGCATTATGATGTATTCCACAAATCTCTGAAGAATTCAATTGTTTGTTTTTACCCTAGCCCTTCTTTCCCTTACTAATTTTCTGAATTCCATTTCCAGCTTTGTTTCTGTCCCTTCTGAATGTTTCCCTAAACTAACTTCAAAACTCTTCACCAGCAGCAGCAAACTGCCCTGCCACATTTCTGGCCCCAGCCTTGTTGAAGTTCAGGTCTCATCTCCTTCAGAATCAGTCCCAATGCAATGGGTAGCTAAAGCCCTCTGTGCAGTACCATCCCAAATGGCACCATTCAGACTGACGACCGTCACCAACCTGAAGCATTGGACAGAATTTTACAACGGGCTCCAAGAAAGCCAGTCAGTCAGCACGCAGCAGATTGATCAGTGCCATAGTGCCCTGTAGGTGGTGATATCATTGATAGGAATTCTTACTCTCTGTATCTGCCAGCCAATCGATGGGCAAGAAGGTTACAGAGGGAAACTTACAGAATGGGGTCATCTGGGTAAAGGGACTGGTTTGAAACTCCAATCAGGAGAAAAGTTGGGGGCACAATATCTTCTGGGGGAGTGTCACAGATGAGCTAATGGCATCCTCCAAAGGTAGTATGTCCTCTTCACTCCTAACTTTTAAAAAAAAGCAAGTTGCCCAATTCCACCTGCCTGTCTCTGCTGCATTTATTATGGCATTGGCAAATGTTAGACTGGGGTCAGTTGAGCTCTTAACCAGCCCAATGGCGGTTAAGTATTGACCCTCTCCAGCACACAATGTGGAGGATCAGCTGGAGGGCTGGCTGGGAAGGCCATGTGCTAGCCATGATTTAGACTTTGCGTCCCCCGACCACACGCCTAGTGGAGCATGTAAAATTCAGCCCCTCAGCTTTATAGAGTCATAGAATTATACAGCATGGAAACACACCCAATTCATCCATTTGCCGGTATTTGGCCCATTACCCTCTAAACCCTTCCTATTCGTGTATTCATCCAGGTGCCTTTTAAATGTTGTAATTGTACCAGCCTCCACCACTTCCTTTGGCAGCTTGTTCCGTACACCGCATCACCCTCTGTGATAACATTGTTCCTCAGGTCTCTTTTAAGTTCTTCTGCTCTCATCCTAAAAATATGCCCTCTAGTTCTGAACTCCCCTACACGAGGGAAAAGGCTTTTGCTTTTCCATATGATGTTGCCTGGCGTGCTGAATATTTCCAGCATTTCATTTTCATTTCATATTTCCAGCATCCACAGTTAACTTGCTTTTGAAATTAAATTACATCTTCATTTCTGATTAAGTTTAGACCCTTGGCTAATAAACAGTATTTCAGGGTCACTGAATGCACATCCCCTGCCATCTGGAAAATCTAGGACTCTTGCTGTGTTCTGGGCAGCCACTCAAGCCTGGCATTTGTATCTGGAGCAGTGACTGGCATCACTCCAGTGCACCATGGGCTGAGAGCTCCCTGCACAGTATGCTCTGGGAGGTGGTCACTGCTCTTCTGGCAAAGAGGGAATGTGGACCTGTGGATTAGACAGCTAGTGTAGAATTCCCAGAGGGTATCTCACTCAATCGCTGGAATTCAGTTCTGAATGCTAGTGAGAGTAATGGGTCCCTTACAGAATACAACCAAAGCCAGGCTTATAGCACCATTTGTGGGTCAGCTGTGCAAGTTAGTGTCAGGAACAAGGCATAAAGGCCATTGTAAGGGGAAATTCAATAGTTAGGAGAACACACAGACAATTTCTCTGGCTGCAACATTGATTTCAGGGTGAGCTGTTGCCTCCCTTCTGCTGGGTCAAGAAATCGACTGAATGACAGACATCCATATTGGTGTCCTTGACTTGGGTAGAAAAATGAGTGAGTTTTGGCAGACAAATTTTAGAGAGCTAGGAAATATGTTTAAAAAAAAGGAACGTCAGAATTATTACTCTCTGGATTGCTCCTGGTACTTGGTGAGATTTAACTCGACTCCAAGTTAGAGATACCTAACATCACAATGGTGTAAAAATTAGATACCAGAGTATAGTTAATGTTGACTTGCAGTAACAGAGACAGGTTAAGATTTATCTTTGTGACATGAGTTAATATAAAGCTAAGTTGACTAGGTATAACTCTAGAATGATATTGAGGTTACTTCTAAAGAATAGCAAGGACAAAATTGTTTCTAATGTTAGATGACCCAGGGAGAAACCAAGAACTGTGAATGCTAGGGGTCTAAAACAGACAAAAGTAGAAATTAATGGAGAAATTGGGTGACTGGACTCAAGCATGAAATGATGGCTATCTGATGGCCTGAGAGTACCAAGTTAGCTTAAGGAAAAAAATGGTCACAGAGCCGAAGTAATTTTCACTTCATGTTTGCTATTCACATTAGATGGAACATAGACTCTAATGTTTAACTGTTTTAAGCATCTCTAATTGATTACCCGTAAAAAAATTGTTTGGATTCACAACAATTAAGTATTGACAAGCTGAAGTTTTATCAATTGCTTATCTAATATCAGCATCTTGCTGCTGCCTTCCTCCGTAACGAGACACTTTTTCTTTGCAACTAGCCACAATGAATTACCACACTAATGAGAAACAGCATTGTTAATATTTTCAGATGTTATTAAGAGTGAAAGGTTATTGGGAAACAAAAATAACTTTCCAGGTTACGAACAGTCTGGGTGGACAGGCAATTTAACAGAAGCGTCAGCATGTTTTTACAAAGTGTCACTTCTGCAGAATCAGAAGTCAAGCAGCAAGACAGATGCTTCCTGATATTAGTTGCTATTATTAACTGCTTTAATCATTGAAAATGAAATAAAACACTTCCATTCATCATTTCGCTAGCTCATTTTACTCTTTTTAATCTAAGGATATGATTTACCTGACGTTTCCTGTATCTTCTGAGTGATTTCCAACAGATATTGATTATTCTCACGTTCTTCCTTGAAGGACGCTTTTATGATAATAATATTTTTAAAAACTAATTTTCTCAACTATAAAATGCCTGTAACCCAAAGAGTGTGTGACTATTGCCGTACTACAGACAACTAATTGGGATTCCAAGTCGATTTCACTGTTGAGTAACAAGGATCCAATCAGAAGGTCAAAGGGGGAGTACTGATTTTGAAAGTTATATCCGCCCACTCCACTTCCCTATTAGACACTGACTTCAAAAGCAAGGCATCTAAACTCTTGCATACAAACCGTAGCTAAATGATGAACATATTTTTTTCAAAGATTTGAGGAACTATTTGTATGTATGCTCAATTATAGAAAGCACTTACAATATCAGTCTAAAACTATATCACTGTATAATGTCACAACGTGAATTTTCACAAGTTTTTGTGACAAATACTCTCCCAACTACTGCAACAGATATCTGGGGTTACCCTTCTTACACACTCATTAGTCACACCACCTCCAGGCTGCTATCACACCCTTGGGCTGCCTGAGGAGAAGGATGTTTGAGGACAACAATATCAGATCTGACACCAAGCTAGTGGCTTACAGAGCTCTGGCGGTTTCTGCTCCCCTATGTGGCTTAGAGACATGGACTGTCTACAGCAAACGCCTCAAGGGACTGGAGCAGTACTGCCATCACTATCTGCGCAAAGTCCAGCTAATCCACTGGAAGAAACGTGCAGCAACACCAAGGCCTTTGAACAGGCCAACATCCCCAGTGTTGAGGCACTGACCACCCTTGATTGGCCAGGATGAGCTGGAAGCATCATCTGTGTGACTGACACAACACTCCCCAAGCAGGAGCTCTACTCTCAGCTTCAAAATGGACAGAGGAAGCATTTCCCTCAAGGCCTCACTAAAAAAGTACAGCATTCCCACAGACACCCGGGAATCACTGGCCTGAGACCACCCAAAGTGGAGGAGGAGCACCTGGGAAGGCATCCAGCATCTCGAGACTTGCCTTTGGGAAAATGTGGAAGCCAGGGAAAAGCAGTGAAAGGAGCGTACTGCCACATCGACATCCCACTCACCCCTTCCTGTGACCACCACCTGCCCCAAGTGTAACAGTGCCTGCAGTAGCTGTATCAGTATTCAGCCACCTACCAACTCACCCTGAGCTTGGAAGAGAGTCAGCCTTGTCTGTGAGAGACCGCCGATGATGATGACACCTCACGGATAGAGAAAGATAAATTCAAAGTCTTCTCCAATACACACACTGCCTTTGCAAGGAAAGATAGTGCAGCTATCGAGGGTGGAACTCAGCATAATCTGAATTTTCTGGAGCAGTATGCATTCAGGAAAAGCTAGTTGCAATGGGCATTATTGGAGTATTTCTAAACTTACTCCTTGCCAAATATTATCTTGAATTGTTGTGTCTGAAAGTGCAGCCCACACTGCTGTGCTGTGTGCTGTTTAGGCCTCAGATTAAAATGCTAAACTGATTACTGCAGTCCTCATCACTGAAATAACTACAGTGATAGTTGCAGCCTGTGGTTTAAGATTGTAGCAAAACACAGTGAGGCAGGAACGGATTGGGTAAGTCATCTCTGTTCCACTTTAACCCCATGACACACATCTTTCTCGGTATCCACCAGGCAGGGGAGTTAAAAGCAAAATGAGTTGACCAGTACAGTGACATCACAAGCAAACTTGTTGAGTAAGATTAAAAATGTTGAGACTTGAGGCCCTGCTGCTAAATCTCAACCTCATTGCATCATTTTTGACACTATCTTCATGGCAGTTGTTGGTAGAACATTTTCTTCTTCCCATAGCACTAATCTAGAATAAATAAAAGATAAGTGAAGAAAGCAAGTTTTGAGAAGATTTGTAGCTCAGGTTGAGGTTCTGGATGTGAGTTTGCTTGCTAAGCTGGAAGGTTAGTTTTCAGACATGTCATCACTTTTTTTTGAAATTTGAAAAAATATACTTTAGTCATAAGATGTACAAAAAAAAACATATTTATACACCTACCCAGTCATGCAAGCCGCTCCGGGCTACCCAGGGGTAGTCACCCCGCACAGTCCCAGTTGGCCCCCTAACTAGTTGGGGAAGGCGCCAGCTGGGCCCAGTTACCAGATAGGGCCCTTTTTACTATTCTGGATGAGGGGTTTCATACGGTGGTCTTTCCCCTTGGCGGCGGCTGCCCCAAGCTTTAGCGCGTCCCTCAGCATGGAGTCCTGGATCTTGGTGTGCGCCAGTCTGCAACACTCAGTCGGGGTCAGTTCTTTCAGCTGGCAGACCAGCAAGTTGTGGGCAGACCAAGGAGCGTCTTTCACCGCATTGATGGTCCTCCAGGCGCAGTTGATGTTGGTCACAGTGTGCGTCCCGGGAAACAGCCCATAGAGCACAGACTCCCGCGTCACGGAGCTGCTCGGGACGAACCTCGACAAATACCACTGCATCCCCCTCCAGACCTCCTGCGCATAGGCACACTCCAGAAGGAGGTGATCGACAGTCTCGTCCCCCCCCCGCAGCTGCCTTGAGGGCAGCGTGCGGTGGCGCAGAGATTCCGGGTATGCATAAAGGAACCTCCAGGAAGTGCTCGCAAAGCTTGGCACTCCTGAAGGTTATATCATAAAAACCTCCTCCGGGGAAATCCTGCAGGCAGAAAATGTCCGCAGCAGCGAACCCACAACAGTCCAACAGGACCCTCTTCACAAAGAAGGTGAGGTCCACAGATGCACCTTCATCCACCTTCTTTACGGAAACACGGATGGTGTTCCGGACCCCCTGACCTGGGGCACAAGCACTTGCCGCAGCCATCGTTGCAGGTTGGCTGCTCCCCTGAACCAGCATTAGGCCGAAGCCAGCATTAAGATCCACCAGTCGCAAGGGTGCACAGCCAACCTGACGTCCTCCTTTCACCTCCAACACAGTCACACTCTCCTCCTCTTGGTCCACAAGAGAGTGGGTCTTTATTTTGTCCCAGATGTAAGCTGGTTCACTTAGCTGGAAGGCTTGTTCCCAGATAATCCGTCACCATTCTAGGTAACATCATCAGTGAGCCTCCAACGAAGCGCTGGTGTTATGTCCTGCTTTATATCTATCTGTTTAGGTTTCCTTGGGTTGGTGATGCCACGCGCCGCTGGGGCCGTGGAGGGCTCCCTGGAACTTCCAGGCGGGAAGGAGGAAACAGCGTGTCCCCAGCCTGACCCAGAGCCGGACGCTCCTGCCTCCGTGCCCCCGATGGGGGGATGCCACCCGGAAGGCAGCACGGACGGTTTCCTAAGCCCGGAGAGCATCCAGCAGTTAGCCCGTGCAATGGGCATGAAGGGACAGATGGAGGGGCTGGACCTTGGACTTGGGGAGGGTACTGCGGTCACTGTCCACAATGGGGGTACGAGTTGCGAGCATTAATATGCACAGTGTCAAGTCCACCGCAAGATGTGTGTCCACATTGGCCTACCTGACCATCGTCAAGGCAGACCTCCTGTTTCTGCAGGAGTGCGGGATACCGCACCTCAGCAGGTATGGAAAATTGTCCGGCGCCTGGACCTGTGGGCCTTCGATCCTGTCGGGGGGTAACAACTGTCGCTCCTCGGGCCTGGCTATCCTGCTGTGGGGGCGCAACGTCGCCATCTCTCAAGTTCAGGAGGTGGTGGGGCGGGGCGCCTCCTAGTGGCTGACGTCACCTACAGGAACGCTCCCCTGAGGCTGATCAACGTGTACGTCCAAGCGGTACGGAGTGAGCGATTGGCCGTCCTGCAGCGGCTTCCACCCCTGCTGGCCATGTCCAGGCCGGTCATCCTAGGCGGAGACTTCACCTGCATCATCGATGCAGATGGAAGATCCGGCGTGGGCACAGCGGGTGGGGGGAATCAACTGGACGTCACATCCAGATTCCTGATGGGCACGGTGAAGGATGCCAAGCTGCTCGATGTCTTCAGCACCCCTGCAGACAGAGCGCAGCGGAGGTACACCTGGTCGCGTCCAGACGGATCTATCCGCTCAAGGATAGACTTCCTGTTTGTGTCACGGGCGTTCTTGGTCAGGTCCACCGGCGTCGAGCCGGTGTTCTTCTCCTACCACTGCCTCCTGCTGGCCAACTGTCACTTACAGGACGACCAGCCGGCCGGCAAGGGGACGTGGAAGCTCAACACAACTCTGTTGACCCCAGAGAACGTCGAGGAGCTTAAGTGGGAGTACGCCGGTTGGCCCTCTTTGAGTCTCCGGTCGACTGGTGGGAGACGGTGAAGGAGAACATCAAGAGGTTCTTTGTCCTCAAGGGTGTTCAGAAGGCAAGAGAGAGGCGGGGAAAGCTGTCGCGACCCCAGAAAAGGATGCAGAACCTGCTCCTTCTGCAGTTGATGGGGTTCGATGTCACGGAGGACCTCCGCGAGGTGAGGGGCCAGTAAGCCTCGCTCTTCGCCGTGGAGGCCTCCAGGATAATCTTCCGGTCCAGGGTCCGCTCCGTGGAGCAGGATGAGACGTGCTCGCGTTTCCCCTTTCAGAAGGTGCACAAAGAGATCTCTGTGCTTAGCCGGCTGAAGGAGGACGACGGCTCGGTGACGTCATCTCGGCCTCACATTTTGAGGATCAGCAGATCCTTCTATGCTGGACTATACGACGCGAAGCCCACGGACAGCACGGCCTCCAAGTCGTTCCTGTCGTCTATCACGGAGGTCTTGGACGATGGCTCGAGGGAGTGGCTGGACCGGCCGATATCCCTGGACGAGCTGACCAGAGCCCTCAAGTCCTTAGAGAGAAATAAGACTCCCGGGAGAGACGGCTTACCAGTCGAGCTGTATTCCGCTCTGTGGGACCTGGTTGGCCAGGACCTGCTGGAGGTGTACGATAGTGCGCTTCGGGCAGGGGAAATGTACAAGTCCATGAGGAAGGGCGTCACCATCCTCATTTACAAGAGGCAGGGGGAGAGGGAAGAAATTAAGAATTGGCGTCCCATTTCACTATTGAACGTGGACTACAAAATCCTGGCCAAGGTCATAGCCAACCGGGTCAGGTCTGTCCTGGAGTCGGTGATTCACCCTGACCAAACCTGTGCTGTGCCAGGCAGGAAGATCGCTGAGAGCCTCGCGCTCATCAGGGATACGATCGCCTACGTACAGGACAGGCGGGTGGACACCTGCCTCGTCAGCCTGGACCAGGAGAAGGCCTTCGACAGGGTTTCTCATGCTTACATGAGGGACGTCCTCTCCAAATTGGGGTTCGGGGAGGGCATCCGCAATTGGATCCGGCTGCTCTACACCGACATCGTTAGCGCAGTCTCAATCAACGGGTGGGAATCGGACAGTTTTCCTGTTAGATCTGGAGTTAGGCAGGGCTGCCCGCTCTCTCCTGCCTTGTTCGTGTGCTGTGTGGAGCCCTTTGCTGCATCCATCAGGAAGGACGTGAGCCTGAAGGGCATGACTATCCCAGGCAGAGGAGGCCTTCAGGTCAAGACCTCCCTGTACATGGACGACATCGCCGTCTTCTGCACCGATCATTGGTCGGTGAGTAGGCTGTTGGACATCTGCGTCCAGTTTGAACTGGCCTCGGGTGCCAAAGTCAATAGGGGTAAGAGTGAGGCCATGTTCTTCGGGAACTGGGACGACCGCTCCTTCATCCCCTTCACCGTCAGGACAGACTACCTGAAGGTGCTGGGTGTTTGGTTTGGTGGAGCTGGGGCGTGCACTAAGACTTGGGAGGAGTGTATCACCAAACTGAAGCAGAAGCTGGGCAGGTGGACTCTCCGGTCCCTCTCCATCGCGGGTAAGAACTTGGTTGTCAGGTGCGAGGGGCTTTTGGTACTGTTGTATGTGGCGCAGGCCTGGCCTATTCCCTGGACCTGCGCCGCTGCAGTCACCCGGGCCATCCCCCACTTCATTTGGGGGTCGAGGATGGACCGGGTCCGCAGGGACACCATGTACAAAGACCTGGGAAATGGTGGAAAGGGCGTACCGAACGCCACCCTCGCCCTGACGGCTACCTTTGTGTGCGGCTGCATC